>NW_006287458.1:417752-430896 GCF_000327345.1 Myotis davidii | reverse complement strand
GCAGCGCCTGCAGCCAGGCCGGGAGCCCCGGCCCCGCCCCGGTGGCCTCGGCCGGCCTCCCCAAGGGAGGGCGCCTCATTCCTGCCCTTCACTTTCCGACCGTTACCTTGAAGGTATTTATAGGTGTAGAGAACAGCCCCCACCCGCGTGGCTTCCCCAGGGTCCTCATTTCTGGACCAGGAGCCCCATCCATCCCTGTTGCCTGCAAACTAGAGAGATCTTGGGAGGGCGGGAGGGAGGAACCCAGGTTGGGGTGTGCATGAGGGGTGATGTTGGGGGAAAGCAAAGGGGTTAATCTGGGGTCACTTGAGGCTGTTGTGAGGGTGAAGGTATTAATGCTGGAGAGCCCTGAGGTCGTGCTGGGGGGAGGACTGGACCGTGGGAAAAGTGCAGGGGTAATGATCTTCCAGTATAAGATCAGAGTGTAGAGATGACCTGCATGCATGCCAAGGCATGGGCATAGTGTACATGTGTGCATGGAAGTGCGGGCACAACTGGGCAAAGTGCAAAAGGGAGGCATGTGGGAGAAGTGGCAGGATTAATGCTGGAATAAAACAAGGTGGCTGGGTGTGCATGTGTAAAAATGGGTAAACTGAGGCAGCACCGGATCTGTGTAAAGAGAGGTGTTCTCTGTACACTGTATCTGGGTAGGGCCTCAGCACCATTTATTTAGTTCACCTGGGCTGGGAGGTAAACTGAAGTATGTACGAGGCTTCAAGGGTGAGGACTGGGGCTTCAAGGAAGGAGAAACTGAGGCAGAGTCCCTTTCCTACCTCCCCTAAGCATTGTCTCTCTGCCCCCAGATCTACAATGCCTTGCTGAGCCAGCCCAGCAGCTGAGTGCTTGGAGCCAAGCAGAGAGCATCCATGGATGGACCCCTGGTGGGCGGCCTGGCTGCCCCAGACCGTCCTCGAGGCCCTGAGAGACTGCCCGGCCCAGCACCGAGAGAGGACATTGAGGGTGGGGCTGAGGCAGCTGAAGGGGATGGTGGCATCTTCCGGTCCACCCATTACCTGCCGGTCACCAAGGAGGGCCCCCGGGACATTCTGGATGGCAGAGGTGGCATTTCTGGTAAGAGAGTGGGCCCTGTGGCCCTGATGGCGCATCCAGCTCAGTGCCCAAGGCTCGGAGAGGGCCAGGTCACCCAGCCCAGCGGGGGCTGAATTGAGATTCAGATTCTTCTTGGGTCCAGAGCCTTCTCTGGCGCTCTGCTTAGTTTTGCATTTTACAGTTACTAAACAGAGGTTCTGTGGACCAGTTCCCTGACAGAGGCCCCACAGTAAGTCACAAGGAGCTGGGACTTGAACTCAGATCTACCTGGCTTCCTCCTCTGAGCACACTAAGTGGATCCAGGTGCCCAGCTTAGGATCCTAAGCTCCCTTCCTGAGCCCATTTGTTCCCCAGGGTTACCCTGCCTCAGTGGCTCTCTCTTCCTGCACTGTCTTGGTGAGTCCTGCCCCTGAGCCATGAGCCAAAACAGCTTGTGCCCTCTAGTGGCAGGGGAGAGATTGGATAGTCGGGGACGCCATCCACCACTTTGTGCCTCGGTTTACCCAGCAAAAGAGGACCTCATACTGTTCCCGCATCATCAGTTATTCATTATACTCAGCACCTACTATGTGCCAGTCTCTGTTCTAGGCTAAGGATACAGCCATAAACGAAGAGGCACAAGTCCCTGCCCTCAGGGGCCTAACAGTCTAATAGGGGAGACAGACAAGAAGCAACTAAATACATACAGGCAGGTAGTGACAGATTCTGTGAAGGCGTTCAATAGAGTACCAGGCCTGTACCTGGGGGACCTGGGAAAGCCTTTCTGAGGGGGTGCAATTTGAGTGGAACCAGATAGAGGAGGTGGCTGGTGCAAAGGCCCTGTGGTAAGGAGGAGCCCAGCATATGGCTGGAAAGTGGTGGGGCAGCACAGGCTGAGGCACCAGACACATCTCCATTTCCTTGGCCTGCCCTGAAGGCCTTGGTTTCTGGGAATCTGCAAGCACTCAGGTGGGGGTTTCCTACATGCTAATCCCTTTACGTGATCATCTGATGTCATTCTAAAAAGAACTCTGTAGGGTAGCCTTTGCTGTTATTATCCCATTTAGAGATGTGGAAACAGACCCTGAGGGTTGAAGTTGCCCAAGGTCATAAAGCTGGTCAGTAACCTGGCTGGACACCCCTCGTCCTTAACGCCATGCTCTGTCAAGGCATCCTCCACTGCCCCCACGCACCCTTAGCCACACTCACGATGCTTAGCTATTTACAGAGCACCTTCTCGGGCTGGGCACTGGGACACAGCCAGTGACCAAGTACACACACCACCCCCACTCTCATGGACCTTGCCACCGGGGATCAGGGAGACAGACCCACCACCAGGTGTTATGGCATAGTTGCTGGAACTACAATGGGGGAGCCCAGTCTGTCCCAGCCTGGGGGTGGGGGGTGGGGGATGGGGAGACATCCAGGAGTTGAGGATGAGCAACAGTGAATTAGGCAGCGGGCTCCATTTATGCAATGGCATGGAGGTGACTGGTAACACCTGAAGGTGTTATGCAGGGGAGTGGCAGGCTAAGACCTACAGGGTATCAGAGCTTAGGGAACCTTAGTAACTCCCCTTTCCAGACCTTAGTAACCAAGGCTGAGAGAGAGGCAGGACCCTGTCCCAGGCCACAGTGCCCCTCTAACTTTCCTGCAGAGCGGGCCCCGGACCTGGACTGTGGGAGCCCCAGGGGACAGGCTTTGAGGTCCTGGGGTCTTTTCTGGTTCTGGTTCTGAGGTATTGGGTGCTTTTTCTCTACCTGGCAAAGCCCCAGGTAAGTAGGTAGGTGTGTCCTTAGTGCCCCCAGGGAATCAACCCGGGCTCAGTGCATGTGCCTGAAGAGGAAGGGACACCCTTCCTGGTGTCTCTGAACAAATGGGGGCATGAGGTGGGAATGACTTGAAGTGGGGTCTCGGCCTGGAGGTTGGAGGAGGGCCTGGGCTTCGGACATGACGTTCCCCCATCCCCTGCTGCCCTCTCAGCCTACTTCACCCCCCTTCCCCGGCATGGGCACCTGCCCTAGGAGTCTTGTGATGTCTATAAATAGGAACAGTTACTGGGGCTGCTGTTCCACTCCGAAGCCTGGGCCCTCCCTCAGCCCCACCCAGCCCTTGGAATCCCCCCAAGGGCACCCCTGGAATGGCTACCTTCAAACTTCTCCACCTGGACAGGGATGCGTCCACTGCCTCCTCTGTCCTCTAATATGGCTATTGGCCCCACAACTTCCCTGCAGCCACCCACCAATGTCTGGCTTCTCTGATTGGCCTCCCAGGAGCTAAGATGGTTCACATGGATGGATGAAGAGTTTGGTGTGGACTGGTATTGGGACCAGGGGGCCAGGGGATGAACAACGAACGCATCTGCCCTTGGGGAGCCTCAGGCCGGAGAGGAAATCAGAGCATGGAGTGAGCAGGGGTCTGAGGCTCTGGGGCCAGCCTCCAACTTCCAACCTGGGACGTCTCTGCCCCCCTAGGCACGCCTACCTCCTTCCTTCCCCACTACCGCTGCCTCTGTGGATGGAACATTTACTGGGACCTCCTTGACACCAGTCACCTGCCATGTGAAACTGGGTCGGTGGCTATTCCCACTATACAGAGGAGGAAACTGAGGCTTGGAATGGGAAAGGCATGCTCTTCTGGTCACCGCTGGGGCCTTAAACTAGGATCCGACTCCAACACCTAGATTCCTGGCCCCTCTGCCATGCTGCCTGGCTTGGGGTTCAAGCTGCTCATGGACACTCTTCTTGTCTTCTCCCTCTCATTTCCAAGCCTGTTGGGGATCCTAGAAGATGGGAGTCCTTGAGGGCCCCTTGGCATGGCGACTGCCTGGGCGCCTCGTCTGACCCATAGGGACTTCTGGATCCCTACTGGCTGGGTGAGCTCCTGGCCCCCAGGTGTCTCCGATATGGGGCTCTGCTTGGCCTGCTTCCTTCAAAGTCATTGCCACTAAAAATAGGAGCCTCGCTGGAGCTGCTCAAAGAGGCCAAAGCAGCCCCCTGGCTCGTGGCATTCTGAGACAACGGCAATCGCAGAATCATCAAATCTGGGACGCCCGGAATCTCGGGAGCTTGAGGTGCCAGAATCTCAGCAGCAGGATGCCTAGACCCTGAGGCTTGTGGCTGTGCCGGGGCCTGTTGCTAGTGAGCTGATTGCCCACCCTGAGAAGCTCATACCTCCGATGCTTGTGGGCTTGATGCTTGTGGGCTTGTTCAGGTCTGGCTTTCCCAACCGTCACACCGTCTCCAGCACCCCCCACCCCATC
Organism: Myotis davidii; assembly: GCF_000327345.1. NCBI lineage: Eukaryota > Metazoa > Chordata > Mammalia > Chiroptera > Vespertilionidae > Myotis > Myotis davidii. The sequence continues at coordinate 426,605 of NW_006287458.1, read as the reverse complement.
CTCCCACCCTGACACCGGCCCTCGCATCCAAGCATACCCCTGGCTCCACATCTTTCTACTCCAAGGGTTCTTAAACAAGGAGCGATTCTGCCCCCAGGGGACACTTTAGTCATATCTGGAGACATTTTTGGTTGTCATAACTGCAGGGGTTGGGGTAGGGGTTACCAACATCCAGTGGAGAGAGACCAGGAAGGCTGTTCAACATCCTACCACGCATAGGGCAGCCCCTTCCAAGAATAATTGGCCCCAAATATGAATAGCACCAAGGATGATAAACTGCTCTGGGCAATGACTTTCTGAAGCTCCATCAGCAACCTCACCTTCCAGAGGCCACACCCGGTCACAGCCCTTCCCCACTACCGCTGGCTCAGTCAGGCTCAGCACAAAGACCCTCAGTCAGTGATCACACCTTTCAGAGCCCTCTCCCCATTCCTGCCCTTATTTCATTCGGGTTCCTGACAGTCAACTTTCATTGTCCTGAGCAAATTTGATGAAGGGAGATTGGAAAAAGAATGAGCCGTGGCACTAGTCCTCTTCCTGGCCCTTCTTCAGATTGATACTAATCCAGCAATTGCATCTGCTGGGCTCTGGTTGCATGTGTTAACCTTGGCCCAGGCCGCTGGCGGGAGCCCCGATTGGTATGCTCGCCTGGTCAGATGGGGCTAGTGGGCAGAGGAGGCGCAGACCAAGATCCCTGTGGTCACTCCAGGCCTTGGCTCCACAGGCAGATAATGGAGAGTTGGCTCTATCTGTGTGAGGGGTCCCAGGAGGGGGTTTGATTCTAGGATGTAGGCCTGGAAGGGGGTGTGAAGGCAGGGACGGAACCTCTGCAGTTCAGGCCAGAAGGCTTCTCACTCATTATCTGGCCAGTACTGTTTAGCGCCTGTTGTATGCCAGGCACTAGGTGCTGCAATAAATGAGGCTGAAAAGGTCTCTGTGCTTGGAGGGTATTTACATGCTAGCAGGGAACACAGGCATGCAGCCATGCAGAGAAGGAACTAGGCAGTTTCAGGGAGTGATGAGAAAGAAATGAAATAGGTGATGGGAGAGAAAATCATAGGAGCTCACTTTAGCAGGTGGCTAGGGAAGGGCTCTTCAGGACCATGGGCATAGCCAATGCAAAGGCCCTTGGCCAGAAAGTTAGTTGGGCATGAGATTTCAGGAGCAGTTGGGGTGGAGTGAGGGGTGAAGAGAGGGAAGTGAGGCTAGAGAGACCTGCAACGGTCTGACCTCGCAGGCCCTTGTAGGTGGTGGTTGGGATCTGGCTTTTAGTGTAGGTATGAGGAGCCAGGGAGAGTTTTTGCCAGTGTGTGACTTTAAAACACCATCCTGGTTGCCCAGCAGGGACAAAGAGAGGACCACTGGAGGCAGCAAGCCCCTGGTGTCCCCCAGGAGAGCGAAGGAGACTCCTCCAAGGAAACCCCTTTCAGGGCTCAGGAATGTAGAGGCCAAAGGCCTCTCAGAGGCGAGGGTGGGGGAGCCGGGCCCTTGCAAGGTGCCCGGTAGGGCTTCCAGAGCTGGGGTGCGAAGGGCCCCAGCCAGGGGGACCCCAGCCCCTCAGGGTCTCCCATCTCTGTTGCAGACGGGCAGCCCCATCCCGGCCTCAACGAAGCCCTCCCCCGTGCCACCTCCGCCACCCATCGGATCAGCAGCTGGTGAGTGCCACGCTGGCCCTGACCTCAGGGAGGGCAGGGGGGCAAGTAGGATGTGCCCAGGCCTGAGAGAAGCCCCGGGAGTGAGAAGGGGACTGGAGCGAATCAGGAGGCCAGGCAGGAGAAGGTAGCTCCCAGCAGGCGAGGCCCTGGGTGTGCGCAGGGGGTGGGGGAGGACTGGGATGAACACAGACAGTCAACTCTCATTATCCCTGCCAGGAGCAGAGCCAGAGGGGCAGGCACCTGGAGGTCGGACCCTTGGAGTCCTGTCTCTGTCAGGTGACCCTCAGAATGATACCAGGCCTCTCTGAGACTCAGTTTCCTCATCTGTAAAGTCCCTAAGATCCATCTCACCAGCTGTCTTGAGGATCCAAGGGATGTTAGGAACAGAAATCAACAGCCATGCTGAGGGCAGTGACCCTTTATTAAAGGCTCGGCCGGTGTCAATATGGAATAATAGTCATATCAGGATTAATAATAGCTCTCTGCTATGGAGCGTGTACTGTATGCTGGGCTCCTGGCACAGGTTTACCCCACTGAATTTCTTCAATAGCCCTGGGGGAGTGGCGCTGTTAGTGTCTCATGTCACCGATGGGGCTTAGAGAGGTGACCCCATGATTCCTGGCTGGCCCCTCGGTGTGGTCGACATCCCTGCTGGAGGTAGGATCTTGAAAATGAAGGGAGATGGGTCAGGAACAGTCATAGTAAGAACCCTTATTAGTCATGGGCCGATCGGGAGCCAGGCTTCGGGCCAAGTGGAGTGTTTCCCCAACACTGAGTTGTGTCATCTTCACCCTACACTTCATGTGTTCAAGGTCCCCTGGTGAAGGGCAGTGGTTGGGGTCATGTGTTAAGGTTTCTTTGGTTACGGATATGAGAGTGAGAGCGTTCCCTTGATGTCGCATAGGGCATGGAGACTTCTTGTTCTTGGGACTTGTCCCATTATTAGGAAAACTGAGGTTCAGTGAGGTGGCCTAACCTCCTCCCTCCTCCAAAGGAGGTCCGGGTCCCTGGGGCCAGGGGCTGGGCAGGGACTTTGTATCTCTCTGGCTCTGCCCTTCCAAGAGGGAAGATGCCGTGTGGTTTGGGGGAGTAACAGAGGGAGCCACATCCCTGGAGCAGTTCATGCCACAGAGTTTCAGCAAATTTGCTGGAAAGGTGAAGCTAAATAAATTAAATCCCCCCAGTTCAGGGAGGACTAATACAAAAGCAGCCTGGAACATGGGGCAGAGCTTTGGGCCTTCCCGGGGGACAGATGAGAGTTGACTGTGCCCCTAGTCTTGGGGGATACACCTGTGAGTACACACTCCCTCCAGTGCAACAGGGCTAGGCTATATGCATAGGTGCATCCTGGGAGCTGAATCTGGCTTTTGGTCCAACATCTCTAGAATGGTCCACATGTACTCCCCCCGCTCCTCCCCGCTCCCCCACACTCCTGGCCACTCTGAGGTCACTCTCGGGCTGGATCTCTGGGGCTTGTCTCAGGCTGCCTGGGAAAGACCCCTCTCCCCTGCCCAAGGAAGGGAAACTGAGGCCCCTGGCTAACCTGTCCCCATTGGCACTTCCTTGCAGCTGCTGGGATGGAGGCAGCCTGGACTTCCGGCCAGGTTCCCCACCACCCCATCTTCTGGGCCACTTCTCTGGCCTCCCCGGTGACCGGGGGCCCTGGGAGCACCCCCTGGTCCAGGAAGCTGGGGAGGGCATCCCATCTGAGCAGAGGTTCGAGGACTCGGTCATTGTGCGAACTGTGAAGCCCCACGCTGAGCCTGAGGGCTCTAGAAGGTTCTTGTACCACCAGGGTGAATCGACGCTCTGGGAGAAGTCCCCCCAGGGCCACTCCAGGTTCAACTGGCTCCAAGATGCAGATGAGCAGTCCCCACCCCAGAATTCAGGGCTGCCCCTGGACCTGCTGCCCCCACCCCCACCTCTCACCTCCTTCAGGACAGTGCTGGTGCCTGGAGAGGGCACCACGAAGAACGTGGATGTGGAGGTAGGAGCCAGAGAGCACTTGACAGACCTGGACGGGCTGGCCCAGCCAACTTCGGAGTGGTGTCTGCCTCGGTCAGCCACAGAAGTGGCCACTCAGACCTGGACGGTGAACTCGGAGGCATCTGTGGAGCGACTGCAGCCACTGCTGCCCCCTGTCCGGACCGGTCCTTACCTGTGTGAGCTGCTGCAGGAGGTGGCTGAGGGGGTGGCCAGCCCGGATGAGGATGAGGACGAGGACCCGGCTGTATTCCCGTGCGTGGAGTGCAGCATCTACTTCAAGCAGAAGGAGCACCTTCTGGAGCACATGAGCCAGCATCGCCGAGCCCCAGGCCAGGAGCCCCCCGCCAACTTGGCCCCACTGGCCTGCAGTGAGTGTGGCTGGGCCTTTGCTGACCCCTGTGCCCTGGAGCACCACCGGCAGCTGCACCAGGCCTCCAGGGAGAAGATTCTCGAAGAAATCCAGAAGCTGAAGCAGATCCCAAACGATGAGGGCCGGGAGGCACGGCTGCAGTGCTCTAAGTGCGTCTTTGGCACCAGTTCCTCCAAAGCCTTTGTGCAGCATGCCAAGCTGCACGTGCGAGAGTCACCAGGCCAGGCTGCCAAGGAGCACTTTGGGGGTGGCAGCCCAGGCCCCGACGCCACTGCCCTCAGCTATCAGCCCTATGGAGCCTCCTCAGGTCTCAACGCTTGCATTTTCTGTGGCTTCCCAGCGCCCAGCGAGAGCCTACTCAGGGAGCATGTGAGGCTTGTGCACGCTCGTCCCCACTGGGAGGAGGATGGTGAGGCATTTGAGGAGAACCCTGCCAGCCAGCCTGGCACCAGCCAGGACGTGTATGCCCGCTTCCCTGAAGCTGCTGAGGACTACTTTGGCAACGCTGAGCCGTTTTTGGCCCCTACATGGCGGGAGAACCCTACTGGATACGACCCCAGCCTGGCCTTTGGCCCAGGCTGCCAGCAGCTGGGCACAAGGGATTTCCCACTGTCAAAGCCACTACCGCACAGCGTGGGCCAGAGGCCCCTGGGAAGGCCAGCCTTTCCCTCATCACTAGCGTCCACCCCGTATTCCTTACAGCCCAGTAGAAGCAAAAATGCTGTCCATTTGCAGGGGCTCCCAGCCCCACTGGGGGACCAGAGACACCCCTGGAGCGAAGAGGAGGAGGAGGATATACAGCTGGCCTCGGAAATGGACTTTTTCCCTGAGAATGGGGTCTTTCCACCTCTCGCTGTCCCTGGCCTCATCCCAGAGGCAGCCCTGGAACTGAAGCGGACTTTCCGAGAAGCCCTCCGATCGGCGGCAGCCTCACCAGCACAGCAGCAGCAGCTCCTTGGAATGGTACCTGTCGTGCTGGTGGCCAAGCTGAGGTCCCAGGTCTTGGCTGCGGCAGCCAGGGCACCTCCGAGGCTGCCGCCCGAGGAGCTGGGGCTGGAGGGCACCCACCCCTTGGACTTCCTACTCCTGGATGCACCACTGGGCGGCCCACTGGGGCTGGACACAATCCTGGAGGGGGACCCCGCTATGGCGCTGAAGCACGAGGAGCGGAAGTGCCCCTACTGCCCCGATCGCTTCCACAACGGCATCGGCCTGGCAAACCACGTGCGGGGCCACCTGAACCGCGTGGGCGTCAGCTACAATGTTCGGCATTTCATCTCCGCCGAGGAGGTGAAGGCCATCGAACGCAGGTTCTCCTTCCAGAAGAAGAAGAAAAAAGGTAGGGGGGCTTCGATCCAGCACCCACCTCCCTCCGAGGCCCCCGAGACACACAGCTGGGCAGCTGAGTCTGAACCAACCAACAGCCCTCACTCTAAATCCTCCCATAGTGCCAAGCTGGGTGAAGTTGGGGCCTCCCCTCTGGGAAGACCTGGGAGCCACAGCAAAGGCCACCACCTCAGACGAGGTATGGGGATACCCCCCTGCCCCAGCCCTTCCAGCAGCTGGAGGAAGGAGTATAGGCAGAGGAGTCAGCCCCAGGCAGGGGATTTCACTGGTTTCTTCATTCAACAAATATTTACTGAGCGAGGTCCCCTCTGTTTTGAGCACTGGGGCCACAGCAGTGAATGAAGCAGCAGTCCCTGCTCTCCTGGAGTCCGCGGCCCAGTCACAGCAGTGGTGGGACCCTGGCTGGCTTCAGAACCCCTGGGGCTGCCTGTGAGGTATGCAGAGGCCCAGGCACCAAGGTTCTGATTCCAGAGGTCTTTCTCCAACATGAGCGCCCTGGGTGGTTCTGATGCTGGCAGACATGGAGGCCACTTTGGGAGGTGCTGGTATGGTGTTTGAGTGTGTGTGAGTATGTGTGAGTGTGTGTGTGTGTGTGTGTGTGTGTGCGCGCACACACACGTGCATTAGGGGTGAGGGACAAGGGCCGACAGCCACAAAATCAGGCAGTTATGAGGTTGAGTGACCAGGGCTGTGATGGGGGGAAACTCCGGGTCTTAACTGATCACTCACCCAAATGATTGCCAATCCACACCGGAGAAGTGTTTAAGGGTGCAGTCTGCGAGCTATTGAGGGGGGACCTGGGAGGTTAGGAGAGAAGGCTTCTTGGAGTGGGGGGGGGCGATTTGGACTCAGGAGCTGACACAAGCAGGGGTATGACGGGCAAAGGGGAAGGGTGGCATCCAGATGAGGAACAGCACCAGGTGTGTGGTCCTGGGAGGGTGAGCAGTTCTGGGAGAAGGCAGGGCTGGGGCTGGAGAGTCATCTACCCTTTCCTTCCCAGGCAGTCCATGTCCTCTCTCTCTCCACAGTGGCTAACTTTGACCCTGGCACCTTCAGCCTGATGCGCTGTGACTTCTGCGGGGCCGGCTTCGACACCAGGGCTGGCCTCTCTAGCCACGCCCGGGCCCACCTGCGTGACTTTGGCATCACTAACTGGGAGCTCACCGTCTCACCAATCAACATCCTACAGGAGCTGCTGGCCACATCGGCCGCCGAGAGGCCCCCCAGCCCCCTTGGCCATGAGCCCGGGGGGATGCCTGGTGGCTATCTGACCCCTCGCAGGCCCCGTTTACCTCTCACAGTGCCCTTCCCACCCACCTGGGCTGAGGACCCTGGGCCAGCCTACGGAGATGGTAAGGGGAGAGAAGGTGGGCAGGTGTGGAGCCCTGACCCTTTGCAAGAGCCCAGAGGGATGGAAGGATGGGAGGGGGGCAGCCACTCCCCTTTTCTGAAAGTATTTCAAGTTACTCTACAAAGTACGTTGACAACTGTCCTCACAACCCTGCCACTTATGGGTCACTTCGGTTTTACCTGGGCTGGCCCAGAGCTCTTCCCAGATCCAGTTCCCCCTTGCCTTGCCCGACAGTGATTTTCACATATGCTTACTGAGTTCTTACCAGGAGTCAGATACTGTTCTAAGCACTTTACAAACATGAAATGTACATCCTCATGACAACCCTATAAGGGTAGTATGATGAGCCCCATTTTACAAATGAGGAAACTGAGGCACAGAGAACCTAATTAACCTGCCCAAGGTCACACAGCCGGAAGTGGTAAAGCTGGGATTTGGAACCGCAGGCAGGTCAGGGTCCCGTTTTTGCTCTTAATGACATCTTCTGTCTAGAGCCATGCCATTTGGTAGAGCTTTCTGAGATGATGGAAATCTGTGCTGTCCTACAAGGTCACCACTAGTCACATACGACTGCTGAGAACTTGAAATGTAGAGGTTAGTCTGATCCTATTGGGCAATGTGGCCCTAGAATCTACACTCTAGATTTCCAGTGGTGCCTAATTTGTCCGGCAGCAGTGATAAGCCCTCCCATAATTGAGTGCTTGCTGTATACTAAGGTTTCATCTCATGTACGCCACAAAGCAATTCCATGGGGCTAAAGATTGTTGTGTTCCTGTTTCACAGAGAAGGAAACTGGGTCATCTGCTTTGCCATAGCCACAAAGCAGGAGAGCTAGACTTCTGAACACCATGTTTGTGGTCTCTCTAGTGAGATGACTTGGGAAGTACAGAAGTAATATTTTGGTGAAGAGACCCGGAGTTAGACACCGTGGAAGGACCCAGCCTGTGGAGCCTGATTTTGTAGAAGCCTTTACTGGACCTTGAGGCAGAGAACTTGGCAGTGAGGAATAGGTGGGCTTTGGGGAATGGAGAAGGTACCTGAACATGGAGGGTGGGGGGTGTTGTCCAGGGGTTGTTTGGGACTGAGGCTTCCATCTTTGTTTCTTCTGTCTAGACCTTCCAGGGTCCTACCTCAGTCAGTACTCTAGGATAGGCTGGTCCCGTCTGCAAGCCCCCTTACCAGTGAAGAGCACTTGAGGCTCCACAGAGGGGAGGGGAGAACTATCAAAGCCCCTTCTCCTCCGTGGACAAAAGGTGACTGGGGCACAGACATAGGATAATGGTGGGCTGGGGCCACATTTGGGGGAGAAGTAGAGTGTAGGGATGTGACCTCAGGCTTCTTGCCTCTGCTGGAGACTGCACCCTGGGCATTCAGCTCACACACCTGGCTAGGTTTATGGTGTCTCAGGAGAGGCTTGGAGGCATAGCTGGCAGTTCCTAGGTTCTAGCCCTGTCCCTTCCTTTGTCACTCCCACAGAGGCTTGAAGGTCAGGCTCACATCCCTTACACGCCCAGCAGCCAGGATGAGCTCTGGCTAAACTGTTTTGACCAGAAGACCAGTGTGCCAGCCTCCTCCTTCGTGCTGAGGGAGCTGGCCAACCGTTAGAGTGCGAGGAAGCAGCCCAGCACTGCCCTGGCCTTGTCCTTGTGAGCGGGAGCTGTGCTCAGTCTTTCAGTGAAGTGGGGGAGGGCGGTGGATGGTGGGCAGGTTGGGAAGATCCTGGGAGCCTTGCCTTGAGGGAGGTTGCCCAAGATTAGGGCTAGGTGTGGGCACTGGCCCTACAAAGCTGTCCCTAAAAGCTTCTCCCGCTCCTCCCTAAGTGGGACATAGGGGGCGGGTGCCAAATTGGGGGCGGGGCAACTGTCAGATTCTGGCCCCGCCCAGCTGTCAAGGAACAGCCGGGGGCAATCTGTTTGGTGCTAGAGAGAAGCGGGTTGTGCTTAAAACGTGGTGCCGGCCGTGTGGGGAGTTCTGTAGAATTAATTGCACAACAGTGCCGTCAGGATGATGTTGGGGGATCCTCGTGTGGGGGAATCGGGGATCTTCCAGGATGCCCGACCCGGAGGCGAGATTTCCAGGGAAGGGAACGGAGCAGGTCCCAGGGCAGCGAGCTCCGCTCGTCGGGGCTCTGGGAACCGGCAGCA
>NW_006287458.1:413498-417335 GCF_000327345.1 Myotis davidii | reverse complement strand
TGTCGCCGCTCTCGGGGTCTCGAGTTTCGGAGACCATCACCGCCACTCGCGGGACCCTCGCCCCGTGTGACAGGTGTCCTTGGCTCCGCGGGGAGCCCCGTGATGTCCCTCCTCGGAGTCGCGGCCTCTCCGGCGCGGAAACCCGCTCCGAGTCACTTCAGCCCCGACGCGGCCCCTGTCCCGTCTGACAGACGCACCCACCTCATCCGCCCGGAGGCTTGGACCCAGCCCTCGGGGTCCGGCCCTGCCGGCCTCCCTGCTTGCCTCCTCCTGGTTTCCGTGGGACTCACATTGACTAACTTAGGTCGCTAGGGGACCCCCCGCCTCCCTATCCTGGCGCCGAGCGCCTCCAGGGCCCCGCCGGCACCGGTCCTTCACCCTGGGAGCCCGTTCACCCTCTTCAGCACTAAACCTGGGGGAGGGGGCTCAACAGGCTCTCAGGCCGCTTTCTCTGGAAAAGGAGACCGTGAAAATGAACCTTTGGCTCCCTGTCCTCATGCACAGCCAACCCAGGGAAGCTTATGGCATGATGGACAGTGCTTCACCAACTTTACACAAAGTTCTGTGATCGCTGCTCTTCCTGTCCCCAGCCATGTCGTCATTCCGCTGACCCCCCTAGAGCCCGGCCTGGGAGAATAGGCCGGTTGTTCCTGCAGCCCCAGCCCCAGCTGTCCTGCCTGATTGGAAACTCCCCACAAGTCTGGCGCAGCCTCTTCCCCGGCCTGGCTCCTCATCTGCACTGCCTCCGCCTCTGGCCTTCTCCTACTGATTCCTCTCTGACCGCCCCCACCTGTCTCCAGGCTGACAGATGTTCCCCTCCACAAGCTCTGCCCAGGGAAAGACCTCTGAGATCTTCTAGGATGGGAGCTGTGGCTCAGACTGACACTGTGTCCTCCAACCTGTATTCAGAGCCGGGTGGAAGCTGTTCCTGGTCTCTGCTGTCAGGGGGCAGCCTGGACATCCCCGTGTCATACTGGCTTGGGGGGTTATGGGTGGAGCCTCTGCTTCCATGGGGTGAGCCCAGCGTAGGCACCAAGGATGAGAGTGAAGCAACCCCCCACCATGCCCCTGCTCTCTGCTCTTATAGGGCTAGACAGCCTATGCTTTGCTGAGGCTGAGGCTGTCTTCCCAACCTCACAGGCCTGGGTTCTGAAGAAAACACCATGGTGGCCATGGACTTGGGCCCCCCTCTGCTCCCCAGGAAGAGCCTACCTGCTCCCGGGCCCCTGGAGCAGGTGGCCAATCGGCTGAGCAGCAAAGTGGCTGCAGAGGTTTCTCATGGCAGCAAGCAAGAGCTGCCGGACCTCAAGGGTGAGTGGCCCAGGTGGCAGGGTGATGGTACTGGCCAGGTTGGTCACACTCACAGGGAGTTCTTGGACCTGGGGTTAAAGTGGGTCGCCAGGTTGGCCACAGCTTTATCTCTGGCACTGCAAGGCACCCAGGAGATACCAGCTGTCTTTTCTTGAGCGGCTGCTGCCCTGGGCATGCGTGGCCTTGAGCTTCACCCTCACTGGACGAGGGCGAGGCATCCGGAGAAGCAGCGGTGATGGCTGTCAAGGCTCACGCTCAGACCCAGTTCATTGGCTGACGTTGACCCTCATTAGCTGTGTGATCTTCCTCACGACAAGGCCTTGTGTGTGTGTTTATTCTCAGGTCATTACTCAGTAGTGACAGACACTGTGCTGGACCTCAGGGATGTCAGAGCTGCAGAACAGACCTGGCCCTTGTCCTTGGGGTCATGAAGTTGGGGAGTGGGGAGGCAAAGAAGCAGACAGGCAGGGATAAGGGCTCTGCAGAAGAGGGTGCAGGGCACTGCGAGACCATGGCTGGTGTTTGGGGGATGAATTGAGTGGCAGAGGATGGCCAGGACTTAGCTCTGTAAAGTGTGCGGCTGGCAGGTCTGGTTGCGTGAAGGCCTGTTGCCAGGTTGGTACATTGGAGATCCAAAAGGAATTTCACCGGCTGGACCACGGTAGGGCTCTGCCACTGGCCCCTTGGGCATAATTCTTCCACTCTCTGAGACTCAGTTTCCTTATTTGCAAACTGGATAGGCCAATTTCTGCCTCATTAGCATCATTTTAAGGACCATGTGGGCTTGACCGAAACCAAACCCTTGCACGGAGCTGCCTGAGCGGGCCCCAAGGGAAGAGAAGTGGGAGAGCGGGGTCTGTGGGACCTCACAGCTGGCTCTCCTGGCCTCTGTCTTGCCCTCTAGCCCAGAGCCTGACCACCTGCGAGGTCTGCGGTGCCTGCTTTGAGACACGCAAGGGCCTGTCCAGCCATGCGCGCTCCCACCTGCGGCAGCTGGGTGTGGCCGAGTCTGAGAGCAGCGGTGCCCCCATCGACCTCCTCTACGAGCTCGTGAAGCAGAAGGGCCTGCCTGATACACCCCTTGGGCTGCCCCCGGGCCTGACTAAGAAGTCCAGCTCCCCGAAGGAGGTGGTCGCTGGGGCCCCCCGACAGAGCCTGCTCACCCTGGCCAAGCCCCTGGACGCCCCTGCTATCAACAAGGCCATCAAGTCGCCTCCTGGCTTCTCAGCCAAGGGCCTGGCTCACCCGCCCAGCTCCCCACTCCTCAAGAAGGCACCACTGGCCTTGGCAGGCTCCCCTATCCCCAAGAATCCTGAGGACAAGAGCCCCCAGCTGTCCCTGAGCCCCCGGCCGGTCTCCCCAAAGGCACAGTGGCCTCAGTCTGAGGACGAGGGGCCCCTGAACCTCAGTGAGTGTGGGTCCTGGGAGCTGAGGGAGGTACCAGCCCTGGGAGGGCAGAGGCCTCAGGTTGGGCTATAGTGTTCAGGGTGGGGGCAATGGAGACCACAGTTCCTGTGTTTTGGGTCGGAGTATTGGTCACAGTGCTACGTCTCCTGTTGTGCTGGCCATGCTGCATGTTATCACCTGTCTCCCACTTTACTTTGCTGTTCTTCCCGCTGTGGCTGCTAGGCCAGCTAGGATCACCCTTGCCACTTAGGGGCAGCTATTCGCCTGATGCAGGCCTGAGGATTGGAGCAGTGAAGGGAACTAGCCATGCGTGCTCCCACCTGTGGGGTGTCTTGGGTCCTGCAGGTAGACAAGTGGTCCACCTGACAGGAGGTCCCATGGTTGGCCCTGTCTTCACATGCTCTTGGCCATCAGTCCGTGCAGAGGCATCTCCGACTTGTGCTGGGTCCAGTCTGCCTGTGGATCTGGCCAAGTAGGGTGTAGGAAGAAACCCCCTGAGTCTCAGTGAGCAGGTTTAACTTGGGTGGCCCCTAGGAAATCAGGCCTTCCCACACATCGGTGGCCCCTAGAGCCTAGGAATGAGCCCACGGTCTTGGCCCCCTGGCCAGCGGGGCACCTCAGGTTCCAGTGAAGCTGCTTCCATGGTCTGCTGTGCTTCTAGGAGCAGGGCCCCAAGCAGGTGTGCCTTCGGCTGCGTGAGGCTGGGCAGCCAGGCGGGCCCCGCTTTGTACCTGCCACCTGCATACTTAGCTCCCATAGCTGGGGTCCCAGCGAAGAAGGCCTGAGAGCATCAGATTAGACCACTGGAATTGGGCTACTGCCTCTCTACCCCACGTCCTTGAGCTCTACACACGTACATTGATGCCAAAGAGTGAGGCAGGAAGCAGGACTTTCCAGAACCTCTTAAAAATCAATCTGCGACCTCAGTCTTGGACCCCGGACTGCCTGAACAGACGAGAATCACACCAGGCCTGCCTGTCTCAGTTCCCTAGGGCCGGCCAAGGTGGCGGCCGTGAACCCCCCCCTGTGTTTTGTCTCCGCAGCTTTAGATAGTGACGGGGGCAGAGAGCTGGACTGCCAGCTGTGCGGTGCCTGGTTTGAGACCCGCAAGGGCCTGTC
>NW_006287458.1:406164-413391 GCF_000327345.1 Myotis davidii | reverse complement strand
CCCACCTGCGCCACCTGGGCGTCAGCGACCCGGATGCCAAGGGATCCCCCATAGACGTGCTCCACGGGCTCATCAGGAGGGTCGGCATCCAGAATCGCCTCCCACCCGGGCGCAGCGTGCTGGCCCAGCTGGGGCGGCCTCCTCCCACCTCCACGGCCCTCTCCTTGCTCCCCCCCCCACCGCCGGCCAAGAAGGCCAAGCTGAAGGCTGCGGGTATGGCCAGCCCCTGGGGGAAGCAGGACCTCTCGGCCGCCGCAGCCGCTGGCATTTTCTGGGCCTCTGATGTGGAGCCGTCTCCTCTCAACCTCTGTAGGTTCTCGCTTCAGCTGCCCCCTCCTCCCTTCGGGCCCTGGAGCCCCTCCCGGGGGGGTCGCAGCCCCCTCCCTACTCCCTCCTTGCTGGGGCAGGGAGTAGACAGGGGCCTTTGGCAGTGGGCCGGTTCTGCCCAGAGATTTTGTTGGTGGTCGGCTGTTATGCCCTTCCTCTTGGCCTTTGACCTCCATGAATGTGACCCTCCCTGAGAATGAAGGCCAAGGGTGGGGTGCTGCCTGTTGGTGTGGAACATGCCCATGGTTGTCCTTGGTCTGGATGGCACGTGGCATTTAGGCTGCCGCTTCCTGCCCTCCTGCCCCAGTCCTTGTCGGGACCTGCAGAGCCGTGGAATCTTGGTTCCGTTTTTCTCCGCCAGGACCTAGGGCCCATGGCTCTCTGGAGCTTCCCCTTGCTCCTGCTGGGTGTCTGGCCCCCCACCCCAATCCTCAGCTCCCTGGCCTGCACCTGCCCTCAACCACTACCCCAGCCCTGTGGGTGTGCTGCAGCCCAGCTGACCAGGAGGCCCGCAGGTGACAATGCTTATGATAACCATGGTGCTAACTGCCCCTTTCTTCTGCTGCAGCTTCAGGCCCAGAACCAGCTCGCGATATCCGCTGCGAGTTCTGTGGTGAGTTCTTCGAGAACCGAAAGGGTCTTTCCAGCCACGCGCGCTCCCACTTGCGGCAGATGGGTGTGACTGAGTGGTATGTCAACGGCTCGCCCATCGACACGCTGCGGGAGATCCTCAAGAGGCGGACTCAGTCCCGGCCTGGAGGACCCCTCAGTCCACCAGGACCTAGTCCAAAAGCCTTGGCCAAGGTGGTGGGCAGCGGAGGTCTTGGCAGCTCGCTGGAAGCCCGCAGCCCTGCAGACCTTCACCTCTCGCCCCTGGCCAAGAAGTTGCCACCACCACCAGGCAGCCCCCTGGGCCACTCACCAACTGCTTCTCCTCCTCCCACGGCCCGAAAGATGTTCTCAGGCCTGACTGCACCCTCCCTGACCAAGAAGCTGAAGCCTGAACAAATGCGTGTGGAGATCAAGCGTGAGATGCTGCCAGGGGCCCTTCATGGGGAGCTACACCCGTCTGAGGGTCCCTGGGTGGCGCCACGGGAAGACATGGCCCCCCTGAACCTGTGTAAGTGTGATCCTGGGCAAGGCATGGGGAACAGGTCAGGTGGGGGATTACCCCCTCCCCCAGGATACCCACAGGACCCAAGTTGAAATGGAAAGGAGGATACACAGGTTCAGAAGACAAGGAGCTAGCTGTGTGCTCCTGCTACTGAGCTGCTGCTTGATTCTCCTCCATACACTCAGTGATGGCAAAAAGATTCTATTTCTTGTGTCATCTTCAATTGATTGGACAGTGGCAACCAACCAGATTCCCAGGAAGAAAGTGCAGGGATTGATTAGTGATGTCTGCCATGGGCAGGAATAGAAACCCACCAGAACTTGGTCTAAACCAGGGGTCCTCAAACTACGGCCCGCGGGCCACATGCAAATACAAATACTGTATTTGTTCCCGTTTTGTTTTTTTACTTCAAAATAAGATATGTGCAGTGTGCATAGGAATTTGTTCATAGTTTTTTTTAAAACTATAGTCCGGCCCTCCAACAGTCTGAGGGACAGTGAACTGGCTCCCTGTTTAAAAAGTTTGAGGAACCCTGGTCTAAACTGTCTCTCTGACATTTGTGGACACTAAGTGGCAGTCAGGTTCAGGTTAGATTCTCAGCTGCCCCCTACTCAACAATATATGACCTTGGGCAAGTTTCCTCTTTTGGAGGATAGGTATCAGCATGGTCCCCACTCTGTATGGTTTTCTGAAGTGCTGTAAAGCGCTTAGCAAGGTGTCAGGTTAAAAAAGCTGTGCATGCAGTAGTTGTAATGCCCTGTCATTTACTTCTTTCTCACACTGTCAGATTGGCTGAGCTTTTACTGCATGCCCAACAGATGAGGATGGCCCAGCCCTAGGCCTTAGCACAGTGATTTCGTGCTGCTTGGTGCCTCATGCTCTCAACTGCTCCCGCCTTAGGCCATCCCACATCCCAGGAACACTGGGAGGTGGAAGTTTTCATCTCCATTTTGCAGAGGAGGAAACAGGCTCAGCGGGCAACTGGCTTACCCAGCATCGCACTGGGTCCCAGTGATCCTGGCATCTGAGCCCTGGATCAAAGGATTGCTTGCTCCTTAACATATCACCATGTCCCAGGGAATCTTCTGGAAGCCAGCTAGACTTTGAGGTCACAGAACACGCAGAAGGATTAGATGTACACCAAGGCCCCTGGAGGAAGATGAGGGAGCAGGTCCTTCGGGTCTGGGACTGCATGGACGGGTCAGCAGGGCAGTTAACACTGGCCTGGAGCTTGAAGGCTTCCTACCAGTAGCCACCTCTCTCTTTCCTCTCTTCCCCAACCCCATTCAGCATCACGGGCAGAGCCAGTGCGTGACATCCGCTGTGAGTTCTGTGGTGAGTTCTTTGAGAACCGAAAAGGCCTGTCCAGCCACGCACGCTCCCACCTGCGACAGATGGGTGTGACTGAGTGGTCCGTCAATGGCTCACCCATCGACACGCTGCGGGAGATCCTTAAGAAGAAGTCTAAGCCGTGCCTCATCAAGAAGGAGCCTCCAGCTGGAGACCTGGCCCCTGCCTTGGTTGAGGATGGGCCCCTTACAGCGGTTCCTGGGTCTGTGCAGCCCCTCCTGCCGCTGGTGCCAATGGCTGGCCGGCCAGGCAAACCAGGAGCTGGGCTGGCCCAGGTACCCCGTGAGCTCAACCTGGCACCCATCACGGGTGCCAAGCCCTCAGCCACCAGCTACCTGGGCTCAGTGGCAGCCAAGCGACCCCTGCAGGAGGATCGCTTCCTCTCTGCAGAGGTCAAGGCCAAGACCTACATCCAGACTGAACTGCCCTTCAAGGCAAAGACCCTTCACGAGAAGACCTCCCACTCCTGTAAGCAGTGGGTGGCAGGGTCTTGGGAGGGCATCTGCCAGGGCCTGCATGGCCGGGCACTGCCACACGCATGCCCACCCCCAGCAGGGGTCAAGGCCCCAGTGGGAGGCGGGGCTGTCTCCCGACTTGGGCGGCAACTTCTGGGTACCCTTGCTCCCTTGGTTCTGGGGCTCAGCAGCGCCCCCTCTGTCTGCAGCCACCGAGGCCTGCTGTGAGCTGTGTGGCCTTTACTTCGAAAACCGCAAGGCCCTGGCCAGCCATGCTCGGGCGCATCTGCGGCAGTTCGGTGTGACTGAGTGGTGCGTGAATGGCTCACCCATTGAGACGCTGAGCGAGTGGATCAAGCACCGGCCCCAGAAGGTGGGCGCCTACCGCAGCTACATCCAGGGTGGCCGCCCCTTCACCAAGAATGACATAGACTATGGGTAGAAATGAAAAGTAACGAATAGAGGCAAGATGTAGCTTGTTCTTGTTGCTGAGCCAATAGACCTGCTTTCCCATCCCTGTTTGGATGGGAAAAGAGCGACAAGCGGCCACACCTGGGGCTGGCACCTGGGGGCCTGTCCGTGGTGGGCCGCAGTGCTGGGGGTGAGCCAGGGCCAGAGGCTGGCCGGGCAGCCGACAGTGGTGAGCGGCCTTTGGCAGCCAGCCCACCAGGCACTGTGAAAGCCGAGGAGCACCAGCGGCAGAACATCAACAGTGAGTGTTGGGGGCAGAGGGTCATGAGGGCGATGGACACCAGCAGGGTCCATCACTGTTCCCCAGGTTTTCAGCTGTGCATCTGTCTTGGAGTCACTTCCTCAGTTGCTCACCCATTCATTTATCCATCCGCCATCCCACCTGTCACCAGGGCCAGGCAGCATCCAGGCACCAACTGCCCGCCTTACAAATCCCCACAGTAATTGCTCATCACTTGCTGAAGGAGGAACCTCTCCAGGGTCCTCATCCTCCAGCTTACCTCCCATCCCTCTCCTCCCCATTCTTCAGAATTTGAGCGCCGACAAGCCCGCCCTGCAGATACCTCTGCGGCCAGGGGGGGCGAGGAGGCCAATGACCTGCAGCAGAAGCTGGAGGAGGTGCGGCAACCCCCACCCCGGGTCCGGCCAGTCCCCTCCTTGGTGCCTCGTCCCCCCCAGACATCACTGGTTAAGTTCGTCGGCAACATCTATACCCTCAAGTGCAGGTATGAGGCCCCTGGGAAAGGGAGGGGAGGTGGGGGGCGACCTGCCTGGGCTTGGCCATCCAGAGCCTCGGAACAGGACAGGAGCTGCTCAGGGTTGGGAGATGGAACCTCAACAATCAATTCCCTGGGGTGGGCTGGGTCCAGGCTGAAGGCTCCTCACAGACAGAGATGCCTCAGAGCATGAGGCTGGGACCCTGACACCTAGCAGCTTAGTTACCTTGGGCGAGGACTTTCTGCTCCATGCCTCAATATTCCCACCTATACAATGGGGTTAATAGCAGACCTACCTGATTGATTTGTTATGAGGATTAAAAGAGTTGAATGTTTATAAAGCACTCAGACCTTGCCTAGAACACAGTAAACTCTCAAAAAGTGTCTTCCTGATTAAGAAAAACTAGGTCTTAGTTTATTAATACCAAAGTCTAGGTGAGTATCAGAGGCCAGGAAACTGGGAGTCTGGGATGTGAGAGGGCTTCCTCAGGCCACACAGGCCAAGTCAGAAGTAAGATTCAAACCTAAGTCTCTCCAGCCACTAGTTTGAGTTTGGGGCCCATGTGCTGTGAGACCTTCCTTAGGGCTGGGAGGGCTGGGAGCTGGTGAGGGTGCATGAGCAGGGTAGGTGCTCGTTAGTGTCTGACCCTCCTTTCCCTAGCTTCGTCCTTCTCTCCTAGAGCCTGGCAGGGAAGGATCTGTTTCTTTGCTCTCTCCAATCAGGGCACATGCCTACAGTCAGATGGTGGAGGTGCTTGGAAAGCCAGATGACCCCTACCCAGCACCTGAGCCAGCAGACTGCCCTGAGCATAGAAATGGGGCTCCGGGGGACCTGGCCAATACCCCGTGATGGGTAGAGATAGCTGTCCATTGGAGAACATCTGGCTTCTGGGCTCCCTTCCCTCAAATCCTGAGCTGGTTCTGTCCACATTGAGCAACATCAGGTTTGTTGGACACTCAGGGTATAGCCAGGGCACTGGCCACTCCTCCCTCTCTCTGTCCCCCACACAGGTTCTGTGAGGTGGAATTCCAGGGACCTCTCTCCATCCAGGAGGAGTGGGTGCGGCACTTACAGCGGCACATCCTGGAGATGAATTTCTCCAAAGCAGACCCCCCGCCCGAGGAGCCCCAGGCCCCTCCAGCACAGACAGCGGCGGCAGAGGCACCCTAACACAAAAGCATTCCAGATCTCTCTCGTGCCACCTCTGTCTCCTACTCTTCCTTGGTTTCCTCCTCTCTCTCTTCCTTCTTTCTTTTCCGTTCCCAAAGGAGCAAGCCAAAACCTCAAACCGGCACCCTTGGGGGCCGGGCACACTACAGCCAGGGCGCCCCCTCCCCCAGCTCAAGGACTCTGGGGCCAAACCCAGGGTGTGTTCCTTCAGGCCACACCTACCCAATCCAGCCAGGGCAGCGGCCAGGTCCCTGGTGGCAGGTGATCTGGTCATGGGAGGAAGGCCAGCACTCCCCAATGTCTAGCAGCCAGGTGGGGCTTTGTTTGCCATCTGTGGCCATTTACAAGGACCCCAAAGACCCCCTGTACCGGTTCCCTCTTGCCCCGTGAATATCCTCTCACACACGCACATGCGAACACACACACACACATGCACGCACGCACGCACGCATACACACACCTCGTGAGACCCGGGATCTGCCCCAGCCCCCCAGTTCCCAAGTCAAACGAACACATCATGCCACGGTGCTTGCTCAGGGGAAGGTACGCTCCCTCTGCGGGCCCACTGAGGCCTGGGAGCCCCCACTGAGCCCACAATGCCACGGAAATCCTTGTTGGCCGCCCCCCCTCCCCCAGAGGGGCCTTCCCAGCTGGGAAGAGCTCAGAGCTGACAGCTGCCTCCTGCCATGTCCAGGCCCCCCAGAACCTCTGGGGGCTCTGGGCCCTGGAAGGGGTGGGGTGGGACTTTCCTCCCCACTCCTATCCCCTCCCTCTTTTCACTGTTCCTTTCTATGTACAGCTCCTTAGACCTTTCACTTTTTTAAAAACGCATTTTGTGTAGAGAATAAGGAACGTGGATCTTTTTATTTTGCGATCCTGGGCCAGCTAGAAACTGGGAGCTGATCAATCTTTTAACTTTTTTCAGTGGCCACATTTTGGTTATCAATGTACCTAGAAGTATGTAAATTAGATTAAATTTCTCTTCTGGAAATACCCCGGGGCAGGCGGCCAGCGTGTGTTTTTCTGTCAAGTGGACAGGCTGGCATCAGCTGGCACCTGGGGCTGGGATCAAGCCGCCTCCACCCAGAGTCTCAGGAGGTCCTGGGTTTTCCCTTTGGCCACCAAACCAACCGGACCCAGCTGGGGATGAGCTCAAGTTCCTAGCTTGTTGGCCCTCAATGGCATGGCCGGTGTGGACTCTGGCCAGCTGGTGACGAGGCTCCTGTGTGCAGAGGAGAGGAAACGGCTCTGGGCAGCTGGTCCAGGAAGGGAGCCAGGAGGGAGAAGTGATTGAGGCCCAAGGGCTCTTGGAGTCAGGAGCTGACCATCGAGGGTGTGGGGGACCCTGGGGGAGGGAGGAGTGCACAGCTGTCAGGACCTCTTAGCTGGGACTGGCCTGCCTTCAAGACATGCGACCTGTCGGGAGATACACATGCACCCTGAACCCCAGTAACAAGGAGAAAGCGAGCTGTTGGCTCCTCTGCAATGTTATTTATTTTCTCACTCTGCAAATGTTTATTGAACATTTCTGAGATTTTAAGATATTTTGTTGGCTGCTCCTTCTTGTTTATTGCATGTGGTTTTTCAGCTTATCGTTTTCACTCATGGCCAAGCTGGAAAGCA
>NW_006287458.1:398339-406132 GCF_000327345.1 Myotis davidii | reverse complement strand
ATGACCTCATGGGGTATAGGCAGAAGAAGCCTCTTCAGCCCCCAACCCTTTTACCCCAGCCTGCACCATGTACCTGGCTGGGAAAGGGGCAAAGAAGCTATGGCAGCATACCCACAGGAGTGGTCTTGTCCTTCATGCTTGACTTTTCTGCTTGTGGTCAGGACACATGCCTTGCCTGGTGGAGGAAGGGTTCCACCACTGCTGTCTATCCCAAATGTGGGTGGGTGTATCTGAGGCTTTGGAAACAGGGAGGGTATCTCGGATGAGAGCTGACCTAAAGGCACTTTTTAATTTTTTTTACAAATTAGCTTTAAAAGTATAAACGTGATATAAGCTGAATATAAAAAAAGTTCAAATGATGGAAGAACTTGCAAAGTAATATGGGAAGACCTTTCTCACCCACAGTTGTGGAGGGATAGCTGTATGAGTACTTGGATGGGTTACATAGAGTTCTTACCACAGAGGGATCTTTTCCTAAAACTTCTGAGCACATCCCTTAAGTCATTTTGACTCACTCTGAGGTAGAGGGTTGAATTTATTAACAAAATCACCAAGTGAGGATAAAATGACGGCTGCAGTACGTGCTATGAAGGAGAAGTGTCCAGGGGACTGCTTTGGGGGACAGGCAGGCAGTTATTCCTGAGGGTGACACAAATAAGCCGAGTCCCAAAGCTGGAATGCACGTTGATCAGAGTTTCACATGCTTTACATAAAGAGTTTCTTGCCCCACATGACAGCAAGTTCTGCAGAAGCCGCATTTGTGTATGTGTGTGGGAGGAGTTGTTTCACTAAAATTTTATGGAGAATTCCAAACCTACAATGAGCCCTCAACTACTCATCGATTATTAACTCATGACTAATCTCTTCAGTTATAAACTCTTCACCCCTTCTTCCCCATCTGAATTATGACAGAAAAGTGTACAAGTCATACTTGTGTAGCTTGACGAATTTTCACAAACATGTTAAGTATCATTTTAAGTGTCTGCAGCTCTGCCAAGTAATGTCTTAGCAGTCATGAGATGCCTCAGACGCTGGATTGCACATATCCATTCAGGGTGCTGAGGACAGGGCTGGAACGTGGCTGGGCCACTGCAGGACCTCTAAGTCCAGAAGGACCAAGAAGATTTTAGTGGGTCATTCCAGCTTTAACACTTAAGCATCAAGGACTTTGAGCAAGTCATGAATTCCAAGTCTGTTTTCTTGTCTTTTAAATGAGAATTCAAAAAAACAAGGTCTTTCCAGGTGTGAGGAAACATTCCAGATAATAAATTACAAACATTTATTACATATATAATATAAACATGTTATATAAATATATTTGTTATTTTTATGTAACCATTGATAACAAAACGTAACAATTTGTACACCCAGCACTGGAGTGACTGCTTTACATATATATATTTGAACCTGTGCCCAGCATCCCGTTTGGCGCTTAGTTGTAATTTTCGTTCCAATATGGCTTTACCGTGCTCATTTTGGAGCTGAAGGCCAGAGATGTTAGAAACAGCCCCTGTTGGCACAGCACCCCGGCGGGAGAGCCGCGATGCCAGCGGTGCCCTTCGCTGTAAACCCAGCTCCCTCTGGCGGGCCTCCCGGTCACAGACCCAACCCCCACCCGGCAGCCCTTGAGCCTCGGGTCTTTCCGTAGCGCATAGCTCCGCCCCTTCGAACTCTACAGGTTATTTTTAACCAATCACCGCAGGCTTGAAATAACGAAAGGCGGGAGCAGGGCGGGGCTCTCATGAGATTGGTAACCGCCTCAGCCATTGGTTTGAGGATATCCTGAAATAGACAGTATCGTGGCCTAATAGGCGTGAAGTCGGAGCCGGGCGTGAGCCAATGCGGTCGGGAGGCGGGGCTCCGTTATATGTAGAAAGAGCCCGGGGGATTGTCACGGCAATCTCCGCGTCTGACGTGCGGCGCATCTGCCGGAGTTTTCAGGCGCAGTGTACGCCGCCGCCATGAGCTACACAGGTGAGCCCGGCCGGGTCGGGAGGGACGGGGACGTGCCAAGGCCGCGCCGGGCTCGCCCACGCCTCCCCCGGGGCCTGGATACCGCTCTCTCTGCGGTCGCAAAATGGCGCCGCGGACGGGTCCTCTCAGGTTCGCGCCCCTCAAGCTTCGGCTCCTCGGTGCTCTGTGCTTGCACCCTCGCGCTCTGGCTCTCGGTCGCCCGAGATTTTGGCTTCCGTTGCCTGTGTCCGCGGGCGGCCTCGGGGCCCGAGGTCTTTTCTCCCACCACCTCCGACCCTAGCCTGGCCTTTTCGGACCTCGCAGCCTCTGGTCGCCTTTTCTCGGGCTTCGGCCCTTGCGAGCCGTCAACGGGCTCGGCTGCCGTCGCCATTGCCTCACCGGCCCCCCAACCCCCACGCTCAGTGTCCCTGTAAGATGTCGCAGCTCCTCCTGCCCCTTGCCAGCCCCGGGCTGAGAGAGGCTCCAGCCCCGGAGCGAGGAGTAGATATTTGGGAGGTTTGGACTGAGCAGGGTACCTTGGGTCCTGAGGGCCTGAGCTTGAGCCTTGCCTGGAACGGCTCATTTCCATGGTAATTCATTCACCATCTGTCAGATTCATCGTGTCAGGTGCTGAATAGGCAGCTGGAATACGGCAAGAATTCCTCAAGCAGCTTACAGGGCGGGGCAGACCACCCCAAGCAAACAAATGAATGTGGGCTATATTCTGGGGTGGGCAGTACCCGGGGAGTTGTTCCATTAGGTGCGGTGCTTGGAGACCGCTAAAGAGGTGGCATTTGAGCAGAAGCCATAATAGAGGATGGGAATTAAGAATATCTGGCCCAGGGGCTAGGCTAGGTCCTAGCCGCTAGGAGATGCTTGGCCCCTTAGATGTTCTGCCAGGGAGGCCAGTGGGCCTTGAGCAAAAGGGAGGGTGGGTGCTGAGATCAGAGGGGGGCTGTGATGCGCTGGCACGGCAATTGTACATCATCTGTGGATGAACTGGACAGCTGGTGTGTCCTGGTGGTAACCACCGAGGCTGCTCAACCAGGAGCCACGGGCTAGGCTTCCCCCTTGGAGGGGAGTATTAGGCTGAGCATGTGTGGTTGCCTGGTAACCAGCATTCTGCTGTGGAATGTTGGGGGCTCAGAATGGAACCTGAGCCTCTGGGGCTCCTTTGTAGGCTGCTTTATGTTGGCCTGGCAAGGAGGTGTTGCCGGGCCTCCCTCCTCTGGCACCCAGGTCGGGAGCTTGGCAAGAACCCCGAGCAGCCATCCCTTGGCCCAGCGGTTCTCATCCAGGGCCGATTCTACCGCCCAGGGGACATTTGGCAGCATCGGGGTATGTTTTTGGTTGTCATGTCTGGTGGGGGGGTGCCCCTGTCATCCGGTGTGTAGAGACCAGGAGTGCCGCTAAGCATCGTGCACCGCCCAAGACGCCTCGCCACCCCGCATTAGCTGGCTGGGAAATCAGTGATGCCAGGATTGGCCCCCCTGCCCTGGCATTTCAGTAGCTTTCCTGGTTCAGGAGGAAAGTCAGTAGGGTTGTTACTGACATCTCTGTAATTCAGATGTAATCTTTCTCACCAAATCTTACTGTGACCTGGAAGACAGTTCTGTGTGGTGAGGGTCAGGACTGCTGAAACCAGAACACGAGTGATTAGGTGCCGTGGGGAACTTAGACACGGAGCATTGACGTTTGTAGACAAGGACAGAGTTGGAGAGGTCACTAATGGCCACATCTGAATCTTACCTCCCCATCTCGAGGCTCTGATTCTGTGTTACGTTTTTCACTTTTAAAAAGCTGACCGCTAAAGTCAAAGGCATTTTAATCATATCTCAGACAACTATTTTGCCCTTAAGGAGAAGTTCTGGAGGCCTAAGCAAATGTTACCCCTCTTACTTAAAGAATGTGATTAAAATAATTTATCTTACTGATAACTTGTCCAGCTTTTGAACTTAGTTTGTGTGTACTTGGGAAAGGAGTCATTTTCTCTGGCACTGAGAGGAAAGATGAAAGCCATAGAAACATAGGGTAGAAAAATCCAGAATCAGGTCTTACATGATATCATTTTTCTAATAGGAACCTTTATTAGCTCACAGTTATTGTGTGTGAGGAATACACAAATAGTGTCGCTGGATGGTTCTGGCTTGGGATCTCATGAGGTTACATTTTTTATGTTGGTCTGGACTGTAGTCGTCTCAAGGCTTGACTGTGCTGAAGGGCTCACCTCCCAGGCGACTTAAACTCTCATGGTTGCTTAGGTTGATGCCGGCTGTTGGTTCCTCACCAGGTGGACCTCTCCACAGTCCTATTAGCAGCGGTTCTCAACCTGTGGGTCGCGAACAATGAAAACACATATAGCATATCAGATATTTACATTACGATTCATAACAATAGCAACATTACAGTTATGAAGTACCAACGAAAATAATTGTATGGTTTGGGGTCACTACAACATGAGAAACTGTATTAAAGGGTCGCGGCGTTAGGAAGGTTGAGAACCACTGGCACAACATGGTGGCTAGTTTTCCCTTGAGTGAATGATCTAAGGGAGAACAAGATGGAAGTCTCAGAAGTCATATTCAGTCATTTTTGCAAAATTCTAGCTTGAGAGGACATTCCACAACCCCACACCAGGATGTGGGGGAAAGAAAGACCATGATTGTCCTCACAGGTCGTTTTTGCCCCCAAGAGAGTGTTGTTCCACATTTGAGGAGAACACTTGGTTTGCAGACCTTTTTGGACTGTGGATTGCAGGGTAAGGGATCTTGGCCCTGACCCTGTGTTGACTGGTAAGGACAAAATGAAAGAATGCAGGGAAAGCTCTTACACCCTTCGGGGAAAACACTTGTTCAGTGTTGGCTGCTGTTGCTGTTGTCTTTGTTGCTGGGGTCTTTAAGAGATGAACTAGAGAAACCATCAACAAATATGTGAATGCTCACCCCAGAAAGGCACTTGATGTATGCTTTTGTTATTGGAGGTGCTGGTTTTTATTTTTAGGGCATGAGTTGGCTCTGATGGGAGTAGGCAAATATTGCCTCTTATGGTATCTGTCATAATTTCAGTGTTATGGGTAAATCATTAAAAAAAATTTTTCAACCTACTTTTAAAGATAGTATTAGGACTCATCATAGTCTGTTACAATAAGCATTTAAGAGCAGTGTTTCTGGTAGAGATTCAAGATTTCCTTGCTTGGTACTAATTTATTTTAAGGTGTGAAATAGTTTGAGAGTTGAGAAAATAGGAAATAATATGTATATTATATGTAATATTTATTCCGTGTAAACATGCTATAACCCAAGTAATTACATTTAAGAGGTAATTGTAATGTGTACATTTTTATTGGAAAACTAAAAATACAAAACAGTTTTGGTTTTAGATTTGGGGAAGGGTATTATTTGTCTAAACATTGTTCAAAAATAACGCTGCCCTTGTTTGAATTGAAGGTGGTTCACCTGCAATAATCAGTGCTTAGATGTTTGATACAAGTATTTTCTCATTTAGCTGAATGGTAATTTGGGTACTCATTTGAGTTACTGGTTTAAAGTATTTGAAAATTTGTATCCAATTCTTCTGGTGTAGCAAGTTAAACATAGCCTGCCTTTCCATTGGTTAATATGTTCTGGGCTATAATTAAAGTGTTCAGAAGCTAGAGTTTAGGCTTTCCAGTGAGGGGAGGGCCTACCAGTCTATACTAAAGGGTAGTTTTAGGTCATTGGCGATGGCTTGTTTGGGGAAACTAACCATGCTGTGCATATGTTTAGGCTTTGTCCAGGGATCTGAAACCACTTTGCAGTCAACGTACTCAGACTCCAGTGTTCAGCCCACCTGTGATTATGGTAAGTGTGGGCCCCTGGGAACCGGAGGGTGAGTGCTCTGCCTTCTCCTAGTACCAGAGCAATCTGGTGTCTTGTTAGTGCCTTTGACCTTGATGTCTCCCTGTCTTGCTTTTCTAAATCCAAACTTGTATAAAATGGTGGGGTGCGGTGTGTAACTGGCACTCCCCCCTTGGAGGCAATTATGGGAGAGATGTCTGTGTTACTGAACAAGTTGGAAATCTTGGGGCTGGAAATGATTGGTTCCTTTGACCCTTTAACATTTTGTTAGAAGTCTGTGACAGACCTCTGGCTTCAGAAAATCTTCTTCAGGGTCTGGGAAGGGAAGTGGCTAATCAAAGTCAAAAGGATTGGAATGAACAGAAACCAAGCCATTAACTTAGCCACAAAGTAGTGTATGGGTCCACTGTGCCAGAGAGGCTGCCTGTCTGAATCTAGTGAGCTTTTAACGATGTCAGGCCATTTCAAGCCAGGCAGTTCCTCGCATGTATGGTTGGGGGAAAATCTCTGGTTGATTTCTCAAATGTGGACAGACACACTAAATTTAATTCAGAAGTAGTCAGCCAATGGGGTCCATAGATTTCTGTCAGCAAGCTTCGGCAGCTGTAACTACGGATATAGCTGGTCTTTCCATATGGAGTTCTCTGACGCTAAGTGTCTGTTGACAAAGAACCCTCTTTGGAATTAATAAGGATAAAGTCTTGGTGGCTGAGATGGGTAGTTTGTTTTACTACTAAGGTCTGGGGAAAGACTGAGCCTACATGGTGACAGTCCCTCAGGAGTCACAGAGTAAGTGCACATAAGTAAGCTACCTGAAGTATTAGCAGCTAGTCCCTGCAGGTATTTCATAAATGAGGAAAAACTTGGTTTGCATGGCTTCCCTCTCCTGCCCTCCTTGGCTCACTCCTTTTATCCAAACATAGTACCAAATTGCCCTAACCGGTTTGGCTCAGTGGATAGAGCGTCGGCCTGCGGACTGAAAGGTTGCAGGTTCGATTCTGGTCAAGGGCATGTACCTTGGTTGTGGGCACATCCCCAGTAGGGGGTGTGCAGGAGGCAGCTGATCAATGTTTCTAACTCTCTATCCTTCTCCCTTCCTCTCTGTAAAAAATCAATAAAATATATTAAAAACAAACAAATATTTACACTTCAAAAAGGAGATTCTATATAAATACTAAGTAGCTTAATATAATAAACTAGTTTAAAAAACAACAACATAGTATCAAATTGCACATCTTTTTTGAATTGTTTTCCCTCTGGTTTACATATTCTGGGTATAAGCATTTTATAAGGTGCCATTTGCAAATATTTTCTACCAAACTGGCTTGTCTTTTTATTCTCTTATTAATGTCTTTTGAAGAATACAAGTTCTTCATTTTGATGAAGTCCAAGTTATCAGTCTTTAATAGATTGTGATTTTGGAATCACAAGAAATTTATGGTATCTAAGAAATTTATGCCTAACCCAATGTTACAAATATTTTCTTCTAAGTTTTTTCTTTTTTTAAATATGTTTTTATTTATTTTAGTGAGGGGGAGAGAGAGACATAAACATTGATGTGAGAGGGAACATCAATGATTGCATCCTGTATGTACCCTGACTGGGGATCAAACCCAAAACCTGGGTATGTGCCTTGATTGGAATTGAACAGGCACCTTTCAGTGCATGGTATGACAAACAACTGAGCCACACTGGCCAGGGCAAAACTATAGTTTTTTGTGTGTGTTTTTTGTTTGTTTGTTTTTTTAAATATATTTTATTGAATTTTTACAGAGAGGAAAGGAGAGAGAGAGAGAGAGAGTTAGAAACATAGATGAGAGAGAAACATCGACCAGCTGCCTCCTGCACACTCCCCACTGGGGATGTGCCCGCAACCAAGGTACATGCCCCTGACCGGAATCGAACCTGGGACCCTTCAGTCCACAAGCCGCCACTCTATCCACTGAGCCAAACCTGTTTCGGCTGTTTTTGTTTTTTAAAGAGAGGGAGGAAGGCCCTAGCTAG
>NW_006287458.1:378858-398233 GCF_000327345.1 Myotis davidii | reverse complement strand
AGTGAATAAAAGATTGGCAAGGCCTGAGCACCAGGAGAAGTCCTTTCTCTTGGATTTGGGCTTTCCGCCTGGCCCCCAATATTTCCAAATTATTTCTTGTCTCATCTCTGTCATTTGCGCGGCCCTTCTCCAGATCCAGAACCCTGAACCACGCAGAACGTGGGTCATCACACTCTCCCTTCCTCTCTGAAATCAATAAAAATATATTTTTTTTTTAAAAAGAGAGAGGGAGGGAGGAAGGGAGAGAGAGAAGGAAAAACATCAGTATGAAAGAGACACATTTATCAGTTGCCTCCCAGCAAGCCCCAACCTGGGATTGAACCTGCAACTTAGGTATGTGCCCTTGACTGTGAATCTTCTGGTGCATGGGATGATGCTCCAGCCAACCAACCCACACTGTCCAGAGCCCTAAGTTTTCTTTTAGGTGCTTCATAGTTTTATGTTGTTTTATAAAAATCTTTATTGTTGAAAGTATTACATATGTCCCCTCTCTCCCCCATTCACTCCTAGCCTGTCCCCACTCCCTGCGGCTATTTGGTGTCTTTTTTGGTTCCATATAAATTTTTGGAATATTTGTTCTAGATCTGTGAAATATGCTGTTGGTATTTTAATAGGGATTGCATTGAATCTGTAGATTGCCTTGGGTAGTATGAAAATTTTAAATGATGTTAATTCTACCAATCCATGAACATGGTATATTCTTCCATGTGTTTATATGTTCCATCTCTTTTTTCAACCTCATGTAGTTTTCCGAGTACAAGTCTAACTTCCTTGGTTAAGTTTATTCCTAACTGTCTTAATTTTTTTGTTGCAATGGTAAATGGGATTGTTTGTTGAGTTTCTCTTTCATTAGTATAAAAAAGCCATCGATTGCCAACCAGTTTGGCTCAGTGGATAGAGCATCGGCCTGCGGACTGAAGGGTCCCGGGTTCGGTTCCGGTCAAGGGCATGTACCTTGGTTGCAGGCACACCCCAGTTGGGGTTGTGCAGGAGGCAGTGATCGATCTCTCTCATCGATGTTTCTAGCTCTCTATCCCTCTCCTTTCCTCTCTGTAAATCAATAAAATATATTTTTTTAAAAAAAGCCATCGATTTTTCGGTGTTAATTTTGTATCCTGCTATATTGTCAAATTCATTTATTTTATTTATTTATTTTTTAAAATTTATTGATTTTTTACAGAGGAAGGGATAGGGATAGAGAGTCAGAAACATCAATGAGAGAAAAACATCGATCAGCTGCCTCCTGCACAGTTCCCAGTGGGGATGTGCCCGCAACCAAGGTACATGCCCTTGACCGGAATTGAACCTGGGACCCTTGAGTCCGCAGGCTGATGCTCTATCCACTGAGCCAAACCGGTTAGGGTGAATTCATTTATTAAATCTAGTAGATTTTTGGTAGAGCCTTAGATTTTCTATGTACAATATCATGTCATCTGCAAATAATGAGATCTTTACTTCCTCCTTTTTAATTTGGATGACTTTTATTTCTTCTTGCTTGATTGCTATGGCTAGGACTTCAAGTACTGTGTTCATAAGAGTGGTGAAAGGGGACATCTCTGTCTTGTTCTTGGTGGGGGGGTTAATTTTTGCCCATTGAGTATGATGTTCACTGTAGGTTTGTCATATATGGCCTTTATTATGTTGAGATATTCCTCTATTCCCACTTTGCTGAGAGTTTTTATCAAAAATGGATGTTGGGTTTTGTTGAATGCTTTTTCTTCATCTGTTGGTATGATCATGTGACTTTTGTCTTTCAACGTGTTTATGTAATGTATCACATTTATTGATTTGCAAATATTGTACCAGCCTTGAATCCCTGGAATAAATCTCACTTGGTCTTGGTATATGATCTTTTTTATTTATTGCTGAATCCAATTTGCTAATATTTTGTTGAGGATTTTAATATCTATGTTAATCAGCGATACTGGCCTGTATTTCTCTTTCTTTGTAGTGTCTTTATCTGGTTTTGGAATTAGGATAATGCTGGCCTTATAAAAAGAGCTTGGAAGTGTTCTTTCTTTCCTCTTGGATTTTCTGGAATAGTTTGAGGAATATAAGTGTTAGTTCTTCTTTGAATGTTTGGTAAAACTCCCCTATGAAGTCATCCAGACCCTGGCTTTTGTTTGCAGGGGGTGGGGGTGGGGGGTAGTTAATGCTTCTATTTTATCAGTTGTTATTGGCCTATTCAGGTTTTCTGATTCTTCCTGATTCAATTTTGGGAGTTTGTATTTTTCTAGAAATTTGTCCATTCATCTACATTGTCCAGCTTGTTGGCATATAGTTATTCATAGTATTTTCTTACAATCCTTTGTATTTCTGTGGTGTTAGTTGTTACTTCTTCACTCTCATTTCTAAATTTATTTATTTGGGTCCTTTCTCTTTGTTTCTTGATGAGTCTGGCTAATGGTTCATCAACTTTATCTTTTCAAAGAACCAACTCTTGGTTTCATAGATTTTTTTTGTATTTTTTTTTTAGCCTCTATGTAATTTATTTCTCTCTAATCTTTATTATTTCCATTTTTCTACTTAATTTAGGCTTTTCTTGTTTTTCTCTTTCTAATTCTTTCAGTTGTAGGGTTAAATAGCTTATTATTAATTTTTCTTGTTTTTTGAGATAGACCTGTAGCATTATGAACTTACCTCTCAGGACTGCTTTTGCTATGTCCCAGAGATTCTGGGTTGATGTGTGTTCATTTTCATTTGCTTCCAGGAAGTTTTTGATTTCTTTCTTGATCTCATTGGTAACCCATTCATTGTTTAATAGCATGCCATTTAGCTTCCATGTTTTTGAATGTTTTTTTTATCGTAGTTGATTTCTAATTTCATTCCATTGTGATCTGAGAAGATGCTTGATATGCTTTTCAGTCCTCTTGAACTTACAGAAACTTGTTTTGCAACCTAACATGTGGTCTATCGTAAATGACCATGTGCACTTGAGAAGAATGTATATTCTGCAGCTTTGGGGTGAAATGTTCTATAAATGTCAAGTAAATCCATCTGATCCAATGTGTCATTTAGAGTCACTGTTAATTTTTGTCCGGAAGATTTATCCAGTGAAGTCAGCAGGGTGCTAAATTCCCCTACTATGATTGTATTGTTGTTGATCTCCCCCTTAAAATCCTCTAGAAGTTTTTTATATATTTAGGTGCTCCTGTATTGGTTACATATATATTTACCAGGGTTATATTCTTTTGTTGGATTGATTTGTTTAGTATTATGTAGTGACCTGTGTTATACCTTTGATGGCCTTCATTTTGAAGTCTATTTTGTCAGACATGAGTATTGCCACCCCAGCTTTTTTTTTTTTTTCCATTTGCATGGAAAATTTTTTTCCATCCCTTCACTCTCATCCTCTGTGAGACTTTTGTTCTGAGGTGGATCTCTTGTAGACAGCATATAACTGGGTCATGTTTTTATAGCCAAGCAGCTACCCTGTGTCTTTTGATTGGAGCATTTAATCCATTTACCTTTAAGGATATTATTAATCACTGAACTTTGGTCCTGCCCTGAAATGAGCTTGACTTGTCCTCAGGGCAGAGAGAACCAGAAGTAGGAGATGACTCTGGGCATTCACCAGAGTCATTGGGAAGTTGGGTTGTCTGTTCTCATGGATTCCCCTGGATAGGAAGCATGTCTGCTTCATACTTTGTCAGTTCTAAGGGCTTTGTGTTCCAGAAGGAATGAATTTTTCTCATGTACTATGATAAGCTCCAGAGTATATTGAGTTAATAATTATTGAAGTTGTGTCTTGTCCTTCCCTCGGCTGATGTTTTCCATCACAGCACGCTCACACAGTTTAAGGACTCGGTGGCCCTTCCTGTTAAGGCAGACATTTGAAGGATTAGGGTGATAAGTTTCTCTACTCCATCCAGATGGCTCTGTTGTGCAGTTTGAGTGACATGACTTCAGCGTGGATGTGGACTTGGTGCTGAGCTTCTTATACAGCGGAATCTGTGTGAGGCACCGGAATCACTCTCCTTTTCCTCTAATTGGTGCTTAGCCAGGAGTTGTGTAACCTCTCATTTTGGCTCCTAAAGGGAGTATAGGAGTCAAATTCCTTAGCTGAGAGTGTTTTGAAGGGAGACTCCTTGAATAGCAGATGGTCAGATCCCCAGAAGGTGGGAGTACCAGGGCAGCGAGTG
The DNA here is from genome assembly GCF_000327345.1 of Myotis davidii. Taxonomy (NCBI): domain Eukaryota; kingdom Metazoa; phylum Chordata; class Mammalia; order Chiroptera; family Vespertilionidae; genus Myotis; species Myotis davidii. Next base: position 394,091 of record NW_006287458.1, on the reverse strand, counting down.
GCCTGGATCATTTCTGTGGTTCTGTCACGCTCCAGGCTCCTCAGTTAAGGGCAGGTTCAGTCTCTTGCATCCAGTCAGACACTGGAAATATTGTCTTTGTTTGTTCCTGAATTAAACTCTCATTATATTGTAAAACGTAATTATCCTTTTGCTTTTTGTAGGATATGGAACTTGGAACTCTGGGACAAACAGAGGCAAGTATCATTTCCGTGATTGCTGTCCTCTCCCTTGGGATTGAACTGTTTGTCTGTTTCTGCTGGGTGGGATGGGTGCCTTTCAGGGCTCTGGGCTGGCTGCTCCTTCACAAAAGGACTCCTTGGGTGGCTAGTGTCCCCAAATTGTCTCTGCAACAGAAAATGTCCTTGTTTCTGTGCTTGTTTCTGTCTCTGCCTCTCTCCTCCCTGGCCCGCCTCTCCCCACCCCCCTAGCCATCTCTCTCTATCTCCTTCGTTGCAGGCTACGATAACTATGGTTATGGCTATGGCTATGGCCAGGATAACACCACCAACTATGGGTACGGTATGGCCACTTCAAACTCTTGGGAAATGCCTAGCTCTGACACAAACGCAAACCCTAGTGCTGTGGGTAGCACCAGTGCTGATTCCGTTTTGTCCAGAATTAACCAGCGCTTAGATATGGTGCCGCACTTGGAGACAGACATGCTACAAGGAGGCGTGTACGGCTCAGGTGGAGAACGGTGAGTAGGTGCCTGCTTAGGGACTGAGGCTCTGCAGGCACGCTCCTGTCTGCTGCCTGCTGGCTTCTCCCTCTCAACTGCCTCCATGTCTGCTTCCTCCCTCCTTACTCTGTTCCTGGGGCTTTCTGCTGGGGTCCAGTGCACTGACCATATCTGGCTTTGCTCCCCTACCTCTCCCCTCCCCTACTGGCTGGAGGCCAATCTCTCCCCAGCTTGTAGGGGAAAGAACAACTTTGGACCCAGCTGATTTTACTGTACCCACCAAATGGCTCTTAGGAGCAGTGTTAAGTGGCCCTTCCGTTTAGAGACAACCATTTGGAGTTTGCATGAGACTGCATCCTACCTGCTGTCAGGGCAGGACAGATGGGATTGAGTATGAAGAGTTAGATGAGCCTTTGGGGTTCACCACGGTAGGCTGGGCCATCCCCATATAAAGAACAGGGCAGATATAGACACTTCCAGGCCACTTTTCAGTACGTGACAGATGTGCACCTGTTGAGCTTGGAAGCGGCCTACAAAGAACTGTCCCTGTCCTCGTTATGCAGGCGGGGAACGTTAGGCACAGGCAGGTCACACCCTTGCCCGAAGATGCCCAGGAATAGGTGGTGGAACTGGGCCTGGCGCTCAGACTTGCCCTACTCCAGAGCATCATGCTATGGATATTTGTCACTGTCTGAACTGGTGCAAGTCCAGGAGTTCTTGGGCCCTATCAAGAGGCTTCAGTGAGGAGGACACACATATTTTTAATATAAGGTGGAGTGGAGTAGCCTAGTGACTCCAGCTGGCAGATGGGGGAGAGCAGAAAGTAAGTAGGGACCTGGCTGGGCACTGGTGGGGTCAAGTGAGAACTCTAGAGCCACTGGGAGGCAGAGGGACTTGCTTGCATGGGCTTTGTAGCAAGTAAAAAGTGTGGGAGGAACCCCAGGCACACCCCCTGCCCTCCACAGCCATGGTACTTGGAGCTGAGGTTGTGTAGCACTGAACACTTGCCGTGCCTGTGAGACCAGGGTGGGTCTGGGCCTGTGGGGCTTTGGTTGCAGCCGAAGTTAGAATGGCTCTCTGCAGTGCCTTGTCAACTCCTGTGGAAGGTTTGGCCGATTGCTGTGTAGGGTCAGTGCCCTAACCACCCTCATCCCCACCCCTGTCCCAGGCTCCAGGTTGATGTAATAGAGTATTTTTTTCTAGTCCTTAGGCAAGCTCATTGTTTTTCCTGGGAAACACTCCATTTTGTACTCTTTTTCCTTTTGGGTGGTAAGGGCCTTTGGAGGGTTTTGGGGGTTCCCCCAGTCATGAGGGATGAGATCAGCACAGGTTTCTTATTGGCATTATCAGCCCATTGGACAGACAGTTAATGTGTTGGAGGATGTTGCGATACTCGGCTCTGTTCCTCCCAAGGAGCAACCTTGGGTGTGTGGCTACACAGACATGTACATGTGCTTCCAAAGGGTTAAGGGCTATCAGGTGTCTCTGCCCCTCAGACCCTCCTCCTGTCATCAGTCCTTAGGGTCCCCAGGCTGAGGAGTGTCCACATGCAGGCTTGGGAATACCAGCTGAGGGACCCTTCCTGGTTCTAGAACTCTGCTCCTGAGAGGCCTTTTACCTGGCATTTCTGAACATTGAGCCCCTCCAGCAGGGTGGGTAGGTGCTGGAGGGAGGTTTGGGGGAAGGCAAAGGCAACGGGACCTGAGGCCCTCCCTGATACTTGCCACCTGCCTCTGCAGATATGATTCCTACGAGGCCTGTGACTCGAGGGCCGTGCTGAGTGAGCGTGACCTTTACCGGTCGGGCTACGATTATGGCGAACTTGACCCTGAGATGGAAATGGCCTACGAAGGCCAGTACGATGCCTACAGAGACCAGTTTCGCATGCGTGGAGGCGACACCTTTGGCCCACGGGCTCAGGGCTGGGCCCGGGACTCCCGGAGTAGCCGGCCAATGGCCTCAGGCTATGGGCGCATGTGGGAAGACCCCATGGGGGCCCGGGGCCAGTGCATGCCTGGTGCCTCCCGGCTGCCCTCCCTCTTCTCCCAGAACATCATCCCGGAGTATGGCATGTTCCAGGGCATGCGTGGTGGGGGTGCCTTCCCAGGCGGCTCCCGCTTTGGCTTCGGGTTTGGCAATGGCATGAAGCAGATGAGGCGGACCTGGAAGACCTGGACCACAGCTGACTTCCGGGTGAGTAAAGGAGGCCTTCCCTCTTGGCTCTTGAGTGGGTGGAGGAAAGGGCCCGGAGCCATCTACCTTGACCTGGCTCCCTCTTTCTGACCTAGACCAAGAAGAAGAAGAGAAAGCAGGGCGGCAGTCCTGATGAGCCAGACAGCAAAGCCTCCCGAACCGACTGCTCAGACAACAGTGACTCGGACAATGGTGAGCCAAGGCACTGGCTGCTGCCCCTGCCCCCTACCTCCTTCCCCCTGCTCCATGGGGCTTCTGGGCTGAGCATGTCTCCTCTTCCAGATGATGGTACCGAGGGAGAAACTGCAGATGGCACTGAAGGTGCAGACGCTGTGGAAAAAGGCTGCAGAGCGGTAAGTGGCTCTGGCCCTGTGTGCTCTGTCTGCAGGGGTGCCAGTGAAGAGTGGGTTGCCCGAGCACCTGAGCCACAGAAGAGGGCTTTCACAGGCCATCCTGAGGCAGTTCTGCACGCAAGCATGATCACCACAGGGAGACAGGGAGCTCTGGTGGAGGGAGCGAGGCTGAGGGGAGGCCTTCCAGCCAGGGACGGAATGAGTCCTCCATGCAAGGGATGTGGGGAGAATGTGAGGCACCTGGCCCAGTGCCTGGCATGTAGCAGGGCCTTGCCATTTAGAGCCATTATAAACAACTACATATGCTTGACATTGGATTTTTGACATCGTGTCTTAGGAAGGAGAAGATGAAGAGGGAAAAGAGGAGGGGAAGGAAGACGGCAAAGAGGATGCAGACAAGGGTGAGTGTTCTGAGTGGCCTGGGTGTTGGAATGGCTCTCCCAGGCGCTCATGGTGGGAGGCAGGATTGTGACAGAAACGTGGCCAGCTTGGGCTTTCCCTTGTGGGGTTGGCAGGGGCTCCTTGTCCTCTGCCCCTTCACACTTTGTCCCTGTTCTTCCCAGACAACGGCTGTGGGTGGCAATGGACCCTGCCTAGCACACTGATTTTGACTTCAGGTGGGGGGAACAAGAAAAAGTATGGGTGGACCCCAGGCACATCCCCTGCCCTGGTCCCTCAGTAACATGAAGTTCAAGTCCTCAGTGGCCAGTGTCTGAGCTAGGACCCTTGGTGCAATTTTTACGGCTCTGGTTTGCGTGTCCTCTCCCTTAGCGCCTCTCCAGCCCCTGTGTTGGGAGTCCGTGTCCCCCCACCCGAGTGATGAGCGCCAGCAGGTACCTAACAGTAAATCCAGCCTCAGCCCACTATTGCCGCAGTGCCCGGTGTGGGGGTGGGCAGGGCCATGTGAGCTTTGGGGTCTTTGCCCCTGGGGGCTACACTTCAGCCCCAGCCGCAGCCTCCCTGCATCCCACCACCTAAGCCCTCCCCACCCAAACAGCCTCTCTTTGCCTTCCAGCCTCCCTGTGGCCCACTCTTTGGAGCATGGGTGCCCTGGCGAGTGGTGGGGTCAGCACGTGTCCTTTCCTTTTAAGGCCAAAACCTAGGCCAAAACTGCTCCCTGTCCAGCCCAGGGTACCCACCTACTCGAGGCCAGAGGCCTTGCTCAGGCAGCTGCTGTCAGAATGGACCCGTTGGAGTAAATGGCAGGTGATGCAGCTAGAGGCCACAGGGCCTTGCCCTCACCTGTTGGAGCCAAGCTGGTAACTATGTCCTTTGTTCCCATAGGGTCCCTGAATGCCCAGGATGAAAGTGGCCAGACAAAGCACAAGGTACAGGCAGGCAAGAAGAGCCAGGACAAACAGAAGAAGCGGCAACGAGACCGCATGGTGGAAAGGTAACCACCTTCCCTGCAGCCCTTCGCCTCTGCCTCACATTGGGGCTGCGACCAGGCTGGCAGGGCCATAGCTCTGCCGCCTCACTGCCCTCTGGCCTCCCTTGGGAGCCTCCACCTGTTCGGCCATGCATGGACCCTGCTTCCCACCCGGCCCAGCTCCCAAGGCCTGGCTCATCCCCTGTCCCTCTGTGCCCGCCTGGTGACCACTGTCGTCTTTGGCCTGAAACCTGACATTGCTCAGCACTGTTTCCCAGAAGCTCCAGTCTGGAGCGGGAGTCCAGAGGTGCACTGGGGGCATGGTGCCCCTGCGGGAGGGGGCCTGCTCATCAGAGACTCAAGGTCCAAGGTGCCTGTGCCACCACAGCTAGCTGCCAAGAGGCCACCGCCGTTCCCAGAAGAGATGGCAGCACCTGTGGGCTGTGGCAGCCTCGGGCCTGCCCTCTGCCCTGTCCACTGGCCCGGTCAGGCCAGGCCTATTTGCGGCTGAGCCCTTCACGCCCCTTGGTCGGGTCTGTCTGCCCTCAGGGCTCCCGTATTGGCGCTTGCCTCCTCCTCCTCCGCCTCAGACTCTTGCTCTTGCTGGACCTTCCTCGCCGGCACCTGGCCCCTGGGCTCTCCAGAAAAAGCTGACCCCGTGGCCCAGATAAGGACGTCCGGCAGAGGTAGGGACCTGCCCCGAGGCCTCGGTGGCGGCTGGCCTCCTCCGCCCCTTGCCACGGCGGCCTGCTCCAGCCCAGGCCCCAGACCCTGGGCTTCTGCTGTGAACACCAGGCCCAGACAGAGCACCTCGCTCAGGTGACTCCAGGTTGCCCTCTGGCAGACCGGGCAGGCGTCCTCCTTCCAGCTCAGACTGGTCTCTTCTTGGAAGAGGAAGATGAGGCAGCAGGCGCCCAGGCCTGCCTGCCTCCCATCCCTCCCGACACCACCCCCAAGCACTCTGAGCAGAGGATGGGCTGGGCCTTTCAATCCCCCAGACCCCAGGAGGAAGATGCAGCACCTTTTCTGGCCCTGCCTCGGGACTGCGCACTCCACTCTGCACCTCAGGGCCACCTGGCTCACGCCAGGGCATCCTTCCTTCTGGTCCCCAGCTGGGCCAAGTACACAAGCTCCTGCCCAGCCTTGGCAGAGAGGCCTTCCGGCTACCTTCCAGCGATCCTTGCCTGTTGTAGCAGCTGCTGCCTCAGGCTTCAGCAGGCTTCAGCCTCCTGCCTGTGGGAAGGAAGAGCTCCTCCCCTGCCCCCTACATTGCAGTAACTACAGCCTGCAGACTTTCTGTCCCTACTCCCAGCCCCACTGGTCTTAGCCTGTCCCCCTGCTGGGACTGCACTTCAGAGGCCCGTGAGAAAAGCCTGTTTCAGGGCTTCGGAGCTGGGTTGGGTGAGGCAGCAGCACTGCTCCATGGGACCCTCAAGGCCTCAACCTCTCATTTCCCTCCTGTGGCAGGATCCAGTTTGTGTGTTCGCTCTGCAAGTACCGAACCTTCTATGAGGATGAAATGGCCAGCCACCTTGACAGCAAGTTCCACAAGGAGCACTTTAAGTACATAGGCACCAAGCTCCCCAAGCAGACAGCTGACTTTCTGCAGGTGAGCCTTGAAGCAGCACGGCTGCTCCACTCTTCTCAGTCCCCTCAAGACATAGAACAGCCCACATGAACCTTGGTCTCTCCTCGGTGTCTCTGGCAGGAGTACGTCACCAACAAGACTAAGAAGACAGAGGAGCTCCGAAAAACTGTGGAGGACCTTGATGGTCTGATCCAGCAGATCTATAGAGACCAGGATCTGACACAAGGTGAGGCAGTTCCATCTCACTCCCACCGGCATGGCCTCGGTCTGCCCTCCTCTGGTCATGATTCCCCTCTTTCCCCAGGGACTGTTTGTGAGAACAGCCTCAGGCTCACGTGGAACTTACAGGGTGAAGTGAGGAGCTAGTCTGGTGTTTTTCCCAAACTCCTGGGTTTGTCTTAGGCTCTTGGTACCAGTGGCAACTCCCTCCTTTTTCCCCTATAGAAATTTCCATGGAGCATTTTGTGAAGAAGGTTGAGGCAGCCCACTGTGCAGCCTGTGACCTCTTTATTCCCATGCAGTTTGGGATCATCCAGAAGCATCTTAAGACCATAGATCACAACCGGAATCGCAGGGTGAGTGGCCGTGCTGTGGGGAGGTCCTGGGGTTATCACCTGCCTTCTAGTTAGGGACTGCAAGAGGCTGTAGGGGGAAGTTAGACATTTCTGGCCCAGTGCAGTCACGGCGAGGAGTGGGAAATGGAGACTCTGCTGGAGAAGGTGACATGGTGACATCAGAGTTGGACCTAAAGAAGCAAGTAGGCTATGGAATATGGGGATCTCCATGTATATTGGAGCCAGTGACCAAATTAGGTTCAGAAACCAAGCAGAAGTGTACAGTATACATGTTGCTGGAGGAGGGGTTGGACTTTAGAGGTTCACTTAGGTTTGGCTGAAGGGTCTGGGCTTGCTCCTGTAGGCAGCAAAGTTTGTCATTAAAGGACTAGCAGGATTAGAGTTGGTGTTAAACTAGAGACTTTGGGCACCTGATGTGGGAGGAAGGCTGTGGCAGTGACGGGCTGCTGCACAGAGATGTGCCTCCACCTTGGGAATGATGAGAAGGGCAGGATAAAAGTGCTGTGTAAGGAAGCAAACAGGAGGTCAGCATGAGTAAGTGACAAGGAGTCTGGAATATCTCAGATTTCTGGCTTAAGTACTTGGTGGACAGTGGTGCTACCATGATGGGGGGCAGTATATGGTACAGGTAAAGGAACGTATTTGGTAAGAAATTGAACAAATTCTGTCTTAATTTTTGCAGCGAATGCTCAGTACCTAGCACAGAAATCAGAGTAGGTAGGGTTGTCTTTTTTGGTTGAATGGGTGACATGTCAGGTTGGAGGATGCTGTTAGAGATCGGGTAGGGTTGGAGGGGACTGTGCAGTAGGGAGAGAGCTAAAAGGACCAGGCCTAGTATATTACAATTGATTGATTTGGGATATTAAACCACCCTTGCATACTGGGATTAAGTTCTGCTTGGTCATAGTTTATGATTTTTTTTATGTTAAGAATTTTTGCATCTGTATTTATAAGAGATATTGGTCTGTGGTTTTTGATGATGTCTTTGATTTTGGTATCAGGGTAATACTAGCCTCAAAGAATGAGTTGGAAAGTTTTTCCTCTTGTGTTTTTTGGAAGAGTTGGTAAAAAATTGGATTAATTTTTAAACAAGAATTGGTATTAATTCTTCAGGAGTTTGGTAGAATTTGCCTCTGAAGCCATCTGGACGTAGGCTTTTCTTTGTAGGTAGCTTTTCTATTACTAATTCAATTTCTTTACCTGTTATTGGTCTATTTAGATTTTTTTTTTTACTTAGTTTCAATAGTTTTTGTCTTTCTAAAAATGTGTCCATTTCATCTAACTTACCTAATTTATTAGCATACATTTGTTTATAGTATTCCTTTATAACCCTTTTTATTTCTGTAAGGTCAGTAGTCCCCTTTTTTCATTTCTGATTCTAGTAATTTGAGACTTTTTTTTGTAGTCAGTCTTGCTGTATATAAATTTTTGTTAATTTTATTTTCTTTATAAAGAACACTTTTGGTTTCATTGATTTTCCTCCCCCTCATTTTTCTCTTCTCGACTATATTAATTTCCACTCAAATATTTACTATTTTCTTCCTTCTGCTTATGTTTTAGGTTTAATTTGCTGTTAGTTTTACTAATTTCTTAAGATGGAAAATTAGGTCTTCTCTGAGTGCTGCTTTCACTGCATCCTCATTTTTCATTCATCGCAAGTTATTTTCTGATTTCTCTTCTGATTTCTTTTTAGATTCCTTTGGTTAATTAAGAGTGTCATTTAATTTCCATACATTTGTGAATTTCCCAAATTCATTTCTGTTAGTGATTTCTAATTTTATTCTGTGTGATCAGAAAACATACATTCGGTTTTTTTTCAGTCCTTTATAATTTACTGGGGCTTGTTTTATGGCCCAGTTTTGTGTGGGTTTGTTTTTTGTGGGGTTTTTTTTTCCAGTCCTTTTTAATTTACTGCAGCTTGTTTTATGGCCAGAATATCCTAGAGAATGTTTCTTGTGCACTTGAGGGAAAAAAAAAATATTCTTCTGTTGTTGGGTGGGGTGTTCAGTAAATATCTGTTATGTCTATTAGCATTTATAGTATTGTTAATGCCATTTATTTCCTTGTTGATCTTCTGCCAAGTTGTATATATTAATAAAACTGGGATATTGAAATCTCCAACTATATTGTTGAATTGTCTGCTTCTCCCTTCATTTCTGTCAATTTGTATTTTATGTATTTTGTTGCTGTGTTAGGTGCATCTATAATTGTATGTCCTCCATTGACCCCTTTTATCATTATAAAATGTCCCTTTCAATCTTAGTAACAGTTTTTGTTTTATATGTTATTTTTGTCTAATAGTAGTATACCCAGTTCAGTTTTCTATGGTTGATGTTTGTATATCTTTTTCCATTTTTTTACTTTCCATTTACTCATATCTTTGAGTCTTTTGGATCTACATGTGTCTCCTGTGGACAGCATATAGTTTGATCTTATTTTATTCTCCAGTTGGATAATCTCAACCTTGTGAATGGACCATTAAGCCATTTACATTTAATGTTTTTATATTATTGTACTTCCATCTCTTCTACTCCCATTCTAGTTCTACCATTGCTTTCTATTGTATTAAAAGTTTTTCGTGTAAACTTTAATTTCTTAAATGATTTTTTCTGTACTACATTTTGGGGCGTTATTTTCATAGTGATTTCTCTAGGCTTTTCACAAATTCTTCAAAATCTCCTTCTTATATAGTAACTTAATTGTATTGATATTAAGTTACTCCTATGTAGCTCTCCACATAGAAAGTTTTTGTGTTATTATTGTTATAGTATTATGTCAGTATGTTATAAACCCAATGATATAATACAGTATAATTATTACTTTAATAATATTTTGTTTTTTAAGGAAGCTGACAAAAGATAGGAGAACAGTTACATATTTCTAGCTTTAGTTATATTAGCTTTCTTATTTCTTTTTCTGGAACTCTCCATTTGGATTCTTTCTTTGGATTTGTTTATCATTTGTAGTTATTTCCTTACTAGAAGCCTAGTGCACGAATCCGTGCACAGGTGGGGTCTGGCTGCCCTGACCCAATGGGCCAGTGGTGGGGAGGGGACGCAGGAGGTTGGCTGGCTGGCCCCGACCCTGATCGGGGGCGGGCTGGCTGGAGGAGGGGCTGCGGGAGGTTGGGAGGGTCTGATCAAGCCCCGATAGGGCCGGTTGGCCGCTGCAGTGCATGTCATAGCAACCAGTCATTCCAATCGCTTGACTTTTATATATATAGATTAGCCCAATACAGCTTTACTAACCCCCTGCTCTTTGTCCTATTATTGACAAATATATTACATTTCTGTATGTCATAGGCCATATAATACAAATACATAGTTTTATGTAACCGCTTTTTAAATTGGTTTGGAAGAGAGGGAAAGAAATCTGCATTTATAGTGTCTTTTATAATTATATAATTACCTTTATTCTTTCATGTAGATTCACTTTACTTTCTGGGATCATTTGCTTTTACTTTGAAAAACTTCCTTTGGTATTTTTTCTTTTTAAATTGATTTTAGAGAGGAAGGGAGAGGGAGGGAGAGAGAGAAACATCAATGATGAGAAATAATCATTGATTGGCTGCCTCCTGCATGCCCCCTACTGGGGATTGAGCCCTCAACCAGGGCATGTCCCCTTGACCAGAATCGAACCCAGGACCCTTCAGTCTGCAGGCTGATGCTCTATCCTCTGAGCCAAACCGGCTAGGACTTCCTTTGGTATTTCTTGTGTGGTCTCCTGGCAGCAAATTCTCAGTTCTTTTTATGGAATGTCTGTTTCACCTTCATTTTTGAAAAACAGCTTGGCTGGGCATAGGATTCTTGGTTGACAGTTTTTCCTTGAGCGTTTTAAATACTAGTATGTTATCCCACTACTTTCTGGCCTCATTTCTGATGAAAAGTCAGCTTTTAACCATACTGGGATTCCTCTTTAAAAAATGATTCATTTTTCTCTTGTCACTTTCAGGATTTTACTCTTGTCTTTGTGGCTTTCAGCATTTTTATTATGATGTGTCTTTGTGGAGCTTATTATTTGGAAATTTGTTGAGCTTCTTGGATGTGTAGATTAAAGTTTTTCGTCAGATTTGTGAAGTGGTTTTTTTTAAATATATTTTTATTGATTTCAGAGAGGGAGGAAGAGGGGGAGAGAGAGATGGAAACATAAATGATGAGAGAGAATCATTGATCAGCTGCCATTTTCTTGTTGATCTTCCTGACTGGGAATCAAACTGTGACCTCCTGGTTCATAGGTCTGTGTTCAACCACTGAGTCATGCCAGCTGGGAAGATTTGTGAAGATTTTAGCAATTATTTTTTCAGATAATTTTTCTGCTCCTTTCTTCTTCTGGTGCTCCCATTATGCATAATTGGGTCACTTGTGTTAAAGGTTGTCTGAGACGGACTATTCATTTTCCTTCATCCTTTTTTCTTTGTTTTTCAGATTGTATGATATCTACCTACCTACAAATTCACTAATTCTCCTGTCATTTCAAATCTATTGAGCCCCTCTAGTGAATTTTTCATTTTCATTGTATTTTTTAGCTCCACGATGTATATTCTTTTTTATATCTTTAATTGATATTTATTTGATGAGCCACTGTTGTCATGCCTTTTCCTTCTTCCCATCCCCCAAGTCTTGTGATTGTGCTTGCTTGTCTATTTGTTTAGTTGGCTAGCAAAATTATTTTAGTGCAGTCTCTTTCATCCCCACAATGTAAAGCCTCTGATATTGTGCCTTGGAGGAGGAAGCCATAGGCAAGTGCACAGCTATCGTGAGATAACAGTGGTTTATACAGGGCTCTCCTGGACTGTTTCTTTCCCTGACTACACTCGGGTGTTACACTCCACAAATTGTTGGTTGATTTCTCTATTTCTTTCAACAATGCACTGAGTCATTAAATTGTTCCCCAATCTGGTCTAATTAAATCTGGGCTACTTTGCAGTGATCATTTTTTTAATTGTTTGAGATTTATTCTGAAACCAGGAAGGTTCTTAGCTGTCTGTTTTACTGGTTCTTTCTGGTAACCCAGGCTGTCAGTGGTTTAGTTTATATTGCTAGCAAATCTACCTGTCTCCTTTTAATTACTTTTCTCCACACTTTTCCTTTTTCCACACACTCCACTATTTGGAGAAAGCTCAGTAAGTTTTGTTGGGAACAGCCTGAGAGCTTATGTTTTAAGACCTTCCTTTCTCCCTGGGCAGAATCTTTGAGTCTAGGCTGTGGAGCTGGGATTGAAGACAATGGAGCACTTCTCTTTGAGTGACTCGATTGCTTTAGAAGAGATGGTGTGGTGGGGGGTGGGTAGGTAGCTGTAGCCTCTGGTCTTCTTGGTTTGGCTTTGGTTTGCCTCTTCTGGCATTGGACCTCTGCTTTGTGAACAAACCAGTATTCTCAGCATGCCATGCCCAACCAAGGTCAAGCCTCCATTCCATGGGGGCTGGCTAGAAGAAGGGAGTCCCCACCTCTGCTGAACTTGCCCAGAACTTAGCCTCAGAAGCAGGTAGCTAGATGTGGACATACTGTCCCTCCTGGGAAGATAGAGCCCTTAACTGTGATGAACTGGGTATAGGCGGAGGCCTGGCGGTACTGTTTATAGTGGAGTTTCCATCATGCTGAGCTGTGAGGCAGGGAAGCCACAAATCATGTTTTAACCACCACAACTCACACTTTTTACTGAGTTTTAGTAGCTTTTCCTCAATGTTCATTCATTTGCTCTATTTTCTTTTTCTTATTGATTTTTTACAGAGAGGAAGGGAGAGGAATAGAGAGTTAGAAACATCAATGAGAGAGAAACATCGATCAGCTGCCTTCTGCACACCTACTTGGGATGTGCCCGCAACCAAGGTACATGCCCTTGACCGGAATCGAACCTGGGACCCTTCAGTCCACAGGTTGATGCTCTATCCACTGAGCCAAATCAGTTAGGGCAATTTTGGTCTATTTTCTTAGGATCATTTGTAGAGACTAAATAGTCAGATATTTGTTTTATTTAATGTATTTATTTATGCTAATCCTCACCTGAGGATAATTTTTTACATTGCTTTTAAATTTCATGTTTCTTTCTTTTTTTTAATCCTCACCCGAGGATATTTTCCCACTGATTTTTAGAGAGAGTGGAAGAGAGAGGGAAAGACAGAGAGAAATAACGATGTGAGAGGGATACATCAATTGGTTGCCTCCTGCACACACCCTGAACCGTGGCGGGGAACCAAATCTACAACCCAAGTACCTGTCCTTGCTGGGAATCAAACCCATGAGCCTTTGATGCACAGGCTGATGCTCCAACCACTGAGTGACACCAACCAGGGTTTGTTTTTTTGTTTTTTAAGTAGTTTTCATCAGTTTCACTAGGGAGCAGGTCTGCAGAACTTCTCAGGCTGCCATGCTGGAAGGCTATTTTCAAATTCATTTTTAGGGACCCTTTTTAACCTTAATTCCAAAAATTGATAAGGGTAATACCAAGATGAAACTGTAAATACGTTTATTATCTTCTCTATATGAAAGGCTAATATGCAAAGTGTCCCTCTGGGAGTTTGATTGCTCGCTATGACGTACACTGACCATTGGGGCAGTGCAGAGGGAAGGAAGGCCAGCAGCTGGCAGCCAGGGAAGGGAGGCCCCAGCCAGCAGCCAGAAGGCCCCAATCAGCCCTGATCTCCAGCCAGTCCTAGGGACCCTACCCGTGCATGAATTTCATTTAATACTTTAATTCTTTAACTAGAATAAAAGCATTAAATAAAATATTAGTAATTATCAATCTAGTAGTGATTCAAATGAGTGATATACTATAAGTTTGTTTCTGGAATACAAGGATAAATAAGCAACATCAGTATAAAATACTGGAAATGAAAACTTTTTATATACAAATAAATGAGTATATTCTCAGAAAATAGGAATGATTCCAACAAAATGTTCTTAATTCATTGAATCTGGTAACCAAACCATGTTGGATTCAAGATAACATACAAAATATACTAGTTTTTCTCCACTATTGTAATAACCAGTTAGAAACATAAATGGGAGGTGAGGGAATCCACTTACAATAACCACAAAATGCATTGAAATAATTAGTAATATAGATTTAAGAAGTTATAGGATCTTAAACTTCAAAGACATGAGACAAGACCTCAGTGCATGACAGAACAGATTGTGTTCTCAGGTGGAAGAGTTAATAACAAGACAACAAAAACCAGTTCTCCTCACATTAACGTAGACAGTGCAATTCCAGTCAAAGTCTAGGGAGGGGAACTGGCTGAAATTATTTCAACGTTTCATTTGTAAAGGTTAGTTTATACAGAAAGCAGTAGTGAATTCAGGGCCTTGCTTTATCAGATATAACTAACTGCAAATCCAGTGCACTTAAAAACAAAAAAGTGTTAATGGCATAATAATAAAACTAAAACCAGAATAGAGTCAGTTTAGTGAAAGATCCCAGTGCCTTTTGGAACTTAGTATTTGTCAAAGTCAAGTACAGGTCCCTTATCTGAAACCCTGGGGCCGGATCTTTTTAAGTTAATTTTTGGATTTCAGGACAGCTACACTAGGATCTGGGAGAGTGCCTTGTAGTTGAACCACCAATAATAATTCAAGTGACTCGTATAAGTGGGATAAATAAAGATGGTACAAAACATAACGTCAGCTCATGTTTTGTCACCAGGTGAGTTATAGGGGAAAAGTTTTGGGTTTCAGTTTTGTAAGTAAAGGGTTGTAGACCTCTGTGTCAATTCAGTAGGGGAAACTGGTTTATCTTATAAATTTCTGGAAAGGAAAGAAAGTTGGCTTCTATCTCATACCATATATTTAAATTCCAGAAATCTTAAATGTAAAAAACAAAAGAACAAAATTTAGAAGATTATTTGTTTACCTTGATGTTAAAGGAAGCCTTCCTGAGCAAACCGGGAAACCCAGACATTGTTTTAGTTCAGTTGGAGGAAGCATGGTTTACAACTGTTTTGTAAAGTACTCGGGTACTCTGCCTTTGGTGAACCTGTTTGGTAGAATTAAAAGCACCAGCATAGAATTACAATGGAACCTCAGTTCTCAAACTTAATTTGTTTTGGAAGGCTATTCAAGAAGCAGTTTGTTTGAAAACCAAATCATCCTCCCTACTCCCCCCCCCCCATTAATTTGTTCCAGACCCCAAATGATTCCCTGTATTAAATCTTCCTTATATAAGGTACATGTCTAATGTGCTGCTTGATCTATAAAGAAACACTTCTTAAATTTATCAACTACCCTCTACTAGCCTTAAAGGAATCACTGTCAGCACTTGTCTTTCAGGTCAGCATGCAGCATCTTTGCATGTTCATATATCACTGCCTTCAAAATGCTGTCACGGGCTAACTGCATTTTGATTATCCAAGTCAAGTTTTTCTACTACTTCAATTGCCTGTGATCATTGTTTCTTTCACACCATTAGCAACTCTTGATGCCCTGTTTATTTTAAAATTGTGCTAATTGTCCATTGCCAGCAACAACAGCAAACAAAAATA
>NW_006287458.1:376241-378705 GCF_000327345.1 Myotis davidii | reverse complement strand
CTCAGCTTTTCTTTTATCCGAATCTACAACTGTTTTTCTACCACCTCTTCAATTGCCTGTGATCATTGTTTCTTTCACACCATTAGCAACTCTTGATGCCCTGTTTATTTTAAAATTGTGCTAATTGTCCATTGCCAGCAACAAAAGCAAACAAAAATATTCACAGCACAGCTCCCTGAGATGTTAACAACCTGAGGTTTAGCAGAAAACTGACTCATGCTGGCTCATTCTCTCCTTTGTTACCTGAAAAATGCTTTAAAAAAACCACAAAAAACCTTGATGTTATTTTATACATTACTACTTTTTTAGAATTATTCTTTTTTAAAATATATTTTTATTGATTTCAGAGAGGAAGGAAAAGGGAGAGAGAGAGAGAAACATCAGTGATGAGAGAAAATCATTGATCAGCTGCCTCCTACACACCCCTACTGGGGATTGAGCCTGAAACCTCGGAGTTAGTCCTTGACCAGAATCAAACCTGGAACCTTTCAGTCTGCAGGGCAACGCTCTCTCCACTGAGCGAAACCAGCAAGGGCTGAGAGATACTTTTTTGTCTTGCTGATGTATCAGCATGAAAGAGTTTTCAGGTCGAGAACTGAAGTTTGTTTTCCGTGAACAACTTGGTAGACATTGGAATTGTTTGAGATGTGAGACCTTGGAGAACTGACTGTATTTGTTTATTTTGGTGCTGTTTGGTTATTGTAGCTGAAATCTAGAAACAATGTAAGTGTGCCTCAGTTGGGAGACATTGTGGTGTGACCTTAAGAGTTGGAGAGGAGCTGGTCTGTTGTTGTATCCTAATGGTTCATCTCTAACGTTTCATTTTGAGCATGTGGGAGGGAGTTCTATTAATATTTTGCCCAAGTGGTGGAGGAAATGTGTAAAAAAAACCCAAAACAACAGCAAGGCCAAGACAAGGAAAGGGAGTACAAACAGCAAGTGAAACATGATGTAGAGTTGGCTGGGGCTCAGTAGGTAGGGCTTCCCCCAACAAAAATGACTATCAGTTCCTTTCTGCTTTTACCTTTGTAATGATGAAGGTGCGATTTGCCTTTACCTCATCACTGAGGAAATCACTTGGCAGTTTGGTGTAAATCCTCCCAGACAAAAGACTTGCAGCTATACAGACAGTCTATCCTGTATCTTTATTACCAGGGGAGAGGTGAGCCCTATTTCAGGACTGCATGGTTCTTTTGAATGTATGATCTGTTTAACCACTTCTCCACTGAAGAACACTTAGGTGCTCTCCAGTTTTTCACTACTGTATGCACGGTTCCAATTCTTAAAGTTAGGATAGATTCCAGGAAGAATTGTTCAACTATTTTTACTTTTTTGTTTGTTTTTTGTTAATTCTTACCAGAGGATATTTTTCCCATTGATTTTTAGAGAGAGTGGAAAGAAAAGGGAGAGACAGAGAGACACATCAATTGGTTACCTCCTGCACATTATCCCGACCAGGGCTGGGGTACCTGCAATCAAGGTACGTGCCCTTGACCGGAATCAAACCTGGGACTTTTCAGTCCGTGGGCTGATGCTCTCTATCTACTGAGCTAAACTGGCTAGGACCAAAAATTTTTACTTTAGATACAGTCTATTAAACTGCTTTCCAAAAAATATAAATAAACAGTTGAGCCCCTTGTCAGCAGTGTAGAATTACACCCCAATTACATTTGGGTCTAAGGCTTCATCTGGGAATCCTATGGATTAAAAGGATATATATCACTTAAATATACTGTTTCACATTTATATTCCAGTTCTGTGCTTATGAGGGCAGCTGGCTCTGTTCTGGATTGCTCATTTGGCTTTTTGTAGGTTTTTAAATATGTAAGCAAGTCAGATTTCTGCAATACAGCTGTAAAGATGTGTTTTTACTCAGTTACATACAGTAAGTATGGTGTGGAAGAATGGAGCATTTCAGCAATGGTAAAATCAGGCCGTGGCTCGCTCCATGCTTGGAGGGTGGCCACACACTTGTACTCAAGGTACACTTAGAAACCCACACAAGGTGGAGGTGTGCAGTGAGGGAGGGCCCTGCCATCTGGCAGGTGGGGGTCTTTGGGGACCGGGAGCAGCCTCTCCATCCCCGCCTGCTCCTATCCGCAGCTCATGATGGAGCAGTCTAAGAAGTCCTCCCTCATGGTGGCCCGCAGCATCCTCAACAACAAGCTCATCAGCAAGAAGCTGGAGCACTACCTGAAGGTGAGGCGCGGGCGCCTGGAGCCTGGCTGCATCCCCAGCCCCCGTCCTTGTCCCCAGCCCTGGTCCCGCGAGTCCTTTCTCCCTTTAGCATCTGTGCCCTTCCCACAGGGCGAGAACCCTTTCACCGACAGCCCTGAGGAGGAGAAGGAACAGGAGGAGGCCGAGGGCAGCGCCCTGGATGTGGGGCCATTGATCGAAGTGGCAGGAGGCACGGAGGGTGCCGAGAGCACGCAGGCGCAGCCCCCGGTGCCCCCGGAACCGGCCC
>NW_006287458.1:375681-375982 GCF_000327345.1 Myotis davidii | reverse complement strand
TCGCGGCGGGGGGAGAGGGGGCGGTGCTTGCCGGCGGGACCAGGAGGGGCGCGGTGAGGCCCCGAGGCCCGACCAAAACTCCCAAGATGCTGCGCGCCGATGCCGACCAACCGCAGGGCCAGCTGGGGAGATGGAGGCGGGCTCACCGGGGAAGCCCGGCAATGGTATTGCGCGGAAGGAATTACGCGTGTGCCTGGTCTTCCAGTAGCGGGCGACGGGAGGTACGTCGAGCGCATGCGTCCGTGGCAGCCTAGAAAAAGGGGCTGCTGGCGGGCCGAGCCGAAGACATGGAGCAGGGTTA
>NW_006287458.1:374868-375391 GCF_000327345.1 Myotis davidii | reverse complement strand
GCGCCTGGGTGGCGCGGGGTCTGAGTCCTCCCTGCCAGCTCCGCGGTGTAGCGCGGCCGCACCGGGTGAGGCTTCTGTGAGGCTCAGCCTCGGGTTCAGCCGTGGATCTGACCCGGCCCGGCCCGGGACGGAACCTGAGGGTCAGATGCTGGGTATCTCCTTGGGCAGAGCTGGAAACCTGATGTAGCCCGGGGTGGTGGCGGCGGATGGGTGGCTCCCTTCCAGGGACCCTTACGGTGGCCCGGAGGTGCTAGGGCCGCGGGAAAAGGACGTGTGCCCTCTCCCCGAGTGGGTTGCAGGGCCTGTCGCAGGGGGACCTGCCCTTCATCGCCCCGGCCAGTCAGTCTCCTGGGAAGCCTCTGCTCGGTACTGGAGCCGCGTTTGCCCGCTGGGAACAGTTGGGCTGGACCAGGCGCAGGTCCCTATCCAAGTATCTGAGGTTCCAGAATCAGGTGACCTGGTCTTGGAAGCGGCAGCTAGAGAAGACAGTGTCTTGAAAGCGGGCAGCGTGAGCAGGATCCAA
>NW_006287458.1:363493-374783 GCF_000327345.1 Myotis davidii | reverse complement strand
AGCGGTTCTGAGGTGCACGGAAGTGTCCAGGGGTCCTCAGCCTGACTGGCTCTCATTGTTATTTGCCTTCCTGCCAGATTTTCCCGCCAGTAATCCTGGATCATACAGGCCCTTGGCTTGGAGAGCCCCCCGCCCTCCCTACCTGCTAAAAACCGCTCAGGCTCAGTCAGATGCTGCAGCTTCCCTGAATCATCCTGTAGCTTTAACACCTGGAGTTACTTCCTAGGACTCACTGAGCCTTGACAGTGCTCCCTGACCGTTTCCAGCTCCGTGGTCTTGGGCCAGTGACTTAGCTTCTCAAGCCTTTACAACAAGCAAAACAGTACCAGTCTCAAGGGGCGTCATGAAGTTCTGTGAGTAGCATGCGCCCCAGAGCGAAGCAGTCCGTGCCCTGCAGTTGGTCACGTGCTGTCAACCGCACCCTACGTTCTCTACACAGCTGTGGAAGCTGCATGGTGCGGGGAGAGGGTGCCTTGGGGAGGGCAAACTTCAGTGTGACTTTGGGTCGGATACCCTCACCGAGCCTTAGCTCCCTGGGCTCTGAACGGCGTTCTGTGAAGCTGGCTAACGTGTGCTCTTTGCCTGTTGGGTGTCAGCACACAGTAGGCCCTCGGCTAGTGGTGTGGGTTGCTCAGGTGAGGGAGATCAGTCACATTCTTGCTTTATAAAGGTGAAGTCATTTGACGGGTGTAAATAGCTGCCTGTGGCCAGCTCTGTGCCACATGCAGGCTCATGGAGATGAAGAGGGGCCAGGCAGATGCTATATGGGGGTCTGGAGGGACAGAGGAACGACCAGAGGGGAGCACAGTCTGATTCTTGGGGCCAGGATGAAGCCCTGGGACTTGAAGGTGCCCCGGAGCATGGGGAGGGTTCAAAGCCATATGGAAGCGAGACCTAGAGTGGCACAGTCGTGTCCAAGCGATGGGCACTTACGGGTGCTTGGTTGGTGCACCAAGGAGGGGAACTTAGCTGAGTCCTAATGATGTGCTTGCTGGTGGCTCTTCCTGTATCATCCTCAGTTGTGGGTTGAGGCTTAGGCCAAGGTTCCTCGGCGAGTGACAGGCAGAGCTGGCTCAAGGCCCCTTCCCCACCCCTCTTCTTTCTGCTTTGACCTCTGGCAGGTGGAGTGTGATGATGCAATCAGCCAGCTGTGAGAGGACTTTAGGGAGGCAGCGTTGTGGTTATGCTGTCCTCTTGTAAGGCTGGCACTGAACTCCTTTAAGGAGATCCCTTTAGGTTCTTCAGAGCCAACTCCAAAGCACCTGTTGCTGGTGTGGCACATAGGATCCTAATTCACAGGTCTTCTGTTCACAGGCTACGGGGCATGGAGTGCTGGACCCACCAACACCCAGGGTAGGTGGAACCTGCTTTGTGGGAGGCATGGGCTCCCGGGACCCCCACTCCAGGCACCAGATTGACAGCTGTTCCTGAGGCTGCACCAGGAGACAGTGGCCTGTAGCCTGGAGAGGCACACAGAGGGTGGGGTGCAGCCCAGGGGCCAGGAAACCTTTCTGTAAAGGGCCAGAGAGTAAATGTTTTGGCTTTGTAGGCTCCATGATCCCTGCAGGACAGAAGATACCATAGACAACTTACAAACAAATGGACATGTCTGTTCCAGTAATACTGACTGAAGGACACTGACGTTCACACACCATATAACTTTTCATGTATCACAATGTAGTCCGTTTCAGCAATCTGTTATTTTAATCTAAGTAAATAGCTGAGTGTATAATCAGAGACTTTTTTTTTTAATCCTCACTGGAAGAGAGAAGAAAGAGAAACATCAATTAGTTGTGTTCCCTGACAGGGAGCGTGGGTGGAACCTGAGACCCTCCAGTGCACAGGCCGACGCTCGAACCACTGACCACACCTCCCAGGGCTATCAGATACTTTTTTAGTTAATGGACTTTATTTCTTTTTTTTTAATATATTTTATTGAGTTTTTACAGAGAGTTAGAAACATCGATCAGGTGCCTCCTGCACACCCCACACTGGGCATATGCCCACAACCAAGGTACATGCCCCTGACCGGAATTGAACCCGGAACCCTTGAGTCCGCAGGCCAACGCTCTATCCACTGAGCCAAACCGGTCAGAGCTGGACTTTATTTCTTAATATATTTTTATTGATTTCAGAGAGGAAAGGAGAGGGAGAAAGATAGAAACACCAATGAGAAAAAAACATCAATGATCGGCTGCCTCCTGCACGCCCCCTACTGGGGATCAAGCCTTCATGTGTCCCAGCTAGGAACTGAACCTGTGACCTCTTGGTTAATAGGTCAGTGCTCAACCAGGGAGCCGTGCCAGCTGGGCTGGACTTTATTTCTTAGTAGTTTTAGATTTATAAGATTAAGCAGGTAGTATGTCGAGTTTCATACACTCAACCTTACCTTCACCTCAACACAGTTATCCCTATTAGCATCTTGCATTAGCAAGATACATTTATTACAGTTAACAAGCCAATGTTGATACACTGTTATTAGCTGTAATCTATAGCTTACATTAATATTTACTCTGTAGTATATAGTTCTATCGGTTTTGACAAGTGTATAAATGATGTGTATCACATCACAAAATATTCTTTTGATTTTTTTTCTTCCTCAACCATTTAAAAATGTGGTTGGCTATACAACAGCTTGCAGTGGGCTAGGTTTGGCCTGGGGCCTGTTGGCTGAACCCTGCTCTGGAGTCCAGATCATGGCACTAAGTGCATTTGACCAAAATGTGCTCTGATTATGAGCTTTTTTGCGGCATCGTCCAGGGATTTGGACGATGGCATCCTTTGTTTTCTGAGCCTGGGATTTGCCCCTGTTACTGCTGGGAGGAGGGTCACTTCTCTGCCCATCACCGAGTGTCCCAGAAAGAGGCCTCCATGTCACTCAGACACATATGTCTTCTTGCTCAGTTGAGTTAGGGACACGATTGTCCACTGTGCGCGCTCCATGTTTTTGGCAGTGCCTGAGCTCTGGCTCCTAGTGAGTGCTGGCACTTTAGAAGCGCTCTGCCTGGGGACGTGGCCATTGGCTTCTTGGCTGGTGGCCCACACTGGATGAGCTGGGGAGGGCTGCAGCGTCCTTTCCATTGCTGTGATGCAGAGACCGGGCTTGCCTAGGGGGGAAGCCCTGATTATGCTTAGCTGAGTGCTATGGAAGAAGTGAGTTTCGTAGTTCCTGGCCTTAGTAGGCAACCACAGTTGCCTCCCAGAGTGCTGCCATGGCACCTGCAACCCTGGCCCGGGGATGGGGAGTGAGGTGACAACTGTCCAATAAAGGGTGTGGGTTGTCTTAGGAGCCTTTGTTCTGCAAGCAAAGCTCTTGTGTGTTCTTGTTTCCTCTCAGGTGCATATGGAACTGGTGTGGCCAGCTGGCAAGGTAGGCCCTTCTGGGGGTCAGTGGGTGGACACGAGGGTCTCTGGTCAGCCATCCAGAGGAGCTGGGATGCAGGGACCCCCATTTCCCTTCCCAACTGTGCTTATATCTCTCCTGAAGGCCTGCATGCCGGGCCTGAGGTGCTGAGGAGGCCTCGCGGGGAACTGGCAGGGGATTGTGGTTGTGTTCTGGGAGCAATATCTCTCTGTTGGATCTGTCAATAGCCCAACTGCCACTCTGGGCTCTCAGCCACCTCTGGCTTTGGATGGGAAGCAAGTCTTAGGATCTGACACTGAAAATCTGCTCAGAATTGAGGTCTCACCTCCACCCTCCTCCTGATGCCCTTAGGAGCTATACAAAGGCAATGTGGTGCTCAGTGTGGGTGATGCAAGCGGCACTTGGTCCCATGACCCTCTTCATTCCCTAATGGCAGTGGTACTCCTCTATAGTGTCCACCCCGGGCTGGCTTTGTGGCGGCTGAGGTCTGACTTGTCTCTTCTTCCCTTTGGCAGGTTATGAAAACTACAATTATTATGGTGCCCAGAACACCAGCGTCACCACAGCAGCAACCTACAGCTACGGCCCAGCCTCCTGGGAAGCCACCAAGGCTGGTGATGGCCTGGGGCCTGGGGGCCCTGCCATACATATGGCTTCTTATGGCCCAGAGCCATGCACTGACAATTCTGACTCGCTCATTGCCAAGATCAACCAACGTCTAGACATGATGTCCAAGGAAGGAGGCAGGGGTGGGAGCAGCACCGGTGGGGAGGGCATGCAGGACCGGGAGAGGTAATTACACACCTGACCCCTTCCCTGGGCATCCAAACATCACGGTTTCGAGGGACAGGGCACCTGCTCTCCCGGGAATGCTCTTCCTCGGTCCCTCCTGAGCATGGGCAGATGAGTTGGGCCTTTGTTGAGATAGAGGCATTGTAATTGGACTTCCTAGTTTCCTCAGTGGCGGGGTTTAGGGCATGGCTGTGGTTAAACTATGCCAGACTCCTGATTTTTGCACCAGGAGCTTAACAGCCGCCCTGTTCTTGTGGCCAATGGCATGTGCCCACATTCATCAGTGTTTGGAGGGGAGTGTTGGTCTATTTCGCCTCCAGGCATTTAGGAGGGGCACGGGTGGTTTGGTTTGCTGTCTTGTTCTGAGTGTAGGGAGGTCAGCTTTGCAGGAGGTGTAGAGATCGAAACCAGAGCATGTAGTCATGGTTGTGCTTTCTTTGCAGTTCCTTCCGCTTCCAGTCATTTGACTCCTACGACTCCAGGCCTTGTCTGCCTGAGCACAATCCCTACCGTCCCAGCTACAGCTACAACTATGACTTTGACCTGGGACCTGACCGCAATGGTGGCTTTGGCAGTCAGTACAGTGACTGTCGGGACCCTGCCCGTGAGCCCCGCTCACTCGATGGCTTCATGCGGGGCCGGGATCAGGGCCGCTTTCAGGACCGAAGCAACGCTGGCACCTTTATGCGCACTGACCCCTTCATGACATCAGCGGCCTCCTCCCAACCACTGTCTGCTCCCTGGACAGAAATGAACTATGTGGGTGGACGGGGCCTGGGAGGCCCCTCTCCCAGCAGGCCCCCACCTTCCCTCTTCTCCCAGTCCATGGCCCCCCAGTCCATGGCCCCCAACTATGGAGTGATGGGCATGCAGGGGGCTGGAGGTTATGACAACTCTGTGCCCTACAGATGTGGCCAGTCACAGACCCGGATGAGGGATCGGGTAAGCCCTTGCAAAGTTCTACCCTGCTTTTCTTTTTAAACAGCTTTATTGAGGTAAAATTTAGAGATTGTGGGATTCACTCATTTTTACGTGTATAATTTGACTTTTAGTAAAAATGTATAGACTTGTGCAACCTTCACCACCATCTAATTTTTGAACATTTCTGTCAACCCAGAAAGAAACTGTTAGCAGTCACTCCATATTTCCTCCCCCAGTCCCTGGCAACCACTAACACCTTTCTGTGCATGGATTTGGATATAACACATGAATACAATGTGTCCTTTTGTGTGTAGCTTTTTACATTCAGCATAACGGTTGTGGGGGGTTAAGCTATGTTGTCTTTCTTTGCCTTCTGAAAAGACCTTGTCCATCTTTGTTCTCTGATCTTATACCCTCTTCATTCTTCATTCCCCTGGGGCAGTGGTCGGCAAACTCATTAGTCAACAGAGCCAAAGACCAACAGTACAACGATTGAAATTTCTTTTGAGAGCCAAATTTTTTAAACTTAAACTGTATAGGTAGGTACATTGTTATTAACTTAATTAGGGCACTTCTAAGGCTTAGGAAGAGCCACACTCAAGGGGCCAAAGAGCCACATGTGGCTCGCGAGCCGCAGTTTGCCGACCACGGCCCTGGTGTATCTTAATGGCCCGGGGAGGTGGTACATCAGGATGTGCTTGTGTCTGTAGCCCAGGTGGAGAGGGTTTGACCGCTGCGGCCCAGATGGCATGGGCAGGAAACGGAAGCAGTTGCAAATCTATGATGAGCCGGATGCCAAACAGGCCCGAGCTGACAGCGAAGGAGATTTTTCCGAAAATGGTATGCCCTGGGGGTGGGATACAGTGAGTTTTCAGTGGGTGTGAGATGAGTTGGTTGCATGCTTAGTGCCTTGCCTGCCTGTCCGTACAGTGGACACGCAGGAACTCAAGGGTGCTGTGTGTCACCCAAACTCCCACCGTCCCCACTGTGGTCAGGATAAGCTTCGTCACTCGACAGTGAGCTTGGGAGGGTGAAAACCGGGCCACTGCTGAGGGGCTAACTTTCCCAATTACTTTTGTGTCTGATAGATGATGGAGCTGGTGACTTCCGGTCAGGAGATGAAGAATTCAGGGGAGTAAGTCCACCTTCACTGGTCCATCTCCTTTGTCTCTAGTGCAGGGTTTCTTCCTTCTTCCTCACAGAGACAGGCACTGCTGCTATGCTAGACTCGCAGCTAGAGTGTTCCACCTGTAACAACCTTGCCTTTCTGAAAAGAATTCCCAGCCCTCCTGCCGAGCTGGTGACTTCCGGTCAGGAGATGAAGAATTCAGGGGAGTAAGTCCACCTTCACTGGTCCATCTCCTTTGTCTCTAGTGCAGGGTTTCTTCCTTCTTCCTCACAGAGACAGGCACTGCTGCTATGCTAGACTCGCAGCTAGAGTGTTCCACCTGTAACAACCTTGCCTTCCTGAAAAGAATTCCCAGCCCTCACAGCTGTTTCTGTGTCGTTACAGTAATGGGCCCAGCTGCACACGTGGTCAGTGCAGTGGCTGTGCAGGTTGAGGCTTCCAAACATGTACTGAAGACTTGCAGCTTCACGCTGGTGCTGAGCTGCATCCGTGTCATTCATTCCTTCCAACCAGTCATGGTAGACAGGTGTTTAAGGTCGGCTCTTAGCATGAGGGGCTGGCGAGTGAACCTTTGCCCCTCACTGTAAATTCTGATCCAATTCTAGGCTAGGGCCCTAGATCTGTGTGTATGAAGGCTTTGTACAGATGCTTCTAATGGTCAAGCCGGTTGGCGGGAGATGGGAGAAGTTGGGTACAATGAGTTTTCAGCTTTTCTGAGGGTCTTGTCCCATGTTTTGCTTCAGTCTTGAGTCTAGGAATCACTGTGTACTTGCTGCTTGGTAATTTAATTGTTGGCTTCATGCCTAAGAAATGGACTCCCTTTCCATTTTCACTTAGATGGTCATTTTTATCCACACCTAATTTTTTACAACCTTTGGTAAATACAAACAGATGGCTGGGAAACTTGGTAAAACCCATTTTCAATAAAGAGCACTGGAAGTAGCATCCTACAAATCAGGGTTTCTTGACATACAGTTTATGAATGGGCTCCTGGCATTCCCATGTGCAGAGCTGTGCAGGTGTACTTTGCCAGAGGCCTTACTTTAGCTTGAGAAAGCTGAAAGAAGGTCAGTGTCTTTAATAAAAAAGCAAAACAGATTAGTCCTCACAGAATCCCAGAAGGCAACCAGTAGTGACAGGACACACTCGGGCTCTGTCCCATAACCCTGGACCTGGTCCTAACACCTTGTGACTAGGTTCCTGGTGGCACAGCAACCACCAGTGGCACACCAGTGGCAGGGGGAGCTAGGCTGGTGTGGAGAGTTGTGGAAACCACCTCACTGCCCAATTTCGTGTGTGTGCTTTTTCAGGAGGACGATTTCTTGGACTCCGGGAGGCAGAGAGGTAGGCATTGCCCATTGTCCCTTTGAACTTTCCTGTGTCTGCCCAGCTGTCCTGCACTCACTGCCCAACACTCAGCTGAGCTGGGTTTCTGAGCAAGCCTGGAGCCTGGATGGAGGGGATGATGGCTCAGGGCAGAAGAGGGGCTGTGATTACGGGGCGAGCTTTGGCCATGGCACTCACCCCAAGACTTTGCTCCATTGTAAATGCAGGCTGTGGAGGGATGGGGCAGCTCACCTGTGGGTGGTGTCTGCAGCCGCTTGAGGGGTCGTGAAGGGAATCTCAGAAATGCGAGAGGAAAAGAAAAGGTGCCCTCCAGCTGTCTTTTCCTTTACCCTGGTCCGTGCAGGTCCCTGTACTGTTCCGGGCTTCGTTATCTCCACAGTTCCTTCGATTGCCTCAGCCTTAATGGTGGGTGGGATTGCTGGCAACTGCAGCATATTGCTGCATGGGACAGAGTTTGGACACCTGCCTGGATTGGGGGCTGAGGGAGGGGGGGAGGCCTGTCAGGTACACCCAGACCCAGATACCCTAGCGGCAGTCATTGCTCACTGCTCAGCAGGCCCCGTCACTTCCAGTGCCAAAGACTTAAGGGTACAAATTTAGTGGCAAAAGCAAAGCCAAATTAAACCTCTTGGGGTGAGGAGGGGGCATGGAGAAGCAGCCTGGGACATGGTGGCCTTGAGCTTACCCAAAAGCCACTTTTCCTATTCCCGTGGGTCTTGTAGCTGGTTTTCCCCAAGAATCACAGGCTGGTTCTGCTCCTGTCAATTCTGAAGGCCCCTGGCTTAGCTGCTTCTTCCCTTATGTGTTCAGGTCTAGCCAACCCTCTGAGGTCTTCTCACTCTGTTTATTTATTGAAGCGATCATGTCTGTAGCATGGGACCACACAACACTGAGCAGCTCGTGCAGCGGGGAAAATGCTAAAGCAAAGGTGACATGTTTATTGCGTGCAGGTCCTGCTACCTACCCTGGATGACTTTGCTCTTAAACAGCAGTAATAGTTTCAGGCAGTGACCTCTTGCCAAAAATCCCACACGCCCTTTTGAGAGGCTTCTGAGCAGCGCACGCCGGTCGCCATCTTCGTGGGACAGTCTCGTGACTGGCATCAGGGGTAGGGGTTACAGTTCAGATGCTTATCCAACCTTTTTTCAGTGTCTGGCCCTGCTCTGAGCCACGGTAACCTGCCCTGGCCTCACGCTGGGACACTGGGCTGGCCCCAGGAGATGGATGGAGGACCGATAGGTCTCTTCCTACTTCTCTTTCTAGGATTGCTTCCCATATAGCCCTGGGAAAGCCCTAGAGTGACAGTTTTCATGAGTGGAAGATACAGTTCGGGCCAGCAAGGACTGACAGACCTGCTGAGGCCCTAGTTCAGAGGAGGCCTACGGGATGGTTGTCCTGGTCCACCTAGAGGTGGGACGGGGAGGTAGAACAGCTTTATTTTCTGAGGCTTCTAGCTGCTGCCTCTTTACCTAGGAAGAACTACGCTCTTAACTGATGTTGGAAACGCAGGCTAGGGAAGACCAGAGATCAGGTGGGCCTCAGTGTGAGTGGGATGGGGGGGCCGTGTCCCTGGCCCATCCCAGCCTTATTAAGCCATGGGGGGTGTGAGGTGTCTCCCCTGGGAACACCCCAGGGTTCTCATCCAAGCTCATATGTGGGCACCTTTGACAGTCCCTGGTGCCTCAGGGTGTCCTGACCCTGCCGTGTGTGGAGGCAGCAGCAGGGCACAGGGCGCAGTGGCCGAGCTGCAGCCCCATCGAGGCCCTGGTGCTTAGCTCCTCTGTGGGCTCTACAGAGGGTCTTGAAGGGATTTCTCTGTTGCAGAGAAGGATGACGAGGATGATGAAGCGAAGAAGAGGAAGGAAAAGCAAAGGAGAAGAGACAGGTTGCGAGACCGAGCAGCTGACAGGTGAGGTGGCAGGTCAGCTGGACCCGGGCACTGTCAAGGCTCTTCTAAGCTCGTCGGTTCCTACCCCGGGACGCAGGCAGAGCCTGGTGTGAGCTGACCAGGTGTCTGCGGGAGGGCCTAGGCAGAGTGGTGGGAGACAGAACTTGAGGAACCATATTCTTGCCAGAGGTCCCTGTGGCCCTCATGTGCCGCCCCAGACGTTCTATTACCCTTTCCCATACCCCTGGGGAGTTTCCTTGTTCCCCGGCCTGTGTCTGTCATCCAAAACTGATCTTCATCAAGCAGAGCTGCTAAGGAGGTGATCTGGTGTGTTGTCCCAATCCAGACTCCAAATCTGGAGTTTGATTTACCAATTATACGTGTATCGATGTTACCTTTTGTGCCGAGCAAGCTCAGCCAAGGGTTCGCAAGCCTGAGTGAGGGCAGTGAAGGGATGAAGAAATGACAAAGAGAATAAGCTGGGTCTAGGTGGATCTTCTTGTGCCTGGCTGAGGCCACAGAGAGAGATCCAGAAGCAAGCTGAGCCTTTATTTTATAGTCAGAGGTAAACAAGGTAGTGGTCACCATGGTTACAATGTTCTTGTGAGTTTCACTTGTTTGGGCAGCACTTGCTGCCCTCCCATAGTCCATTAGCTTCCCAGGAAGGACCTAGGAAGCGTCATAAGGTCAAGCCTAATTATGCTAAGAGGACTGTGCCCTCTAAGCTGGGACTTGTTTGTGGCTTTGCCAACAGGTCAGTCTGAGGCTTAACCCTGTAGCCGTGCCCTACAACCTGTAAATAGAAAAAAACAGCACAAAAACGCAAAGCCCAAAGAATGTTGGTGTGACCACACCGTGGACTTCTCTCCCTGTTCAGTGGTTATGTGGCTGCTGACGAGAAAAGCGAACCACTGGTGGCCATGGGAGCCCTTGGTTGCCAAGGACTTAACCACATGGCTGCTTCTCTGTGCACAGGTTCTCTTAATGACTTGAGGGGGACTCCTTGCTCTTAGGCTCACCGGGGGCGGTGTTTTCCTGTGCAAAGAATACTCACCAAAAGGAGTAACAGAGACAGGAACTGAAATGTAGGAGCTTTCAGGTGTTACAAGAATTCATCAAAACCCTTGTAAAGGCCTAGCATGTTGCGCAGTGGTTAGAACATCGGCCCTTAGACTGGAGGGTCTTGGGCTCGATTCTGGGCAAGACTCCATCCTGGCCCCGGTCGGGGCACGTGTCAGAGGCAACCAGTCGATGTGTCTCTCTCACATTGGTATTTCTGTCTCTATCTCTCCCTTCCCTTCGACTCTCTCTAAAAATAAAAATAGGAAAAATATCCTCAGAGGAGAATTAACAACAAAAAATCCTCGTTAAATAGATGAGTAAATAGGTGATGGCTAGAGTTGATCTATTTACGTGCCACACGAGAACTTAGATGACATTTTTTAAAAAGAATCTTTAAATGCTGCTTTAGTGATGGTTCTAGAGCAATTATCAATTGTTGGAGCAGTTATTACAGAGGAGGTGGAGATACAGCCAGGAAACATATTCCTTTCATTTTTTCTTTTTTTTTTTGATTCTTTTTTTTTTTATGAAATCTTTATTGTTCAGATTATTACATGTGTTCCTCTTTTTTTCCCCCCGTAGCTCCCCTCCACCCAGTTCCCACCCAACCCGCTGCCCTTACCCCCCCCATTGTCCTCATCCATGGGTGCACAATTTTTGTCCAGTCTCTTCCCACACCCCCCCCAGACCCCTTTCTCCCCCTAAGAATAGTGAGTCCATTCCCTTTCTATGTCCCTGATTCTATTATAATCAACAGTTCATTCTGTTCATCAGATTATTTATTAAC
>NW_006287458.1:343819-363203 GCF_000327345.1 Myotis davidii | reverse complement strand
CCTCAGATAGAAAGCTGCCCTCGTGTTCCGATTGATTCCAGACAGTCCTGTTTCTCCTGTTTGAGTCTGGGTCCCCAGATACTCGCCCAGAACTGGAGCTCAGAATCTGAGACTCCCTCCCGATTGAAAACGACAACCACGCCCTCAGCCGCCAGCCCCACTCCAGCATACCTCTGCACCTTTATATTTTCCGCACTGCGCCTCCTCTGAGTCTCATATGCTGTTCTCTTTCCTTCTAGTTGAAGAATTTCCCCTCAGCCAGTCTTCCTGTGGTTCTGGGCGATGTCCGTTCCGTCTTTTAGTTGTATTTTGAAGTGGTTGTTCGAGGCAGCTAACTCCGGTGTTTACCTATGCCCCCATCTTGGTTTCTCCCTATTCACATATTTCTTTCTAATAGTTCTGCACATAGAGCCTGGGTGACTTTTTCCCTTTTCGCTCCTCTGTTAGGGTATCTACAAAAGCCTGTGGCACTTGCCTAGAGATCCAGGCCAGGTGCTAGAGGTCAGCAGAATCTGGCGTTGGCAGAGGGGCCCTGAGTGCCACATGGCCTGTGTTCTTACCACAAAAGATCCAGAGGCTCTTGGGCAAAGCCAAGGGAAGCAGCACTCCCCTGTGGGGGTATGCAGGTCTGCAGACCACCCTCTCATCATCTTATAGCATGATTGCATTTGTGAGACTTTGAAATCACATGACAAAGAAACGTTAGTTTTTATCCATGAATTTGACATAACGTGCGTTTACGTCGAACCCTGTCAGAATTTTTCTTAGGTCGTGTCAGGTTTTTTTTTTTTAATCCTCACTGGAGGATGACATGCTTAGAGAGAGGAGGGAGAGAAACATCGATTAGTTGCCTTCCGCACGTGCTCTGACTGGGAATTGAACCTGAAACTCAGGTATGTACTCTGACCTGGAATTGAACCAGCTACCTAAAATTGAGTCACCTAAGTCCTTTGGGCCAAAAAGACTGGTATAGTAGTAAATTGCTATGTGAATCATTTTCCTGAATACTTTCAAGATTGTAGTCCCAATCCTTGAAAGGAAACTGCTATCTTTTTTTTAACTGTTTTATGTGTATATAAATTTATTGATTGATTGATTGATTTCAGAAAGGAAGGGATAGGGAGAGAGACAAACAGTGATGAGAGAGAATCACTGATCAGCCGCTTCCTGTGTGCCCCTGACTGGGAATCAAACTGTGACCTACTCGTTCATGGGTCGACACTCAACCACTAACCACTGAACCACACCATCTGGGTAGGAAACTGCTATTCTTGACTCCCCATGAGAAGTCCGAAGTCTTGGTTCAGAAACTGCTTTCCCATTTTTGTTTCAGTTCTAACCAGAGATGAATTCGTTATCCCTGCAACACTGTTCTTGGCTTTTTGTCTTCCTCCTCCAGGATTCAATTTGCCTGTTCCGTGTGCAAATTTCGTAGCTTTGAAGATGAAGAAATCCAGAAGCATCTGCAAAGCAAATTTCACAAAGAGACACTGAGGTTTATAAGCACCAAACTGCCTGACAAGACGGTGGAGTTCCTTCAGGTGAAGCACACTTGGCCTTTATCACAGTGCTTCCCACTGATCCTACAGGTGTCAGATCCCTCACAGGGAAAGGGAAGGGAAATAAGGTCTAAACTTGGTAAAGATTTCTATTTCCAGAATAACAGTTGGCCTAGTCCCCATGTCAGGAATAACTGAGCTCCAACCATTGTAGTTCCCAGTAGTTCTGCCCGCGGAGCTGCCTGGCTGTCATCCAATAGGGACTGGGCAGACACTCATGGTGAGCTGCCTCTACTGCAGTTGAGAAATACCCACATGTGCTATCCTCTCCTGGTTTCAGTTAGTGCTGTCTCTCAACCCCTTTAGGAATACATTGTAAACAGGAATAAGAAGATTGAGAAGCGACGTCAGGAACTGATGGAGAAGGAAAGCACAAAACCAAAACCAGATCCTTTCAAAGGTGAGTTGTGATCCCAGGGGGCGGGCTGTTCTGCATGGCACTAAGGCACATGATTCAGTGCAAAGCCAGCACAGGGCTGCTGAGGATGAGACAGGAAGACCCATGGGAGGGGCACTTAGCAATGGAAATAGGCCCTCCAGTTGGCCTAATAGAGATCCCAGCTCTACAGGCAAGTTAACAATGACATGAAGCGCTCTGCAGTTTTTTCCTTCTGGGACTGAAGGAGAAGAAAAGTTGGAAGTAATGTCCTGGTGTAGAGGCTGGTTGTTCTGACCCTGCACTCCTGCTGCAAGGCTGATGGTGCCTGTCTCAGATTCTGTCCTCACGGAATCCCTCGAGAGGGCTGCAGGGAGAAAAAGTGGGCCTCGTTGGGGGCTTGAAGGGGTGGGGAGCATTACATGCATGCTGTCCCAGATCCCACATGACTTGGATTTCATCATCAGGGATTGGCCAGGAGCACTTCTTCAAGAAGATCGAGGCTGCCCACTGCTTGGCTTGCGACATGCTGATCCCTGCGCAGCACCAGCTCCTCCAGCGGCACCTGCACTCTGTGGATCACAATCACAATCGCCGGGTGAGCCCCTCCTGATGCTGGCTGAGGGACGAGCCTTCCCGGGCTTCTAGTGGAGGTTTCAGGACCTTCTGTGTCTTATGAGGAATGCTAACATCTCTAGGGGCTCTTGCCATGTCCCGTCAAGTCTGCCACTTCATCAATTGATTGTATGATGCCCCCTAGTTTCTGTGAAAATGTGTTGCTTAGAATTGATTTAATACATAGTTGAAATTGTCCTGGTTCGAGAGTGTTCCCTGTAAACCACACAAATCAATTCCACATTTGCTGAAAAACTAGATTTTCTATAAACTGAGGCCAAAGGCCATTCAGAGCAGAGTGGCCTGGGAGACCCATTTGGTTCTTACTAGCTTATGGGGCCAGAGGCTAAAAATTCAGTTCGGGTCAGCAAATTTTTCTGTAAAGGGTCAAATTGTAAATATTTTCAGCTTTGCAGGCCATAAGGTCTCTGTCCAAGTCTGGTGTTGATGGGCAAAAGCAGCCACAGATCAGATAGTAAGTGAAAGAATGGGTGTGGCTGCACTTGATCCTCTGGCTGTAGCTTGCTGATCCCCGAGTTAACATTTCTGTTCTTAGTTTACCCAGTGATGAAATGGAGCTCTCAGTACTTGCCTGCCCATCTTCCCATTTTTTGTTTGTTTGTGTGCTTTTTTAATTTTAGAGAGAAAGAGGAAGGCGGGGTGGGGGAAGGAGAGAGAAATTGTGATTTGTTGTTCTACTGATTTATGCATTCGTTGGTTGCTTCTTACAGCGCAACCTCGGCATATCAGGATGGTGCTCTAACCAACTGGGCTACCCGGCCAGGGCTCCCCACCTCCCAGTTGCATTAAAGAGCAGCCAAAAGCACTGTATAAACAAGTGATTACTGTATGTGTGTCAAGCTGTTTTTGAGCTTTCATAGTTTTGCTATTGAACTTATTATGAAGTTAATATAACTCAAGACTGAAAAGAAAAAGCTTACTCCTTTCCCGACTTAGTTTACAAAGCTTCTAATCTATAAATGAACAACTTAATGTAGCCTGGCGGTGTGTTCTCTTGCTCCCGTATATGTGCCATTTTTGAAAACCTGTGTGTGGTTCCCTTTGCAGTTGGCTGCTGAACAGTTCAAGAAGACAAGTCTCCATGTGGCTAAGAGTGTTTTGAACAACAGACATATAGTGAAGATGCTGGAAAAATACCTCAAGGTTAGGAGCCCAACGGACGGGAAAAGCTTTCGAAATCGAGAAAGAACTATGAGTGTGGAACTGTATCTCGAGGGCAGTGCTTAGGATTTCTGAGTCTTTGAGGAACTGAGGGGTGTTGGAATGTATCAGGCTTGGGAGTTCCACACTGGATTTCCTGAGACCAAGTGCTTGCTTGGGAACTCTGGGGTGTGGTTCTGCTCGATTAATCTGTACAATAGTGTTGATTCTCTACATGAGAAACCTTGACTATCCATAAAATACTCAGTAAATGATGGTGAGATGGTTAAAAAGAAACATATCCAAGGTAGGTAATTGTCCAAGAAAGAAGCTAAAATGAGGTTTTGCTGGCAGATCCAACTGAATAAAATGGAGGATCAAGGCGCAGGGAAGAGCCAGAGGTGCCTCAGCCACTGAGCCATAGTGATAGGAGCTGAGTAACAAAAAGTCCCAAAGAAGGGTGCCTGGGAGAGAAGTTGGAAGAGCCCCCCTGGTTCCTCCTTGGGAAGCCCGTTTCCTAAATGCTCGGTCCCATGACTTTAACATCTAAGGCTGGTAGCTAAGCTGTAGCATAGCCTGGCTAGGACCTGTTTGCCCTCCTCTCAGTTATTAAATGGTTCAGTACCGAAGGGGTGGGGGTTCAATTCCCCGTCAAGGGTGTGTACCCAAGTTGTTTCCCACCTGGTCTGGGTGCCTGTGGAAGGCAGCCGGTCGATGTGTCTCTCTCACGTTGATGTTTTTCCCTCTCCTTCCTTCCCCCTCTCCCCATCTCCCCCCTCCGCCTCTCTCCCTCTTTTTCCCTCTCTCCCTCCCTTCCTCCCTTCCATTCTGAAAGCAATGGAAAAAATATCTTCAGGTGAGGATTAACCAAAAGGAAAAAAGTACAAAATAGTTCTCGTGAAGCTTTTCGGAGATGTCTTTTCTGAATCTATAGGCTCTGAGATCCTTTAGGGTTAACACCTGGTGTAGTTTAAAGTATTTCTTTGGCCCTGTCTAGTGTGGCTCAGTTGGATGGATCATTGTCCCATGCCCTGAAAAGTCATGGGTTCAGTTACTGGTTAGGGCACCTGCTTAGGTTATGGGTTTGATCCCCGGTAGGGGTGCATATGGGAGGCAGCCCATCAGTGTAGCTCTTTCACATGGATGTTTCTCTGTCTCTCTCCCTCTCCCTTCTTCCCTCTCTAAAATAATAAACGAATAAAGTATTTCTCTTACTGACTGCTTATCATGAAAATACGAGCTTCCACCCAGCAACCTGGGTCTTCTTCCACTCATTTGAACAGTTCTTTAGACCACTGACCTGTCTCTTCTTGGCCAGGGTGAAGACCCTTTCACCAATGAAGCCGTTGATCCAGAAATCGAAGGAGTTGACAATTTAGGAGGTGATGATAAGGAAGAGACACCTGAGGAGGTGGCCGAAGAAGTGTTAGCTGAGGTGATTACAGCAGCAGTGAAGGCAGTAGAGGGGGAAGGAGTGCCCACTCCAAAAAGTATTGAAACACTGGTTGAAGGGGAAAGCCCCGTGGACACTGCAGAGGCTACCAGTGATCCCCATCCTGAACAGCCGCTGGAAGCAGACACATGCTGTGGAATGGCATCCGGGAAGGGGGGCGCTGAAGCAGAGGCCGGAAGTGAGGAGGCCCAGGCTGCAAATAAGGCTGCAGAGGCTGAAGGTGAAGCAGAGGCAAAAGGCACTGTAACCAGCACTGTTCTGGCCCCAGCAACCACAGAAGCTGAAGTGGAGCAATCTGACGCAGAGTCCAAAGATGTTACTCCCACCGAGTGATCCTCCTTTCCCTGTTTCAAGGGATGTGTTATATGATGCATTGATCTTTCTTCTTTGGTTTGTAAGTAGTACTAGGGTGTGTGTGACTGGAATATGCTGAAAACATTTTGGTGAAGAGACCCAGCTGTTTCCTTCAGAAAAACGTACCTCATGGGCTTGTCTTAGAGCTGTGTGGCTTTCCGCCTCGGTTTGGAAGCTACAGAAGTACATTCCCCCAAGCAGCTGTGACCTTCCTACACTGCAGTTGGAGTAATAAGAGTTGGGCAATGAGATTTTGATACTTTGCTTGTTAAGAATGCCCTTCATTTATTATTATTTTGTCTGGGAGCAGCTCATTGTTACTAGGATAGATCTTACTTTATAAAGATTTGTTTTTTTTAAGTTTAAAAATTTGCTTTGGCTTTAGTTTTTGACCTGCGTTTGTAGCTCACGGAATGGGGTATGATTCTCACAAGATGTAGCAGAATCTTGTTAATGTGATGCTGGTCCTGTCACATCTGAACTCTGACAATTGCACCACTGGAAGCACACCCAGTGGCCCCGTAAGACAGGACACTGCCTAGGGCATTGTTTCCCAATCTGTAATCCTTGGAGAATGACCTTCGGAATTGATCTCATGTGTTCCACCTCTGCATTACTTCAGGGTTTTTTCTTTAAATCAAGTTACTTCCTCTTAAACATATTTAAAAAGAAAACTTGATGTCCCTCCCATGAATGGAAAACCAATATAAATTGCCACAGATAAGATGCTATCTGTAAAAAATGAATAAAATGAAGTAAACATTTCATTTTAAATACTCTTCCTTTGGAGGTTCCCGAGTCTGAGAAAGGCAAGGCAGCATGTGTTAAAGTGTAGCAAGCACTGGTTACATGTTCATATAACCAAAAGAATTGGAAGAGATCTACCTTTTGAAATGATATTGCTGGGTCTTCTTCCCTGTAAACTTTTGAACTGTCACATTTGAGGACACATTGGCCAGTGGGAAATTATTTTAAAAGGTAATAAAAATATTTGATGAGCATCTACTGTGTACCAGGTGCTAATTCATGATAAAAATAAGATATGAGCACTGCTCTCAAGGAGCCTTACTAGAGATGTGAGATGAATATTTATGAAAAAGTCTATATTAGAACTTAATAAACTGTTCAATAAGCAAGAAAATGGTGCCGCTGAATTGTCTCTGCTCATTTCTTACTGCACAGATTCAACTTACTGCTCATTATTTCTTAGTCACAGGTTCAACAAGGCCTTTGAAGCTTATCCTCTTGAGGCAAAAATTGTTGGTGACGTTGAAAACTAATAGTCCGGCCCTAACTGGTTTGGCTCAGTGGATAGGGCATCGGCCTGAGGACTCGAGGGTCCTTTGTTCAATTTCGGTCAAGGGCATGTCAGTGGTGGTGAGCACATACCCCGTGGGGAGTGTGCAGGAGGCAACTGATCAATGTTTCTCATTGACGTTTCTAACTCTCTATCCCTCTCCTTTCCTCTCTGTAAAAAATAAAATATTTTTTTTAAATTAATAGTCTGAAAAAGGATAATAAAACTATGAAATTGCTTTGTTTTGTTTTTGTAAAAGTAATCCAAGACCTGTCATAAAATATATCTTGATTTCAGTGAGGTTCTTCTACCCCCGACCCTGTGTGAAATAATATCAATCTTTATTGATTTCAGAGAGGAAGGGAGATGGGGCAAGAGATATAGAAGCATCAATGATGAGAGAGACTCATTGGTTGGCTGTCTCCTACAAACATGCCCCCTACTGGGGATCGAGCCCGCAACCTGGGCGTGTGCCATGACCAAGAATTGAACTGAGGCCTGGTTCATAGGTTGAAGCTCAACCACAGCCATGGTGACCAGGTGATTTTTTTTTTTTTTGGAGGGAGAGAGACATCAATTTGTTGCCTCCTGCATGCCCCTGACTGGGGCCCAGGATGGGACCTGTAACCAAGCTACTGCCCTTGACCAGGAATTGATGCTCTAATCACTGAATCAAACTAGCCAGGGCCAGTCATTTTATTCCTAAAAGTGGGTTGAACCAGGCTATCATTCTCCATGATGGGTAGTAATGACTTGGGTTGCACAAAGGAATGCCTTTATATTTCCTGAGATGACAGGAACAACTTGCAAGCTTCCTCATTGGGAACTAATATTTACATTATTTCTGAGGTTAGGGTCACATGTTGATAATGTGGGGATGCCCAAATTAACACACAGGTCTGTGACATAAGAATGGCCAATAAAGGGGACCTTTCTTTAAAAACAGGTTGAGGGGGAGGAACCAAGATGGCGGCATACGTAAACACCGGAGAATGCTGCCTCATACAACCACTTCAGAAATACAACTAAAAGACGGAACGGACATCACCCAGAACCACAGGAAAGCTGGCTGAGGGGAAATTCTTCAACTAGAAGGAAAGAACAGCATACCAAGACTCAGAGGAGGCACAGTGCGGAAAATACAAAGGTGTGCGGAGCTGGCTAGTGGCTGAGGGCGCGGTTGTCGTTTTCAATCGGGACGGAGGCTCAGGCCCTGAGCTCCAGTTCTGGGCGAGTCTCTAGAGACCCAGACTCAAATGGGAGAAGTGGGACTGTCTGGCATCGGTCGGAACGCAAGGGCAGCTTTCTCTCCGAGGTTTGCAGCAGTTGCTGGGACTCTGAGAGGCAGAGTCTCTCGGGACAAGACTGAGAGCAGCCATAACTGCTTGTTCCGCCCACCCTGTAGATCCCCGGGACCCGCTCCACCCAAGCCCTGCGCAGAACCATTTGCTGGATAGCCTCAGGCAAAGGCTAGATTAGCACCTCCCCAGAGGACAGAAGTTTTCCCACTGCAGACCTAGCTGACTCTCACAGCCAGTTGGCCTGGAGGTCAAATCCCCCACTATTAACTACAACAATCAAGGCTTAACTACAACAAGACTGTGCACAAAGACCACTAGGGGGTGCACCAAGAAAGCATAAAAAAAATGCAGAGACAAAGAAACAGGACAAAATTGTCAATGGAAGATATAGAGTTCAGAACCACACTTCTAAGGTCCCTCAAGAACTGTATAGAAGCCGCTGATAAACTTAATGAGATCTACAAGAAATCTAATGAGACCCTTGATGTTATGATAAAGAACCAACTAGAAATTAAGCATACACTGACTTAAATGAAGAATATTATATAGACTCCCAACAGCAGACCAGAGGAGCGCACGAATCAAGTCAAAGATTGGAAATGCGAAGAAGCAAAAAACACCCAACCAGAAAAGCAAAATGAAAAACGAATCCGAAAATACGAAGATAGTGTAAGGAGCCTCTGGGACAGTTTCAAGCGTACCAACATCAGAATTATAGGGGTGCCAGAAGATGAGAGAGAACAAGATATTGAAAACCTATTTGAAGAAATAATGACAGAAAACTTCCCCTACCTGGAGAAAGAAATAGACTTACAACTCCAGGAAGCACAGAGAACCCCAAACAAAAGGAATCCAAAGAGGACCACACCAAGACACATCATAATTAAAATGCCAAGAGCAAAAGACAAAGAGAATCTTAAAAGCAGCAAGAGAAAGAAACTCAGTTACCTACAAGGGAGTACCCATACAACTGTCAGCGGATTTCTCAACAGAAACTTTGCAGGCCAGAAGAGAGTGGCAAGAAATATTCAAAGTGATGAATACCAAGAACCTACAACCAAGATTACTTTATCCAGCAAAGCTATCATTCAGAATTGAAGGTCAGATAAAGCGCTTCACAGATAAGGAAAAGCTAAAGGAGTTCATCACCACCAAACCAGTATTATATGAAATGCTGAAAAGTATCCTTTAAGAAGAGGAAGAAGAAGAAAAAGGTCAATATACAAATTATGAACAACAAATATGCATCTATCGACAAGTGAATCCAAGAATCACGTGAATAAATAATCTGATGAACAGAATGAACTGTTGATTATAATAGAATCAGGGACATAGAAAGGGAATGGACTGACTATTCTTGGGGGGAAAAGGGGTGTGGGAGATGCGGGAAGAGACTGGACAAAAATCGTGCACCTATGGATGAGGACAGTGGGTGGGGAGTGAGGGCGGAGGGTGGGATGGGAACTGGAAGGAGGGGAGCTATGGGGGGGAGGTAGAGGAACACATTTAATAATCTGAACAATAAAGATTTAATAAAAAATAAATAAATAAAAACAGGTTTAGTAAACATGACAGTCCCTGCTATCCAAGCAAAAAATATTTTAGGGGGGGAAAAAAAAGGACATATGTAATACCATTTGTAATACTTTAAGCAATAAAAAAAAATATTTTAGGAATGGCAGCCTAATTATAATTTCATGCAATCATGTTGCTGGCCTGTATGATTTCATTGGGTTTTTATGAAGTTAATACAGTTGCTAAAGGGGAAATAATACAATGTAATGAGCAAAGTGCCCATTCAAGAGGACATATCATTAGTATTAAGTCCAAAATTAGATTTTGGACCATAAATTTCCACTGCCTGATAACCTGGCATGGTCTTTGTTCACTAGAAGTGTGGACAGTAGTGATTACACAGGCACAGTAGATTTCAAGTAGAATTTTAGAACTAACAAAAGTAGAGTAGAAGAGCCTTTTAACATTTCACTTTATTACAGGAGCTTGCTTGGGGCGCTCAATAAATAGATGGGCATGGAAAAAAACCCATGGGTGTGGCTTTGCACTGATTTAACACTGACCGCTCTGGTAATTGAGAAATTTTGGGCCACTTTCCTGTATCTTATACAAGGACACTGAAGCCTATCAAAGTAGTTGTCTTTTTGCAATCAGACTTAATAGTCTCTGTACCTTCTCTCAAAACACCATCTGATGGGTGCATACTTTATATAGATAAGAACTTAGAATTTAGTTTTGTGAGCAATATGAAGGGATAGGAGGCAGTAAATCCATTCTCACAGGGTTGGCAATCAGAATTAGTGAGATGATAAACACTTCGAAGTATTGAAAAAGTGGTTCGACAAGTTCATCTTTTTTTTAGATATAAAATTCACAGATGAGCCATTAACCATTTTAAAGTGGATGATGCAGTGGCATTTGGTACACTCACAATGCTGTTAACCC
Source organism: Myotis davidii (assembly GCF_000327345.1). Classification (NCBI taxonomy): domain Eukaryota; kingdom Metazoa; phylum Chordata; class Mammalia; order Chiroptera; family Vespertilionidae; genus Myotis; species Myotis davidii. Next base: position 352,627 of record NW_006287458.1, on the reverse strand, counting down.
CACCGCCTATAACAGGTCCAAGACATTTTCCTCCCCTAAAAGAAAACCTTTACCCATTAGTAGTCACGCCTCATTCCCTGACAACTGTTTCCTGTCTCGATTTATTCTGGATATTTCATATAAAGGGAAAAATAACACATGACTTTTTCAGTCTGGCTTTCACTAAGCATGTTTTTGAGGTTCCTCCATGTTGTAGCTTGTATCAGTACTTCATTTCTTTTTATGGCTGAATAATATCCCATTGTACGTATATACTACATTTGTTTATTCAGTCATCCAATAATGAACATTTGAGTAGTTTCCACCTTTTGACCATGTGAATGGTCAAACATTCTTGGACAAATATTGGTAATTGTTTTCAGTTCTTCTGGGTAAATCCCTAGGAGTGGAATTATTGGTTCAAAGGGTAATTCTCTGTTTAAATGTTTGAGGAACCACCAAATTTTTCCACAACAGCTGCCAATTTTACATTCCCATCAGTAATGTACAAGGGTTCCAATTTCTCCACTTGCTTACTGATACTTACTTTCCCTTTTTTTTTTATTCTGGCCATCCTAGTAGGTGTGAAGTGGTAGCTCACTGTGGTTTTAATCTGCATTTCCTTAACTAATGATGGGCATCCCTTCATGTGCTTTTGGCCATTTGCTTATCTTTGGAGAAATGTCTATACAAGTTCTTTGCTTTTTTTAATTGGGTTCTTTTGTTGAGTTGTATATTAGACATTTATCAGATGTGATTTGCAGTGTTTTGTTTTGTTTTTCACTGTCTGGGCTGTCTTTTCACTCCCTTAATAGTGCCCTGTGATGCAACACAATTTTGTTTCTAATCATGCTCACTTTTTCTTTTGTTACTTGTACTTTTGGTGTCATATGTAAGAAATTATTGCCAAATCCACGGTCATGAAGATTTACCCCCTACATTTTCTTCTAAGAGTTTGATGCAACACAATTTTGTTTCTAATCATGCTCAATTTTTCTTTTGTTACTTGTACTTTTGGTGTCATATGTAAGAAATTATTGCCAAATCCACGGTCATGAAGATTTACCCCCTACATTTTCTTCTAAGAGTTTTATAGTTTTTAACTCTTATATTTAGGTCTATGATCCATTTTGAATTAATTTTTGTATATGTTATAAGGATCCAGTTTTATTCTATTCCAGGTGGATCTCCAATTGTTCCAGAAGCATTTGTTGAAGAAACTATTATCTACCCATTGAATGGTCGTGGCACTCTTGTCAACAAGTCATGGCTTTATTTCTGGACTCTCAATTTGACTCTGTTGTTCTATGTATTCTGTCCTTATGCCAATACCACATTGTAGCTTTGTAGTAAGATTTGGAATTGGGATGTGTGAATCCCCCAACTTCGTTCCTCTTCTTAAGATTATCTTGGATGCCCTAACCGGTTTGGCTCAGTGGATGGAGCATTGGCCTGCGGACTGAAGGGTCTCAGGTTCAATTCCGGCCGGGGGCATGTATCTTGGTTGCGGGCACATCCCCAGCAGGGGGTGTGCAGGAGGCAGCAGATAGATGTTTCTCTCTCATCACTGTTTCTCTCTTTCTAACTCTCTGTTCCTCTCCTTTCCTCTTTCTAAAATCAATAAACATATCCTCAAGTGAGGATTTAAAAAGGATTCCTCCTTGTCTGTAAACTTTGTGACCAGGGCCCAGGCTGGGGAGGAGCCTGCAACTGAGGTACGTGCCCTTGACTGGAATTGAACCCAGGACCCTTCAATCTGCAGGCCGACGCTCTATCCACTCAGCAAAACTGGCTAGGGCAGTATTGTATTCTTTTTATGCTGTTGTAAATGGAATTGTTTTCTTTATGTTTTATTTTTATTGACTTCAGAGAGGAAGGGAGAGGGAGAAATAGAAATATCAATGATGAGAGATAATCATTGACTGGCTGCCTCCTGTACACCCTACACTGGGGATCAAGCCCAAAACCCAGGCATATGGCCTGATGGAATTTGAACCCTGACCTGGTTCATAGGTCAATGCTCAACCACTGAGCCACACTGGCCAGGCCTAGAATAGTTTTCTTATTTCCATTTTTGTATTATTCATTGCTAGTGTATAGAAATACAGCTGATCTTCTTGTTTTCATTTTATTCCATCACCAGAAATACAGCTGATTTTTGTGATTCTGTATCCTGCTATTTCGCTGAATTTGTTTAATAGCTTTGATTTTTGTGGATTCTTTTTTAAAAAAATATTTTTTTTTTTATTGATTTCAGAGAAGGGAGAGGGAGACAGAGACAGAAATATCAATAATGAGAGAGAATCACTGGTCGGCGGCATCCTGCACGCCCCCCTTGGGGATCGAGCCCGCAACCTAGACATGTGCCCTTGACCGGAATCGGACCCAGGACCCTTCAGTCTGCAGGTCAACACACTATCTACTGAGCCAAACCGGCCAGCGCTGGTGGATTCTTTAAGATTTCCCAAATACCAGATCATGTCATCTATGAATAATGACTGTTTTTATTCTTCCTTTCCTACATGAATGCCTTTCATATCTTTTTCTTGCCTGATTGCTCTGAATGGAACTTCCAATACAATGTGGGAATACTTGTACCATTTCTTTTTTTTTTTTAATATATTTTATTGATTTTTTTACAGAGAGGAAGGGAGAGAGAGAGTTAGAAACATCGATGAGCAAGAAACATCGATCAGCTGCCTCCTGCACATCTCCCACTGGGGATGTGCCCGCAACCAAGGTACATGCCCTTGACTGGAACCGAACCTGGGACCCTTCAGTCCGCAGGCCGACGCTCTATCCACTGAGCCAAACCGGTTTCGGCTGTACCATTTCTTTTTTAAGTTATTTATATTCTCAGTAACATTTCTCCTAACTGTAAATTCCATTAAGTTTACATGGAAGGACAAATATTCTAATTCCAGCCAATCCACTTGAGTTGGATTCTTTGAATAAAGAACATAAAGTAGATAAAATCTCCTTTTGAGATCTAAATTATGAGTCACAGGTCAAGTTGTGTATTTAGTGCCTGTAAGGCCCAGGCACTATAGGTACATGTATCACATCTTTGCTTAGTAACCTGTCCAAAGATACCCACTCAGGACAAATCCTCAGCTTCCCCATGGGAAATGCCTGGGGATTTTGGCTTCTCAGATGCTCACAATGATTTGGGAACATCTCTCTCAATAAATAGGAGTGAAGATAAAAAACTCACAAATGCATCACAAATGTCCCTTATTTTGTTGCCATAAAACTCTGTGAAAGAATTTCTCTTTGGAGGTAACCCCAAGGGCCAATGACTAACCTGAGTAACAATGTGTAAATTGTTTTCTGCAATGGTTCCCATAAGGGAAACTATAGCCTCCTTACAGAGACTTGAGTCCCTAATTCCTTTACATTGGAGGACAATGCGAATGACAATACTGATCCGTCTCAAATGAACTAAGACCGCAATAACTTCCCCCAGTGTGTTAAATACACTGTCTAGCTCAACAATGGCAAAACCAGAGGAAGCTAGGGGAATATTCTTAGAGAAAAAAGAACTTGCTTGAAGCCAATTCATCAACTTCAATAAGGCTGAACTATGTCTTCCCCAGGAAAAGGTGTGAGAATAAACAACTCATCTTTTCCGTCAAAGAACAGTTTATAGACAGCTGCCATTTTGGCCCTGCGTGACTTGGCAGCTACCATATTGGCTCCAAGACTTGCAGCTCCCCTGGGGGTCACCATCTTGAAATGACAAAGGCCAACCCCTCCCTTTGAATTAGCCAATCGAGAAAGACTGCGCCTGAGCTCCAATCCAGAGTGGGAGACAGGTCACGTGTGTCAGGGATTATAAAGCCAAGAGATCACCTGCTCCGTGTGTACCCTTCTGTGTGGAAGTAAAGATGTTTGCCTGGCTGCCTGGCTCCCGCGAATGTTTTGTGTTCTGCCAGGACCCCACAATTTGGGGGCTCGCCTTATTTCTCACAAAGGGGATATTTGGTCCCAGGACGTATATTAATAGATACCCATTGCTGCTTAACAAATTACTCCAAAAGTTCGTAGCTTAAAATAAAACATTATTCTTGGGAATCAGAAATCCAGGTGTGGTTTATCGGGGCCCTTAGTTGGCCACAATCAAAGTGTTGGCCAAGGCCGCAGTCTCACATCTGAAGGCAGGACTATGGAAGAAGCTACTTTCAATGTTGCTCATGTGGTTAGTAGAATTTAATTCCTTGCAGATGTTGGACTAACCCTAACCCTAACCCTACAGGAGCTTTAGCTCTTTGCTAGCTATTGACCAGAAGCCACCCTAAGTTCCTTGCCATATGGGTCTCTCCTGTATGGCAGCTTGCTTTATCAACATATACAAGCTGAAAAGGCAAGAGCCCAGCGAGATTAAAGGCATAGATTTTTGTATCCAATTTTGTCACCAATCAGGAAAGTGACATCACTTTTTCATCAGCAGCAAGTCTCTAGGTCTAGCCCACACTCAAGGGGACATTATAAAAGTGTGAATTCTAGGAGGTGGGGATCTTTGGGGGCCATCTTTGAAAGGTGCCTACCATACAATACTAGTATAAATCTAGGTATAGATGCTCTTCTTATAAACTATCAGACTCTTTAAAAAAAAAATATATATATATATATATATTTTACTGATTTAAGAGAGGGAGAGAGAGACAGAACTATCAATGATGAGAATCACTGATTGGCTGTCTCCTGCACGCCCCCTACTGGGGATGGAGCCAGCAACCCAGGCATGTGCCCTTGACCTGACTGGAATCGAACCTGGGACCCTTCAGTCCGCAGGCCAACCCTCTATCCACTGAAACCATCAGATTCTAAGAGCCTGCTTCATCAGTCCTTGCTGAAATCAGTTCTATCAAGCACCCTTCCCCAGTTGGCTGGTCTCAACTATAGTGGAAAATCTGTCAAGACAAGACACCCTTCCTTAACTCAGCAAATGCCACGGGAAATTTTCTAGCAGCCAGAGCAGCTTCACTTGGCCGATTGCCACTCACTCTGATGCTGTGATGATTCTGCAAAGCCACCAGTGACTCACTGGTAAAATTTTACCAGTGACACTTTTCATGCTTAACGTCTAGGCCAAGGGCGGGGGGCCTTTTTTCTGTCAAGGGCCATTTGGATATTTATAACATCATTCATGGGCCATACAAAATTACCAAGTTGAAAATTGTTACTATGAAAGAAAGCTCCTAGATTTATTGAGTTCTGAGTCCCGCCTGCAGTTGCCTTCGCAGGGCCAGATGTTCCCCACCCCTGCCCTAGGCTTTCAAGTCACCAGTTTTCTGTGTGAGTCTTAAACTAGGAAGTATCTTGCAATGCTGCTCATTTTCTAGTGATAAATTCAGAAATTGGTCCATTTCAAGTTCATCACTAGCTTTTCCTATTCACTTCTCTCTCAAGATAGTTTCCCTTAAATCTAAGATTCATTTTTTCTCAAGAATTATATTTCAAAAATATGCATAAAGCATAGGTTGAGTGAATAATTACAAAGCTAATGAATAGTCAAGAAGCAGAACTTAAAAAAAAAAACAAAAGAAGCAGAACTTCACCCTTACTGGTTTGGCTCAGTGGATAGAGCGTCGGCCTGCGGACTCAAGGGTCCCGGGTTCGATACTGGTCAAGGGCATGTACCTTGGTTGCGGGCACATCCCCAGTAGGGAGTGTGCAGGAGGCAGCTGATTGATGTTTCTCTCTCATCGATATTTCTAACTCTCTATCCCTCTCCCTTCCTCTCTGTATAAAAATCAATAAAATATATTAAAAGAAGAAGAAGCAGAACTTCTCAGTCATATAAGATTAAAGTTCTAGAGACCTGCTGTACAGAATGTGCTTATAATTAACAACATTGTGCACTTAAAACATAAAATTTGGGAAAAAAATAAAGAATACTGATATACCTACCTCAGAAATTGACCACCCCCATCAAATCCCCTTATCCCTTTCTGATCACTCTCTCAGGTAACCAGTGGTAATTACTTGCTTGTTTGTCTTTATAGTTTTACTTCCTTAAAAACTTGTCTATTTTTGTCTGTTTTAGAAATCGACATGGAAAAGAGATGATCAGTCACATATGTAAACATACCTTGCTTCTCTGGTTTCCCGTTACGTTTGTAAGGTTCATGCGTTGTGTGTGGCTGTGGTTTGTTCATTCTCTTTATATTTGTTCCACCATGGATGGATGTTTGGGCTGTTTTCAATGTAGGCTCGTAGGAACAATGCTATTTTAAACCTTCTTGAGTATGTCAGTGAGAGTTTCTGTGGGATTGGAATGAGTGGGCTATAGAGTATGCAGAGCCTAAACTTCACCAGAAAAGGCCAAACTGTTTTCTAAAATGACTGAACCAAATGATGAGTAGATGACAGCTCCCACTATCATTCTTTTTTGACCTCCAGACTTGTTCCTCTTATGCACTTTTATCTTACGTGTGACATTTGCATTTGTATTTTCTTTCCACTTTGAAACTTATTTATTTTAAATATATATTTTTATTGATTTCAGAGAGGAAGGGCGAGAAATAGAGAGATAGAAACAGCAATGAGGAGAGAGAATCATAGTTTGGGTGCCTCCTGCACGCCCCCGCTCCCCGCCCCCGGGGACCAAGCCCACAACCTGGGGATGTGCCCTTGACCGGAATCAAACTTGGGACTCTTCAGTCTGCAGATCAATGCTCTATCTACTGAACCAAACCAGCTAGGGCCACTTTGAAACTTTTAAAAAATCACTTATTTTTTTATTGAAATTGCATGGCTTATTCTATTTTTCACTAGGTCTTCCAGGAATCTCACTGTTTTGAATGTGACAGGGAATGATATTTGTAAAACACTTCAAAACTAAGCAAAACATAGCAAAATACAAAATAATGGAGTGGCAGAGACTAAAAATGACCCTTAGGGCCATCTTGTACCCATTTCTGGCTGACAGAATTATAATGCTTTACTCTAAAGTTTTCACTCCCAACTAGTTTATGAGTTAAAAATTGGCAAGCCGCCGAAACCGGTTTGGCTCGGTGGATAGAGCGTCGGCCTGCGGACTGAAAGAAAAATCAATAAAAAAAATATATTAAAAAAAAAAATTGGCAAGCATGTTGGAGGCATGTCATTTTACAGTTGTCAAAGCCCACAGAATGTACAACAAAAAGTGAATCCTAAGGTAAACTATGGACTTTAGTTAATAACTAGGGGCCCAGTGCACAAATTTGTGCACCTTGAAAGGAACTGGAGCCCTGAGGCTGCGGTGGGTACAGGGGTAGGTCTTAGCCCATCCTCCGAGCCCCTGCCTGGCCCTTCCTGCTGCGGCCCCCAGCCCCCTCTCTGCTGTCAGCCCTGCTCCCACTGTTGCCGCTCCCATGTGCTGAGGGCACAGAGCAATTGGGGCTGGCGTCAGCAGAGGGTGCGAGTGGAGGCTGCTGCCCTGATTGCCCCTTAGGGGCGATCAGGGCGGGCAGCTGCTGCTCCTACCCGCTGATGGTGCCAAACGATCAAGACCGGCGCTAGGCTCTGGCAGTGGATGCAAGTGGTTCTGGCACCGGCTGCCAGTATGAGCAGGGTCAGCACCGGCAGCAGGTGTGAGCGCCGGGTGGGACTGCAGCACGCAGGAACAAAGAATTTTCAATAACCACCAGAGGCTTGTCCTGATGACAGTGACCAGCACCCGGCCTTGGTGTGATGCCCCCGCCCATCTGCTCTACCATCCCACTGCGGCCAATGCCCGCCATGTTTCCGTGTATGCCCCCTGGTGGTCAGCGCATGTCATAGTGACCAGTTGTTCCACCATTTGGTCTATTTGCAGATTAGCCTTTTATTATATAGGATAATGTATTAATATTGGCTCATCAAATGTACCACACTATACAAGATGTTAATAATGAGGAGAGAGGGGAACTCTGTATTTTCCACTCAATGTTAATATAAATCTAGATACAAAATAATTTATACTGTATTGTTCCATTTGTATGAAGTTCAAAACCACAAAACTATCGTGTTAGAACTAAGTTAGAAACTAAGGAAAATAGTTTACCTTTAAGCAGGAGGGGGAGAGTTTTTTTTTTTTTAAATCCTCACCTGAGGATATTTTTTCCATTGATTTTTTAGAGTGAGAGAGAGAGAGAGAGAGAAAGAGAAGAGAAACATCAATGTAAGAGAGAAATATCCATCAGTTGCCTCCCCTATGCACCCAACCAGGGATCAAACCCATAAACTTTTGTTGTACAGGAGTCTGTTTCAACGAACTGAGCCACCCAACCAGGGCTTTTTTTTTTAAAAAAAAAAAAACCTTTTTAAAATTTTCTTTTTATTTAATAATTTTTTGTTTAAAGTATTACATATGTTCCCTTTTATCCCCCATAAACCCCCTCCATCCCCCCCTCTGTTCCCTCCCCCACTTGGCTGTCACCACCCCATTGTGTCCATTTCCCCAAATATTTTTATTAATTTTTAGAGATAGAGAAACATCAATGGGCTGCCACCTGCACGCACCCACTGGGGATCAAGCTAGCAACCCAGACATGTGCCCCGACCGGGAGTCAAACCAGCAACCCTCTGGTGTGCAGGATGATGCCCAGGGCCTGCTAAGAATGACTTTTGTAAAAAATCAAAGAATTAATATTTTGAGTTTGGCTCAGTGGATAGAGCATCAGCCTACAGACTGAAGGGTCCTGGTTTCAATTCCAGCCAAGGGCACATGCCCAGGTTGCGGGCTCTTTCCCAGTATGGGGCGTGCAGGAGGCAGCCAATCAATGATTCTCTCTCATCATTGATGTTTCTATCTCTCCCTCTCCCTTCCTCTCTGAAATCAATAAAATATATTTTTTAAAAAAG
>NW_006287458.1:341128-343570 GCF_000327345.1 Myotis davidii | reverse complement strand
TCTTTCTTTTCTTTTTTTTTAAATATATTTTATTGATTTTTTTTACAGAGAGGAAGTGAGAGATATAGAAGATTTGAAACATCGATGAGAGAGAAACATCGATCAGCTGCCTCCTGCACATCTCCCACCGGGGATGTGCCCGCAACCCAGGTACATGCCCTTGACCGGAATCGAACCTGGGACCCTTCAGTCTGCAAGCCAACGCTCTATCCACTGAGCCAAACCGGTTTCGGCAAAAAAGGAGAATATTTTGTGATTCCTGAAATTTACATGAAATCTAAATCTAACACCCATTAAGTTTTACTGGAATACAGCCACACCTATTAGTTTACATATTAACTATGGCAGCTTTTATGCTACAATGGCAGAGCTATATAATTGTCAATGTTATAGATGTTGTATAGCCCACAAAGTCTAAAATATTGACTACTTGGCTCTTCAGTCTTCATGGAATCACAAGTTCTGAGTTCTAAACTGTATAAATATGTGATATTGGGTGAGTCACTTACCATCTCTAGGACCAAACTATAAATTCCAGAATGTAACCTCATGGGTAAGTTCTTAATGGAAAGTGGGCCTGAATCCAGGCCATAACAAATCAAATACCTTCAGCTTTTCCAAAGTGGATCCATGCTATACAGATTTATTCTTGCTTTTTTTTTTTTAAATATATTTTATTGATTTTTTACAGAGAGGAAGGGAGAGAGAGAGAGATAGAGAGTTAGAAACATCGATGAGAGAGAAACATCGTCAGCTGCCCCCTGCACACCTCCCCACTGGGAATGTGCCTGCAACCAAGGTACATGCTGTTGACCAGAATCGAATCTGGGACCCTTCAGTCTGCAGGCTGATGAGAGAGAAACATCGATCAGCTGCCTCCTGCACATCTCCTACTGGAGATGTGCCCGCAACCCAGGTACATGCCCTTGACCGGAATCGAACCTGAGACCTTTCAGTCTGCAGGCCGATGCTCTATCCACTGAGCCAAACCGGTTTTGGCTATTCTTGCTTTTAAGAAAACTCTATAGCCCAGCCAGCATTGCTCAGTGGTTGAGCATTGACCTATGAACCAGGAGGTCACGGTTGGATTCCTGGTCAGGACACATGTCTGGGTTGCGGGCTCAGTCCCCAGTGTGTAGTTTGCAGGAGGCAGCCAATCAATGATTCTCTCTCATCACTGATGTTTCTATCTCTCTCTCCTCCTCCCTTCCTCTCTGAAATAAAGAAAAAAATGTATTTAAAAAAAAACACCACTATATAATTTTTTTAACCTAGAAAAATCCTGGCATGTATGAAAAGAAAACGAGAAATGTATAAGGATCACTGTAATTCTGAATATTATGATGGAAAACTGGAAATGAATTAAATGTACAAAATAGGAGAAAAGTTAACAAATTATCTTATATCTATAGGTTACCTCCCAATTAGGCAGATCTCCAAGTATCCACATGGAATGACTTCAAAGACATATTAAATGAAAAAAAAAGCATGTTACAAATTAACAGGTACAGAATGATCTCTTTATTTTATAACGCAACTATTTCTATATGTAGACATATTATTGCATAAAATGAAAAGTCTAGACCAGTGCTGGCTAATAGAAATTATATTGCAAACTATATGTGTAATTTTATATTTTCTAGTAGCTATATTAAAAAAGTTAAAAGAAAGAGGTTAAAATTCAATTTTATAATATACTAGAGTTCCGATGCATGAAATTTGTGCTTGGGGGGGGGGGTCCCTCAGCCCACCCGGGGGCCTCTCACAATCTGGGACCCCTCAGGGGATGTCCGACTGCCGGTTTAGATTGGGTCTAAACCTGAAGTCGGACATCCCTCTCACAACCCAGAACCCCTCGCTCCTAACTGTTCACCTGCTCGTTCATTACCGCTTGGCTTGCAGCTCCTTAGCACTGCCCTGGAGGCAGTCTGGGCTCCCACCACCACTGCTGTGCTAGCCAGCCCAGCTTCTGGCTGAGCAGCGCTCCCGCTGTGGGAGCACACTGACCACCAGATGCTCCTGCATTAAGCGTTTGCCCCCTGGTGATCAGTGCACGTCATAGCCACTGGTCGTTCCACCATAAGGGTAGCTGGGCTTTTATTATATAGGATTTTATTTAACCCAATATGTAAAAACTTATTTCCATATGTAATCAATATAAAAAGTTAGAAACAAGATATTTTACATGTTTTTTTCTTTTTTTAAAACTTTTTAGAAGAGTTTATTAGCTTCAATGTATCACATTTTCATTTTTTATTCTTTTTTTAATTAAATCTTTATTGTTCAGATTATTACATTTGTTCCTCTTTTTTATCCCCCCATAACTCCCCTCCTCCCAGTTCCCGCCCCACCATCCGCCCTCACTCCCCACCCACTGTCCTCATCCATAGGTGCACGATTTTTGTCCAGTCTCTTCTCCCATACCCCTTTCCTCCCCAAGAA
>NW_006287458.1:340096-340337 GCF_000327345.1 Myotis davidii | reverse complement strand
TTGCTTCAGTGGGGCTTTGGTGCTCACTGAGTCTGCGCTCTGAGTGTGTCCCTTATGGGTCCGAGGGGTTGCAATCTGGTTGGTCCCACTCTGACTACCGGGTACACTGGCTCCTGGATCTTTCAGGAGGTGCTAATCTAGCCTTTGCCTGAGGCTACTGGCAAATGGCTCTGCGCTTGGGCGGGGCGGGTGGCTCGTATGGGATCAACAGGGTGGGCTGGAGAGAGCAGTTATGGCGAGT
>NW_006287458.1:337222-339920 GCF_000327345.1 Myotis davidii | reverse complement strand
ACTTCAGCACTGCGCCTCCTCTGAGTCTGGGTATGATATTCTCTTTCCTCCTAGTTGTAGAATTTCCACTCAGCCAGGCTTCCTGTGGTTCTGGATGATGTCCGTTCTGTCTTTTAGGTGTATTTTGATTTGGTTGTTCAAGGCAGCAATCTCTGGCGTTAACCTATGCCGCCATCTTGGTTTCTTCCTACATGTTTTTTTCATATTAAATCTTTGAAATGCAATTTGTATTTTACACTGGCAGTCCATCTCAGTTGGGCCAGCTACATTCAAGCACTCAACAGCCATGTGGCCAGGGCTATCAGACAGCACAGGTATAAACCCATCAAAGTGGTTACTCTGTTGGGAGAGTGGGTGAGGGGGGATGGTTTATTTTTCCTCCATATTCTTTTGTATTGTTCAATTAAAATTGTAAAGTAATGTTTCATGTATTACTTTACAAAAAACAAATAATACCAGTCAGAATTAAATTGTGTAATACTTTATATTTCATTCTTTAATGTTTTATTAATCTTTTCTGTTTTTCAGTATTGAAAACACAGTAATAGCAAGAGAAGTAAAATAGAGCTTATCAAAATGTGAACCATCCCGGCCGGTGTGGCTCCATGCTTGAACATTGACCTATGAACCAGGAGGTCATGGTTCAATTCCAGGTCAGGGCACATGCCTGAGTTGCACTCCAACACCAATAGGGGGTGTTCAGGAGGTAGTCCATCAATGATTCTCTCTCATCGACATTGTATGGCCCACAAAATCTCTGAAATCAATAAAAAATATTTTTTAAAAATGTGAACCATTAAGTACTGAGACTATTAAACTAATTGAACTGAATACACATTTTCTGAGTTTGAGCTATCTGTGAAGAGTTAGGCTATATATGCATTATAGAACACAAAAAGAATGATACGTTGTCCTAAAAGGTTTTCGGAGGCAGCTTTGGAACTCCCTTTATAGCTTCCATATTCTCTTCAGGTTGGATTTGATTTCTAGCAATGGCCGAAAACCCTCCAGTTGGGTCCAGTAAATCAAGCTAAATATTTATGGTTTTGTCTAAAATGGACTGTGACTCTAGAGTCAAAGGAAAAATTTTATTATGTAACTTGCAAACTGGGAACTGCAAATTACTTCCAAAGACATTTATTGTTTGCAACAATAAATTAAGTGGGTAATGCAACAAGGCAACTGTGGGAAAGGGCATCTTAAAATGGATATATTCTGGCCCTAGCCTGTTTGGCTCAGAGCATTGGCCTGTGGACTCAAGAGTTCTGGGTTTGATTCTGGGCAAGGGCACATGCCTGGATTGCACGCTCGATCCCCAGTAGGGGGCGTGCAGGAGGCAGCCCATCAATGACTCTCTCTCATCAATGATGTTTCTATCTCACTGCTCTCCTCCCTTCTCTCTGATATCAATAAAAATGTAGCCCTAGCTGGTTTGGCTCAGTGGATAGAGCGTCAGCCTGCGGACTGAAGGGTCCCAGGTTCGATTCCAGTCAAGGGCATGTACCTTGGCTGCAGACAAATCCCCAGCTGATCAGTGTTTCTCCCTCATCAATGTTTCTAACTCTCTATCCCCCGCCCTTCCTCTCTGTAAAAAATCAATAAAATATATTTAAAAAATGTATTTTCAAAAACAGGATACATTCTGGTTTCCTTTAAAAAATAAAAAGTTGTTGTTCCATATTCACTTAGCCCTGTGTACCTTCCTATTCTTTTTTCCATCTCCAACTATTTTCTGCAAATTGCCCAGCATGCAAAGTTAGGAGCCAAAAGATATTCACCAGTTTCAATATGCTGTAATACAGAGTTAGAAGGAAGCTTACTAATGAACCAGTTACTATTACTGCCTTTATTTTTTACTGTTGATAATTTGTTATCTCATACTTTGTTAAAATCAAGGGTAAAATTAAGTCTTTACTTTGTTCAGGACTCATCAGTGATTTACGATTGCCCTCCGTGAAGAGTGAGCAAACACCAGGATAGGGACAAAACTATTGACTACAGCCCTGGCTGGTTTGGCTCAGTGGATAGAGCATCAGCCTGCGGACTGAAGGGTCCCAAGTTTGATTCCCGCCAAGGGCATGTACCTTGGTTGCAGGCACATCCCCAGTGGGGGGTGTGCAGGAGGCGGATGATCAATGTTTCTAACTCTCTATTCCTCTCCCTTCCTCTCTGCAAAATCAATAAAATATATTAAAAAAACAACTACTGACTACTATTCTAGTATATCAATATATTTTGAAAAAAGGGGGAATCAAAAAAATTTTAATTACCTATATTTTTTTAGAATAACTTGAGTCTGCTATTTTTATTATTATTATTTTAAAGTATATTTTTATTGATTTCAGAGAGGAAGGGAGAAAGAGATAGAAACATCAATGATGAGAGAAAATCATTGACTGGTTGCCTCCTGCATGCCCCCTACTGGGGATCGAGCCTGCAACCCAGGCACGTGCCCTTGACGGGAATCGAACCTGGGACCCGACCTCTTTTTAATATATTTTTATTGATTTCCGAGAAGAAGGGAGGAGGAGAGAAACGTCAATGACGAGAATCACTGATCGGCTGCCTCCGGCACGCCCCCTACTTGGGATGGAGCCTGAAACACGGGCGTGTGCCCTGATCGGGGACCCATCGGTGACGCTCAACCACTGAGAACACCGCCGGGCAAACCTCCGGCCACTTCATGGAGCGGAGTCTT
>NW_006287458.1:336659-337073 GCF_000327345.1 Myotis davidii | reverse complement strand
TTGACGGCCTCGGCTCTCCCTCACCCCAGTGCTGGCGCCCCTGTCGCAGCAGCTCGCTCGCTCTAGGGGCCCAGCCCCCCCACACTCCTACACCCTTCAGATTCCCCTTCGGGGAGGAGGCTTCCCAACACTGGTCGCTCCTCGGCCTCTGCCATCAGCCTTTCAGATTTCCCATCACCGGCCTGCCTCTTTGACGGTCGATCATCAGAACCCTCCTCCATTTCGGACGCCTACCTCTGCCTTCAGATCATCCCCCTGAACGCAGCCTCCGGCCTCCCCACGGTCCCTTCCCTCGGTCTGCACGGGGTGTGAGGAACTTCTCCCCTCGGTCTGCAAGGTCTCCTCCGCCTCCTCCCTCGGTCTTCCGGGCCCCTCCCTCAGCCTGTGGGGCCCCGCCCTCCATGTTAAGATTAC
>NW_006287458.1:327484-335836 GCF_000327345.1 Myotis davidii | reverse complement strand
GCGCCTTGGTCCTTCCGCCTGGGCTGGGGCAACGCACCCCCGCCCCCATTTCCTCACCTTCCCGAGTGTCCTCGGAGCTCTGCGGAGAACGCGGCCGTTCCCTCCCGGGAGGAGGCTGCCGCTGCACTCCGCCTGGGGGGCGAGCCGGCTCTCTCCACCCGACTACTCCCAGCCTGGCCGCCCCTCGCTGGGCGCTTTGTTTTGCTGGGTCGGTGCTCGCTTGGCGTCCTTGCCACTGCCCCGTTTATTTGCGGTGTTATGCTTGGTGATGGGTTGGAGTTGGGATGTGATGGAGTTGGGATTCAGCGAAATAAAAATGACCGCCCCCCCACGGAAATAGCACAGCTTTATCCAGCTGAGACGCCCCCAAAGCCTGGCTTTGAACGGAGATGGGAAACCCCACTTTGGTGTAGTGGATAGTGTTCGGGCCGGTGGATGAGTCATGTGCTTTTGCCGAGTGGCTGGCTGACTTCCCTTTTACGCAAGACCACGCACTGTTTTTTGAAGTGTTTTTATGTAGTTGTTTACTCATTTGATGTTTCATGCAACCTGCTGGGGCTTATATTCTTGGCCCTTGGGTTCATTTTTACCTGTGTGTTGGATGCAAGAGGGGACCTCTTGCAGTCCGTGCCTAACGAGACTTGAAGTGTCTTGGTTACCTTTGAGAGGGCTGTAGGTGTCCGAGTTGACAAAAACCAAGTCCCAGTGTACTTCTAAGCCAGTGGCTCTTTGGTGCTATAATACAGTTGGAGATTTTCATGAATGAGGCTGTCAAGTTCCTTAAATTGTGAGCCCTTGGAATTTGTAGGCCTTAGAATTTGTACAACAAGCGGTACTCAACAGGATTTATGAATGTGCTTTCAATTTCAAGGTTTTGGATGGCACAGTTTTATGACCTTGCCAGTAATTTAATAAAACATTCCTTTCGTTTTAATTTGGATGGAGATTATCTTTCAGCAAGGCATTGTAGATAACCAACTCCTTCTCCCCAAAAGCTTTAACCTGGGGCAGGTAAAACTCTCAGATGGTTTCAGCTTACCAAATCGAGAAGGAAAAGTCTGGTCAGAAACAAAATGCATCCCCTTATTACCCACCATATCCCCTATCTTGGTAGGAAACAGTATCTAAGGACTGAAGCTGTGGAGTAAATGAGTCTTAGACTATGTCTCCAAAAATTATCTTTTTGAGCCAGTTGTGATCTTTGTACTAATTTGCACTTCTGCTTTTGGTGGTGGTGGATATTTTCGTGTTACACAAATTGGATTATTGAATGCCTTCTCTTTTTTTCTATTTTTCGTATTTTAAAAAAATTAAATTAATTTTAGAGAGAAGGAGAAAGAAACATCCATCAGTTGCCTCCCTAATGCACCCGACTAGGAAGACTAGGAATCGAACCGGAAACCTGGGTATGTGCCCTTCGCTGGGAATCGAACCTGCCACCTTTGGGTGGACAGTATGTGGGGATTCCTTGCTGATGATGACAGTTAACTCATAAGGCATGAGTTTATGCTCTGGCTGGTGTTCTCTGTGGTTAGAGTGTTGTCCCATGTCAATTCCTGGTCAGGACATGAGTGTGAGACAACCAGTGGATTTTGTCTTTTACATCAATGTTTCTCTCTGTCTCCCTCTCCCATTCTTTGGCTCTAGAATCAATAAAAAGGCATATCCTTGGGTGTGGATTTAAAAAAAGGCATGAGTCTAAAAATAAAATTTGTCCTAAATTATTTTCTTTTTACTGGACTAAGTTCCATGAAGACAGGATTTTGTTTGCCTCGCTTTGTCTATTTTTATTCTATATTGTATCCTTAATTCCTATAAGAGCACCTAAAATATTCTTTGAGTGAATAAACTGAAGAGATAATTGAGCAAGAATTTGGGATGTCCACAATACCAACTGCAAATAATTCCTTTTATGTTAATAAAATATTGTTAACAGGGGACATAATTGGTCAGTAGGACTTACAAGGAATGTGAATTTTAACTAAGATAATATTAAGATCTCTAAAAATTGCAGTAAACTTATTAGTAGTCCAGGCAGTGTGGCATGCAGTATTTCTGTGCACTGTCTACTGTATATTTCCTACTTAGCAGTTTGAAATGTGGTGTTTTTAGGCTGTGGTTCAACTCTGACCTGAGAAAAGTGTCTTAAGAGAGTGTTAAATCGTGCCTAATAATGAACAGGTATGGGTAGCATTTCTTAATGTGAATCTCATATTGTCAATAAAAACTTGATTAAAAAAAAGATTGAGTACTTCCTTTGTGAAATTCTCATTTCATGTGTATGTGATTGGCTAATCCATATCAACAATTAGTTCCTGAGATCTTACTATGCACAAGGGAAGACAAAAAGATGTTTGCTCATGATTGTTTGGTACATATATCCTTTATTAATGTATTCATCGCCAAGGTATTTATTGACTATAAACTATGTATTATGACAGCTTTACTTGGACATAATTTACATATGATACAGTTCACCAATTTAAAATGTACAATTCAGCCCTGGCCAATGGGGCATCGTTCCTTGTACCCTAAGGTCATAAGCAGGAGGCAACCAATAAATGTGTCTCTCTGATTGATGACCCTCCCTTTCTCCCTCCCTCCCTCCCTCTCTCTCTTCCTCTCTAAAAATCAGCAATAATAAAAACATTTAAAGTGTACAATCCAGTGTTTGCCTATTCTGTGTATTTCAGGAATTATAACTTTTTGTGTCTAGCTGCTTTTATAATAGTACATGGTATAATGTTTTCAGGGTTTGTACTGTAGTATGAATCAGTACTTTGTTCCTTTTATAACTGAATGCTCTTCCATTATATGGATATGCTACATTTTATCCCTTCATCAGTTGATAGATATTTGGATTTTGGCTATTATGAATAATGCTATCAGTGTTTATGTGCAAGTTTTTGTGTGGACATATGTAGTAATTTATCTTGGGTAGATGCCTAGGCGTGGAATTGCTGGGTCATAGTAACTAACTTTTTGAGCCTACACAGTAACTCTTTAACGGCATAGATTTTCTAGTGCTTTTACAGAGGGTTTAAAAGAAAAGCTTAATGGGATATGGTATGGCCACTTAAAAGAATGAGGAAATGAAAGTGCAAGGATGTCAGCATGTTGACATGTAGTACAGTCTGGGTAGTTTGATTAAATTATACTTTGTTTTTTAAATTATACATTGTTGGAGAACAGTTTGAAATTCTAATAAGGCACAGAAAACAGTTTGAAAGATGTACCCCAAATGTGTACTACTGTTGTTATGAAGGGAGATTTTAGAAATATTTAATTTTTTTCTCCAGTCTAAACAGGCCTTAAGTTATTAAATTTGATTTTAAAAACCTGCATCTATATAACCCAGCATAAATCATGGATGTATTCTTTTCTAAAGAAATATAGTTAGAGCAAAGCAACCATCTGTCTCATTCAACCCTGAAGGGATAGACTTGGTTAGTCCACATTTGAAAATGAGATTGTAAGGTTTTGTTTTTTTCTTCTTTGTTAATATGTTTGCTTGTCTTTTACTGATTGCAAAGAGGGGAGAGGAAGAGAGAGATAGAAACATCAATGATGAGAGAGAATCATTGATTGGCTGCCTCCTGCACATCCCCCATGGGAATTGAGCCCACAACCCAGGCATGTGCCCTGACAGGGGGAATCAAACTGTGACCTCCTGGTTCATGGGTCAGTGCTCAACCACTGAGCCACACTGGCTGGTCTGTAAGGGTTTTTTCTTTTTCTTTTTTTTTTTTTTAATATATTTTATCGATTTTTTACAGAGAGGAAGGGAGAGGGATAGAGAGTTAGAAACATCAATGAGAGAGAAACATCAATCAGCTGCCTCCTGCACATCTCCTACTGGGGATGTGCCCGCAACCCAGGCACATGCCCTTGACCGGAATCGACCCCGGGACCCTTCAGTCCACAGGCCGACGCTCCATCCACTGAGCCAAACCGGTTTCGGCAAGGGTTTTTTCTTTAAAAACAAAAGTAGCGTGATCATTTTAAAGAATTTGGAAAACAATATTAGGATGATGCTAAATGTGAAAAAAAATCTCTTAAATCTATTTTTATTCTAGTCTTTATACATGAGTAACAAAATTGGATTGTACTCTTTAACTTTTCAAAAAAAATTACATTTTGAACATTTCCAAAATGCTATGTTTCAATTGTTTGCCTAAGCCCTGGCTGGAATGGTTTAGTGGTTAGAGCAGCTGTGGGCAAACTACGGCCCGGAGGCCGGATCCGGCCCGCTTGAAATGAATAAAACTAAAAAAAAAGAAAAGACCGTACCCTTTCATGTAATGATGTTTACTTTGAATTTATATTAGTTCACACAAACACTCCATCCATGCTTTTGTTCCGGCCCTCCGGTCCAGTTTAAGAACCCATTGTGGCCCTCGAGTCAAAAAGTCTACCCACCCCTGGGTTAGAGTATTGGCCCTCACACCAAAGGGTCTCAGGTTCAGTTCCTGGACAAGAGTGCAGGTTTGATTTCCAGTGAGTGTGGGAGGCAACCAATCGATATGTCTCTCTCACATCCATGTTTCTCTCTGCCCCTTCCTCCCTCCCTTCTACTCCCTGTAAAAATTAATGGGGGGGCAGGGGGGATCCTTGGGTAAGGATTAACAAAAAGAAAACAAAGATCAATGGTTGTCTAATCTAACATGAAATACTGTAGTCTAATTATGCTATTTTTAAGTTTTCTCTTTTTTCATGTCTAGGGGGAATTGCTAGACCAAAAGGGTGTGCATTTTTGAAAACGATACAAGTTAGTTTTCCAGAAAAGTTCCATGAATTTCCTTTTTATTTTTTTTCACAGTTTAGCACAGTGTCTTGTTTATAAGGGTGAGGTTTTTAACATTATCCCCCCACAAATAGCAATTGTGTGAAAACAAATGTCTTGAGTTCGTTCTGAGAAGCAGATCTTGCTCTGTGACCTTTCTACTCTCTTCTGCCCAGAGCTGGACTTTGTTTCCTGAATTCCTGACCCTACACTAGCAGTCCAGTGTTGTCTGAATGCTCTGGGGAGAGTGACTGGGAGGGCTTGAATGGCCTCTTGGTGTCCCATCCTATCTCATTTTCTTCTGACCTGCTCTAACCAGTGTAGCACAGTTAGATCCCATTTTGAATCCTGGCCCTGCTGTTCGCTCTGTGGCCTTCACACTGTCCCTCAACCTGCCCCAAACTCCATTTACGAATCTTTTAGCTGAGGGTAAAATGAGGCAGTGCCCTGTCAAGGTTAGCTCCTTGCTTGCTGTCATTGACCATAGCCAAAATTGAAATGAGATTAGGTACCAGGTAAGAGAGTCAAACTGATGAGGGCTAGGAAAGTGCACTAGGTGACACCAAGATCAGCCAGGTGTCTTTCTCAACGGAGCGGGGTGGGGGGGGGGGGGGGGGGGGGGATTAAGGTTGTTTTTAAGTGAGAATTTGTTTTTATCTGATAGTGAGATTAAAAGTGATGATAATGGGATTGGTGAAAAAGTGGCAACTCTGGGGGCTTCCACCCAGGGGATTCTGGCTGAAGAGTTTGGGGAAATGATTCAGCAAAGGAAGGTGGTTCAGTGTATCCCCAGGCCTAAACTGTAACTTGTCTTTTTCATTAAAACCTGGTTATCTGGACAAAGGCAATGGCCAGGTTGCCAGAAATTGCTGATAAACTGAGGTTTTTCCAGCATCTCTTCATACCTTCCCGGCCTTCTTTGGCCCTGATTTGAATTGTGTTAACACCTGGCTTTGGTGAAAAGATTCTGGTTTCCTGGAAGGTTTGTCACAAGTCAGGACCTTCCTAGAAGGGGGACAAGATAGCTTGATATGCCAGGGAAATAGAGTTCCTGGCTGGAAGGCTGAGATCCAGCTAATGGACTTTGGGCCTATTGACCAGAAGAACCAGTTCATGCCATTCATCATTTCTAGGTGCTGTTAGGATCCAGTTCCATGTGGAATGCCTTTTGTGTTAAACCCAATTGGAGAACATATTTCTTTAAGAGATTTATCAAATCGATGAGTATTTAACTGCCAATTAAGAGTACTCAAATGCACAGGCCATTTCTTTGTTGTTGTTCATGCTAGGTATAGGCCAGGGGTGGGCAACCCCTGGCACGCGTGCCAAACATGGCATGCCAGTAACTTGCTGGCACGCAAAACCCTCTCTTAAAATCTTCCATTTACAATTTTTTAAATTGTTTTATTGCTTAAAGTATTACAAAGAGTGGCCAGCAAAGATGGCTTCAAGGATAGCTCTAGGACAGGGGTGGGCAACCCCTGGCACGCGTGCCAAACATGGCACGCCGGTAACCTTTGCTGGCACGTGAAACCCTCTCTTATAATCTTCCCTTTACAATTGTGAATCTTTGTTCTCAGTGATGAATTTTGTTAAGTCTCGTAATAGGAGTAGCCTGATGGATGAAAGTAGTAGCTCGTGCGTATCTCTGAAGGTCATGAAATATAAACCTGATGTAAAATCTGTGTCATCAGTGATGCAGCAGCAAAAATCCCACTGATAATAGCAAACGGAGCCATAAAGTTGTCTGTCGGACTATCAGTGTACATGTATATATTAAAAAATAAATGTATTTTTCATCACCATACTGTTTTTGTTGCTCGAATGAATTTTATTAATTCTTCAAGGTTCTTCACATACGTACACCTTAAGAGATATCAAGTAGGCGTAACATGTTCTCAAAAAATTAGGGTCGGCACGCAGAAGAATTTTGAGTCAGAGATTTTGCTGGTTTGGGCACGCACTCACAAAAAGGTTGCCTACCCCTGCTATAGGCTATTCTCTGATTTTTTCCGTGACAGTGTTGGCCTCTTCTCCCAACGTAGAAAATTCCAGGACTTTGGGCTGTGTTAGCAGGGTTGGTTGGGATTGGGTGGAACTGTGTACCAGAGAGGGAGAACTATGGAGTCTACTGTCAGGTTTCAGTCCCAGCCAACTCCCTTCTGGCCTTGACCTCAGGCAAGTTACATAATTCCTAAACATGCCTCATTATTTGTAAAATGGATTCTGGTGGGGGTGGGAGGTGGTGTCTCATATTTTTATTGTGTTCAGATTGGGAGAATAAGGAGGAGCCTCTATTATATTCTGGTGGGGGATAGGGAGTGCTTGCTTTGCACTGCCTGAAGAGCCTTGAGAAAAGCTATCCAGGCCCCATTTTGCCTGTGGTCATCTTGGTCTTGTCCACTTACAGCCGAAACTTCTTGTTTGTTTCTAGTTGCAGTTTTGTCCACAGACATTGGCACACTGTGAAGCAGTGCCAGGGGAGACTTGCGATTGTGCAATTTCCAGAAACAGGAATTAGTAATTCCTGCATCCTTGTGGGTGGCTAATGTCCCCAGTTGTCTTACCCCAGGCAATGACACATACATGCCTGTGGGTGAATTGGCATTTGAGATTTTGTTTTGTGTAAAAGAAAAGGAAGAGTGAGATAAATTTGTGATTTTACACTTAGAACACTTTCCACTGTATTTGAGGAAACCTATATTTCGTGGGAGCAGATTGTTATTGTGAGAGTTGAAATGGGAGAACTGCATGGAGTATGGAACCTGCCAGCACAGGTTGGGGGAGGGGGTGTGTGTTGGGCTGTAGGAAAGAGTACACCATGCCTGTCTTTGACCAGTTGTATACCCTCCCAAGCCTCAGTTTTCCATATGTGAAATGGAATAATAGATTTTGGCTCTAGGAACTTTGACCAGCATCTAGATTTTTAGAGAAAGTAATTCTTGTTTTATTATATATTTTTCAAACTGTGGGTAATGGAATGAATTAAGTAGATTGCAGTTATTGTGTAAGGAAAAAAAAGAAATGTTAAAGGGTGTCAGCCACTCAAGGATATTTTATAAAAACTTATTTCATTTATTGTGTACGTGATAAAATGTGTTTCTTATTGTGGGTCATGTCAGAACAGTGTGAAATAACATGGTGTTAGATACTACTCATTGGTAACTGGTTACCTTGATTTCTCCCCCCTTTTTGGCCATTTTGCAATCTGTTCACTTGCTGTCCGAGTAGAGTATATGGGGCGTTATCCAAGGCGTCCCTTGAGATAAACTTAACTGTGCAGGTGTTCGGACATTAAGTAGTTGCTAGCGAAGAGACTGCTCTAAGCAAGCAGGACCGAGGGTAGGCATTATCATCTGACCTTATACAGTGGGGCCTTGACTTATGAGTTTAATTTGTTCCAAGACCTAGCTTGTTAAGGAGCTCGTTAACTCAAATTACTCTGTCAACTCAATGCAAAAAATCGGCTGAGAGACAGCTGGTATCTCAAAAAACTCATTAGTGCCGAAACCGGTTTGGCTCAGTGGATAGAGCGTCGGCCTGCGGACTGAAAGGTCCCAGGTTCGATT
>NW_006287458.1:326159-327159 GCF_000327345.1 Myotis davidii | reverse complement strand
AAGAGTGGCGTCCTCTAAGGGCAGTGGCAGATCCCTCTTTGGGTGGCTGGCGGTCTGGTTGGGTCAAGTCAGCTGGAGGAGAGCGACCAAAGTCTGGTGATCAAAGGTTCGGCCATTCTTCTGCCCTCCGGCGTGGAGCGTGGACCAAGAAGGTGATCGACGTCTGAAGTTGGGGACCCGTTTTTAAGCCTGTTCTGACCCATGGCAGTCCAGGTGGCTATCAGTAACATACATCATCACATAAGTGTTAATCAGAGTATAAGCTGGTTATCAATCACAGTGTGACTCAGAAGGTGTCTATCAGGTTTACATATGTCATTCCTAAGGGTAACATTCAGCTGTGGTCTTATCTATATGGTGCAGCTAGGGCTTGGCCAGAGTTTTTCTACATTTCCTATAACACTCTTTAATTATTTTCTATTGCTATAACATTATAACACTCTCTACTTATTTCCTGTCATCACTATTACTATGACACTTGCCCAAGGGTGACCCTCCTGGATATGCTTTCTAGTAGCAGGTGAACTGCATTGATCTTTGTTTTCTTCCTTGCCCACTGCTTGCTAGAAGCTCTGTAGGGAGGGGGAGTGGTGTGAAGTTTAGGAGTCATGTAGTGATGAAGATTGTCAGTAGTTTGCAACAGGCAAAACAAGTATATGTGCTTGTGTGTGTGTGTGTGTAAGGCAAGCTACTTGTCCTGTAGATACTGTCCTACCAACTTTTAAATTAAGATGTCAGTTCTTTTAGGAAATGGTTGTGTTGGATAGGTCTCTCTGGTATAAATATAACAAAACTAGTTACAACAAGAGGAAATTTGTTGGCTGATTTGTCAGGAAGTTTGGAGTGGGGCTCAGGCACCGCCGAATCCAGGGGCTGTAACAGGGACATCAGAGCTTGTTCTCGGCTCTGATATCCTGACCTCAGGGTCAAGAGTGAGTCTTCCCCAGTAGTGCTTTCTGATTGCAGGAGACTCTGGCTCAGATCATTGCCCATCCCTGAC
>NW_006287458.1:320985-326124 GCF_000327345.1 Myotis davidii | reverse complement strand
CCGAACCACCTTGCCTTAAACATGGCACTTGTAGCCTATCTCTGCCCCCCACTTGTTCACCTCAAGTAGTAGCTCCAGCAGTATATTGGTTATTATTATGAGACATGCTAGGTGGGATTTTTTTTGTTAAACCATCTGTCTTTTACACCAGAAGTAGAGTGTACTCCTTAAAGCAGGAAATTTTGGATGGATGAAAGGCAAGTTATTTTTTTCATGCTGAGGTGATAAACCAGAATTAGTTGAAAAATAAAAGGGTAGCCTGGCCGGTGTGGCTGAGTTGGTTGAGTGTCTTCACGTGCACCAAGAGGTCACTGGTTCAATTCCCTGGTGGTGGGGTTGATCTCTGGTAGAGGGGGTGTGCAGGAGGCAGCCCAGCTGATTGATGTTTCTCATCAATGTTTCTCCCTCTCCCTTCCTCTCTCTAAAATCAATTTTTAAAAAACCACACACTACCTTTTTTTTGTTTTTTAAAGAAAAGAGTAAAAAGATACACTTTAAAGAAAAAAGAAAAGGGTGAAGTGAATATATATGGTTAAGGATGTATGTATAGAATCCTATGGTAGAGGAATAAATGAAAGACAGTTTATCTTACCAGGTCCCAGGTACAGAGGGAGCTGCTGTGGGGACTCTGGGAGGAGTCATGACGTCTCAAGAGTCTCTTGGGTGGGTGAGAGGGCTTGGGCCACCAGTGAAAGGACCTGGTTTGGCCAGAAAAACTGCCCTCGGGAAACAAAAAAAAAAAGATGGACGAGGAACTTCAGGCCATAAAAGGCCCACAAAATCATTTGGTTTGGCCCTGCCAAGGCATTAGGGTTGAGTTAATTAAATGTTTGACCAAAATATAGCAAGCTAATTTTTAAGTTGATAATTTTATTTGGCCCTTGAATGATATAAATATCCAAATGGCCCTTGGCAGAAAAAAGGTTCCTCACCCCTGGCTTAGACCATCAGGGAAGCATAGGGCAAGACTAGGATAAGAGACCAGGTAGATAAATTTCAGTAGACATTTATATGAATGAAATTGTAACGAAGAACGTTTCAGTAGGCTGGATTCATCTTTGTCCATGTCTGCAAAAACTTGTCGTATACTAAGCTGTTTCTGTACTTGAGTTCTTTTTATTTTTTTTTTTAATATATTTTATTGATTTTTTACAGAGAGGAAGGGAGAGACATAGAGAGTTAGAAACATCTATGAGAGAGAAACATCGATCAGCTGCCTCCTGCGAACTCCCTACTGGGTATGTGCCCGCAATCAAGGTACATGCCCCTGGCCGGAATCGAACCCGGGACCCTTGAGTCTCCAGGCCGACGCTCTATCCACTGAGCCAAACCGGTCAGGGCTGTACTTGAGTTCTTGTAGTCTGCTGCTTGGCATTCCTCTAGTTTGTTATGGGGTGTGGCCACAACATTAGTAACAAAGAAACAGAATTTCCAGAGGATGAGGCCCAGATATCAGGATTTTTTAAATATTCCCAGGTGATTCTAATGTGCAGCCAAGGTTGAGTACCACTGCTCTAGTATTACTGAAAACTACTCAGATTTCCTTAATCAAAAACAAGTGTTAAGCATTGCTAGAGCAATAATTTTTCTACAGTTCTTGTTGTTGGCTTTATTTAGTCCTTTAAGGGGCTCAAATTATCGAGAGTCCTGTGGCCAAGGACAAACTAGCCCTGTTTTTCACTAGAGCATCAGTTCTTATTTTGAGGGGAGGTCTGAGGTCTCTTTGAGGATGTGATGGATGCTGTGGATTCTTCAGAAAAATGTGTATGTGTGAACATTAAATAATATTTGGGGGTGGGGGGGTTAGAATCCTAAAGCCCACCCAACGAGTATGTACTACAATGAATTAACTAGGGTTTTTTGTTGTTTTGTTTTGAGAATGAGAAGTGTCTTATGTTAATTAAAAGGCTCTTGATAGTTTTGGTCCAGTGGTTCAGTTGGTTGGAGCATCGTCTCGTAAACCAAATAGTTGCAGAGTTGATTTCCAGTAGGGGCACATACCTAGGTTGTGGGTTCTATCCCCGGTTGGGGCACATACAGAGGCAGTACATCGATATTTCTCTCCCCCTCTTCTTTTCTCTCTTTCCCTTCCTCTCTCTCTAAAAACCGATAAAAACATATCCTTGGGCGAGGATTTTAAAAAGTAATAAAAATAAAAGGTTCTTGATGGTTTTGAAGACTTTCCTTTTTGCATGCAGCCTGATTTGTCAGATGTTTGCAAATTTATGAAGCAGAAACAACATGGAGCACCCATTTTGGTTTGTTCTTATAAAATTCCTCCAGAGGTTTTTACAGAGTCCTCAACTCAAGTAACCCGTGTGTCCATAGTGGTACAAACCTGCCCAGGGCTCCTGTGTACCCCTTTCTCAGCTTGTTCTCTTTCCTGGGTATAAGGAATGTCAGAATATGCCAGAAAAGGCCTGTGGTGGCTGCAGATGAAAGATTTGTGTTCTGGGACTCTTCACTAAAGCTGCCACTGTTCCTAAAACTGTCTCCAGGATTTGTTGTCAGTGTCTTTGCTATAGAAGGTAACCCAATGGGTCGCTAGCCAGCCTGATTATTTGGTGGTGTTGGGTATGGGTAGACATAAAAAGATTATGGCTGTTGGTTCCTTGTGTGACTTAACTCCTGCTCTCTGCTGTGGAACATTTGTTCCTGCATGCCCTTGAACCTGCAGACTGAAGGAGATAAACCGTTCTTCAGAATAATATACGCTTAGGACTATGAACACACCTATACCAGGTGGTGTGCATGATGTCACTATGTTCTCCCTCTCCAAATCCCTGTCTGGTGAAAGAATAGGAAATACAATACCATAAACTTTTTTTTAAAAAATATATTTTATTTTTTACAGAGAGGAAGGGAGAGAGATAGAGAGTTAGAAACATCGATGAGAGAGAAACATCAATTAACCGCCTCCTGGACATCTTCCACTGGGGATGTGCCCGCAACCCAGGTACATGCCCTTGACCGGAATCGAACCTGGGACCCTTCAGTCCGCAGGCCGACGCTCTATCCACCGAGCCAAACCCGTTTCGGCCAATACCATAAACTTGAATAATTCATACTTTTGTAATTGGGGCAGAGTTGTCAGAGGATGGAAAAGAACTATTACTTCTAAGAATGGTGCATATTAAAGTCTCTTTTGACCCTAGCCAATTTGGCTCAGTAGACAGAGGGTCCCACGGACTGAAGGGTCGGGTCCCAGGTTTGATTCCAGTCAAGGGCACATGCCTGAGTTGTGGGCTGAATCCCTGGGGCAGTGGTCGGCAAACTCATTAGTCAACAGCCAAATATCAACAGTACAATGATTGAAATTTCTTTGAGAGCCAAATTTTTTAAACTTAAGTTATATAGGTAGGTACATTGTTATTAACTTAATTAGGTTACTACTAAACTGGCCTTTGCTAAAAACATCCTCAATCTGATTGAGGTACGTTCGCTGAGGTCGACCCCTTCCAACTCTCGCATCCACACTCGTCTTGTATAGTTGTTTCGTCTATCTCCTTTCGTTCATCCTCTCTATATGTCCACCCCCCACTTCTTCTAATGCCACTTCTTCAAAATAGACTCGCCCAGGCCGAAAACCGACTTCTGCGCATGGGCCACTAAGTTTCAATCGCACTGTATGTGGTATTTTGTGGAAGAGCCGCACTCAAGGGGCCAAAGAGCCGCATGTGGCTCGGTTTGTCAACCACTGCCCTAGGGGGTGTGCAGGAGGCAGCCGAGCAAGGATTTTCTCTCATCATTGATATTTCTATCTCTCCCTCTTCCTCTCTGAACTCAATAAAAATATATATTTTTTAAAAAAACGAAATATGACTGGGGGAGAGTGAGACAGGTGTTCCAGGATTCTTCATCTCTATTGATGGGCAGAGACCCAATGCTAGAAAGGTGATATAATTCATTTAACAAGTGTGCACCCAAGAAACAGATTTTTATTTTGCTGTTTTTAAATTTAAAAAAATATATATATACATATATTTGATTTTAGAGAGAGAAAACATCCATTGGTTGTGATCAAACGCAAAACCTTGGTATGTGCCCTGACTGGGAATCAGACCTGCAACCTTTTGATGACAGCCAACTGAGTCACACTAGCCAGAGCTTTATTTTACTTTTAAAACTTTTCTTTGACTTTGTAAAATGACAATTGTTCTCATTGAATGCGAGTTTGGCTCTGGTTGGCTGTGGGATAATTTCACTCAAGAAAAAGGTAGAAATGTTAGACAAGCTCCATGTAAAACTGCACTAATAATCAGATTTGAGAGTACATGGTGAAAATACACTAGATGGATTGCAGCATAATTCTGTAGCTACTCTAAAACACACTTTATGTAGGATAAAACACAAACTCCCATTCTGGGTACTCTGGGCCCCTGGCTTCTGTGATAGTCCACTATTCCATTCCATGTCTTTGCACCTTTTTTTTTTTCCATGTCTTTGCACTTTGCTTCTAGAATCCCCCATCTCTCAGGTCCATTTTGGATTTTACTTGTTTTACAGTGACCCATCCAATTTCTAAAGCAGTGCTGTCCAGTGGAATTCCCGTAGTGATGGAAACATTATGTTTTGGGGTTATCCCACATGTTGGCCACTACCTCCACGGGGCAAGTGAGCTCGTAAAGGTGGCTAGAAAACTCATGTCATGCCCGCTTTGACAGGTTTTAGAGAAGAGGCTCCTGATCTCACGGGGCTCCTGAGGCATTGCCCTTGTAAGCAGGTGGATGTGCAGTTCTGTGATGCAGGGGCTGGTCTAGCCAGACTTTGGGGGCCTTGGGCTTTGCCAGGAGGGTGGGAGAGGAGGGGCCTGGGCCAGCATTTAGGGTCAAAAGATAGTCAGGGACTGAATCCTGACTTATGTAGCTGGGAAAATGCCTTCGCTGGCCCATCCCATAGAAGGTTGGAAATGGAGTCCCTGTAGGATCTCAGATTGAGAAAGCCAGGCTTCTATGGAATAAGTCAGGTGGAGAATTGGTGTTCATTGGGGAAGGGCTTTTCCTTCTAAAACCAACCATCCTGGAATGAATTCCTATTATTTAGGTAAGTATCATGTTCTCTAGTCTCTGCCCTAGAAAGTTCCCCACCCCTCTGGAATTTGCTTTATCTGACATCTTTCATTCCATTTATCACTACATC
>NW_006287458.1:319710-320945 GCF_000327345.1 Myotis davidii | reverse complement strand
GAGTAGAGCTTTAGGGGCAGTACTGGCTCATTTGGCCCATTATCTTTGTGTGTAGAGAAGGTGAATGAAGGTTCAAGCAGTGACTGCAGACTGAGCTGTGGTTCTAGAAGGTACTACCATTTGTGGGTCTGCCAGGAGTGAATCAACTGAGTGAGATGCTAGTAACCTAGTCAGACCCTGCAGCCCATTCAGTTTTACTCCATGATCAAAATACTCTACATCAGTGGTTCTCAACCTTCTGGTCCTTTAAATACAGTTCCTCATGTGACCCAACCCTAAAATTATTTTTGTTGCTACTTCATAACTGTAATGTTGCTACTGTTATGAATCGTAATGTAAATATCTGATATGCAGGATGGTCTTAGGTGACCCCTGTGAAAGGGTCGTTCAACCGCCAAAGGGGTTGTGACCCACAGGTTGAGAACCGCTGCACTAGATGGATTGCAGCATAGGCTCATGAAATGAAACTATTTTGAAAGTTAATATTAAATCATGACATTCACTTTTAATGACATGATTAATAGTGTTGTTGAGTTCTTACTTTCTGTTGCATTTCATTTGCACCTTAAATAAGCCCTGTGGGTATTATATGTGTTTCAGAGTTGAAGAAATTGTGTTGAAGCCATCTGCCTACTTTTTTTTTCTGGTAAAAAACACAACATATAATTTTACTGTCATAACATTTTTAAGTGTACAGTAGTGTTAACTATATGCACACTGTTGTTGTGCAGCAGATCTTCAGAACTTTTTCATCTTTCAAACCTGAAACTATATCCATTGAACAACTCTCCTTTTCCTCCTCCCCCAGTCCTGGCGGCTGCATTCTGCTTTCTGTTTCTAAGAGTTTTGACTATTTTAGATATCTATGTCTATATATATAAAAGGCTAATATGCTAGGTGTCCAACCATCTGACCGGTTGCTATGCCGTGTACTGACCACCAGGGGGCAAACGCTCAATGCGGAGCTGCTGTGACACACACTGGCCAGCATCATGGACCTGGCGCCAACAAGCCGACACTCGGCTTCCCCCAAGTGGGACACAGGCCCTGCCACTAGTCCGGAGTGACACCCCACCAAGTTGCAGCCCACAGCCAAGCCCAGCCTGGAAATGGTTGCTGTGGGCTCCAGGTAATGATGCCCAGCTTCCTCTCCCTAGTGACGACTAGCCTCCTTGGAGTTTCTTCAGCCCAGGAACGTGACTTGCTTTATAGGTGGAAACATTTTACACTTTACT
>NW_006287458.1:308200-319646 GCF_000327345.1 Myotis davidii | reverse complement strand
GTTGATGTTTACTGCTGTGTGGCTGACAGTTACCTGAAAGAGAAATTGGGGTGCTTCACTGGGTTGAGAAAAGTTTGGCTACATCAGAAAGCAGGTCTAATTAAGCAAGTTTATTCTCTATATATGAAAGGCTAAGTTGATTCACACATGTGCGATACAAAGCTCTCACTGGCGCCAATCACATGCGTGTGTTTAGACCTGTCATTGTCAATTGTGAATTTGCTTGACGCTTCTATTAACAGAGAAAGGGCAAATAGCGATATTAAAACATTTCTTCTAGCCGAACCGGTTTGGCTCAGTGGATAGAGCGTCGGCCTGTGGACTGAAGGGTCCCAGGTTCGATTCCAGTCAAGGGCATGTACCTGGGTTGTGGGCACATCCCCAGGAGGAGATGTGCAGGAGGCAGCTGATCGATGTTTCTCTCTCATTGATGTTTCTAACTCTCTATCTCTCTCCCTTCCTCTCTGTAAAAAATCAATAAAATATATTTAAAAAATAAAATAAAATATTTCTTCTAATTAATTTCCTTTCAATATGCATGAATTCGTGCAATGGGCCACTAGTCTAATATAAATGGAATCATGCATTATTTGTCTTTTATGTGACTAGCTTATTTCACTTAGTATACCATTTGCAGATTTCTGCCACTTTCTCATTTAAGGTTCATCCATGTGGTAACCATACTCATTAGAATTGTTTTTATTGGAGGAGGAAGGGAGGACAGAAGTGCCATTAATTAATAAGCATGTTTTTGTGAGCATTCTTCTGTGTGTGCATGCATGAGATGTGTGCACGTGTCTTAGTAAGTGCCCATGAGTGGAATTACTGGGCCATTGGAGTTGTCGTAATGCCAAATTATTTTAAAACCTCTTGCATATGTTTACCTTCCCACATCCAAAAATATTGGACTGCATTTTCATTAGTGTTGGCATTAACAGGTTTTTTATAATTTCCCAGTCTTGGTGAATATAAAATGTCATTGTAGCTTTAGTTATCAAGGAAATCTAAATTAATGAGGTGAGCATCTTCTTGTATCCTCCTTTAAAACACCTGCCCCTTGACTTTTGCTTCTTATTTTTTTAAGCTTGATTATCTTTTAAAACTAATTTGCAGGAGTTCTTTGTAGAGTCCAGTACTAGCTCTTTGTGGGTAATTCATTTTGCAAATATTTTCCCCTAGTTGGGTATGTCCCCCTGCATGTACAGCATCTTTTGAGGAACAGAAGATCTTAATTTTAATATAGGTGAATTTATGGATCTTTGTTTTATGGTTGGTGAGAACACTACCTGAAGTCACATGTTCTGTATTATCTTCTAAAAGTTGTACAGTTTTGCCTTTCAAGTGTATGTCCTGAATCATCAGGAAATGATTTTGAGTTATAGGGTGAGGAGTCATGCAGCCTTCTAATTCCTGCAGGTTTGTGACCTCAGATAAATGACCAATTTCTTCTGACATTAGCATCCTCAACTGCAACACTAAATCTTAATTCCTACTGTGTGCAAGGTTCTGGTGAGGTCAGTAGGCATTTAGTAATTGCTCCTTGATCCAAGTTTAGCTGCATTCCCTAAGTGTGTGAACTCCCAGAAAAAATTGGCACTTAGCTGGGAAAGTTATTTCTAGTGTGATGCCTGCCAACCACTACAGGCATCAGGGCCAGGCTGGGTTTGGCTGCTGAGTGAATCTCCCGGTAGGGCACTGGCGGCTTAGAGGATGTTCAGCGGGTGCAAAGCTTGCCTGGTTCAGACAGGTGCTCAGTCAGTCCTAGAGCTGATTGCTGTGATATCAGATGCAGTCTAGAAATGACTGCTTCATCCATGGTGCAGTCTTAAGGCTGAGTCCTGACAACTTTGAACCAGGAGCTTTGAGCCTTAAGAAGAGCTTTTTTAGTGAGTGACTGCCAGTGACCACATGTGCAGACACACAGTGTGCGTTCATGATAGCAAACAGATGGCTGGAGATCTGGTGGTCTTTGGTATTTTTGTCACAGCATGCCTTCTGTGAACAACTTGTGGAGGAATTGAATGGGCTAGGATTGTGTG
This sequence comes from Myotis davidii, assembly GCF_000327345.1. Classification (NCBI taxonomy): domain Eukaryota; kingdom Metazoa; phylum Chordata; class Mammalia; order Chiroptera; family Vespertilionidae; genus Myotis; species Myotis davidii. Next base: position 317,607 of record NW_006287458.1, on the reverse strand, counting down.
GTGTGGTACAGTTAAAGATGTCCATGATCAGAGTAATGACTATGAAGGTTGGGTGGACATTTCTTTATGAGCTCTGGCCAGGTTAAGGGTTTGAGAGCCTTTTCCAGTTTCGTTCTCTGAGTGTTGTTGCTGGTATTATGGTCAGGAGCTTTGTCATAAACCACACGGAATCGCTGAGCAAGCAAAGCCATCAAATGTTTGTTTGTTTTAAACAAACAGTGGGGTGTTTCTTTGTTTTTTAAATATTTTTATTGATTTCAGGGAGGAAGGGAGAGGGGAGAGAGAGATAGAAACATAAATGATGAGAGAGAATCATTGATTGTCTGCCTCCTGCATGCTCCCTACTGGGGATCGAGCCTGCAACCTGATCATGTGCCCTTGACTGGAATTGAACCCAGGAACCTTCAGTCTGTGGGTCAACGCTCTATCCACTCAACCAAAGCAGCCAGGGCCATACATGCTTTTGTTGGTTTTTAATATATTTTTATTGATTTCAGAGAGAGAGAGAAACATCAATGATGAAAGAGAATCATTGATCGGCCACTTCCTACATGCCCCCCACTGGGTATGATGCCCACAACCCAGGTATATGCCATGTCCAATGTAGGAAATGGATCTCTGCGATCCATCTCCAGCATGATTGGCTTTTGATGGAATTTGCTGATTTCCCCTCATGGCAAACAGAATGTAGGGAGGAGGAAAGGGGAACAAAAAACTGTGCACATGGACTAGTGTCATGGTGAAAACCCTGGAGGCGTTTGCGACAGCTAGGCAGGGGGAGGTGGAGGCAGCTAGGAAGGCCTCAGGCCAATTTTTTTTAATGACCTAATGGGAGATTGCAAGACCTAGGTGACATGAGGAAACAGGTCACCCCATAGTACTCAGCCAGCGAGGAACCGGAGGAGGGAATAAATAAATAGGCTATGTTCCCTATCCCAGGTGTGCCTGTACAATGGGACAGTCTCTGAGTCCATTATTTGAATTCAGACAAGTGAGCATTTTCTCACACCAGGAATCAAACTGTGACCTCCTGGTTCATATGTCAACTCTCAACCACTGAGTCATGCTGTGAGAATAAACAAGTAATCGTTTCTGTCAAAGAAGGGAGTTTAGGCAACTGCCATTTTGAAATGGCAAAGATCAGCCCTATTCCTTTAAATTAACCAATCGTGCAAAAATGTGAGCCCAAGCTTTGACCAATCAAGAGTGAGGGTCAGACAGCGTGTGTCAGCAGTAAAACCCTGAGCGTACTGGCCTCTCAGTGCTCATTCTGCCAGACCCTGTGTTGGTATGCACTCTTCTGCAGAAGTAAAGATATTTGCCTTGCCGTCTGGCTCTCAAGTATCCTTTGTGTTCTTCAAGGACCCCTGGTTTTGGTGCTCACCTTATTTCTAACAGTGCTGGCTGGGCCACACATGGGTTTTTAAACAAGCTCCCTAAACAGTTTTCCGTTTAGCTATAGATGAGAGCCACCACTTTAGAGCTCTCTCTAGAGTAGCAGTTGCGTCTTATTTTTAGCTTGAGAATCTTGGTGGGTGAGGTGTAGGAGAGAGTAGCCTCCTTCTGTAAGGACAGATAGCATCGGAATTTTGGAGCAGTAATGGCTGCCTAGTGGCAGCATGTTGCTGCAGCCTGCTGGGGGAGGAAGGAGGAAGGAGGAAGGAGGAAGCATGAATGTCATGTCATGGAGTACATTCCTACATGGAAGTGTGTCCCTCTTGTGTGTGTGTGTCTCTATATCTGTGCGTATTGGGCTTTCTGCTAATTAATTTCCTTTCAATATGCATGAATTCGTGCAATGGGCCACTAGTCTAATATAAATGGAATCATGCATTATTTGTCTTTTTTACAAAGGGAGGGAGCAATCTGCCCATCTCTATATATAATCTATATGTATAAATAGCTAATATGCTAAGTGTCTGTCCAACCGGTAGCTATGATGTGCACTGACTACCAGGAGGCAGGCAGATACTGCAGGAGCTACCGAGCTGTAGTGATTTGGCAGTGGTGGTTCTCGGGTGATGCACCCTGAAACCAGAGAGGAGGGAGCCTGATTCCTCGCAGGGCCACGCGATTCCACCTTCGGCCATGGTTGTGTTGTTGCTGGGGCACTTTCGGCCCCGAATCTAGTTTATTGCGCACTTGTGTTTGCATTCCACACCCTGTACGACAGCAACTTTGCAGAGTGTTCTCTCTCGCTCCGGGACCCTTGGGCAATGTTGGAGAGATGCCTGTAGGCCAGGCTGAGGGACCCCACCTGCTGGAGGAACTCCGCTCACCCCGCAGATGTCCTTCGAGCCACCCGAGGTGTGGCTGGCCATGGCAGGACCATGGGAGGTTGGCTCCAGGGCGTATCTGCCCAGTCTCGCCCCACCAGCCACCTTCTAATTAATTTCTTTTCAATGTGCACAAATCCGTGCACCAAGTCACTAGTTTATACATAATGATCACCTAATAAAATGCTTGGCCCTTCTGTTGTTAAACAGACACGATGGTGTCAAGTAAGTAGTGCCAGGCCAGAGCCTCAGGCATTTGTGCGGGCACATTTGCTCCCAAAGTGTCCACATCTGCAAGTGTTTGTGGTGCCCTGTGCTCTGTGCCAACAGAAGAGAGCTGTTGATACAGTGCCCAGGGCATGATCTATAAAGGTGACATTATGACCCAAGTGCTGGAATCCCAGGAAATTAGCCTAGACTGCTTAGGGATCGCTTAGCATGGGACTTTTCTTTCCTTGAGCCTCAGGTGGATTTGTACTGATTGTGTATTTAGGGGTTGAATGATTTGGCGTTCTTTCTGTCAAGCCAGTTTTTTGGTGGTAGGAAGTAGATTATTACAAATTTTAGTTCACAAGTGTTAAAGAAGCTGAATAGCCCTAGCTGGTTTGGATCAGTGGATAGAGCGTCGGCCTGCAGACTGAAGGGTCTCGGGTTCGATTCTGGTCAAGGGCACATGCCCAGGTTGCAGGCTCGATCCCCAGTGTGGGGCATGCAGGAGGCAGTCAATCAATTATTCTTTCTCATCATTGATGTTTCTATCTCTCTCCCTCTCCCTTCCTCTCTGAAATCAATAAAAATAGATTTTTTTAAAAAATAAAGAAGTTCTATAGAAGTGAGTCTTTCATTCTCTCTCTTTTTTTGTGTGTGTGGAGGTGGTGGGGAGAAGAGTTATGTGACCACAAGCTTTTACAGCAGCGGTTCTCAACCTGTGGGTCGAAAGACCCTTCCACAGGGGTTGCCTAAGACCATCGGAAAACACATACGTAATTACATATTGTTTTCGTGATTAATCACTATGCTTTAATTATGTTCAATTTGTAACAATGAAATTGGGGGTCACCACAACACGGGGAACTGTATTAAAGGGTCGCGGCATTAGGAAGGTTGAGAACCACTGTTTTACAGTAAGAATGCAAGGAAAGCATTTTGCAGTGTTTATTGACAGCCATTCAAGTTAACCACAGTCTTGTACAGACGTAGCCAAGGTTCAGTTAAAAACAAACCAAATATTCTGGCAGTGCTTGCAATAAATACTTCTGTTTGTGGACTCGTACCCATTTGTGTGTTTTGTAGAGCCGGCCAATAAACCATTGTTTAATAATGAAGTCCAGATTGGCCTGCCTGGGGAGCCTTTATCACAACTGTTGGCAGCTGTGTAATTCAGTTGTGTTGGCCACCTGTCATGCTGAGGCTTGTAGGGTACACTGCTTGGCCTTCAGCTTGAAAATGAGATGGTAGAAATGCCAGAGATTGGGGATGGGGATAGGCAGGGTGTACCCTTCCTCCCTGCTCTTGGGTTTTTCTGTGCTGCTGTTACAATTCCATCCTTGACTTCCAAGTGAACCCGCTGCTTTCTGCCTCTTACATCATCCCTGTGATGAGGGCTTGTTTCAGATAGATGACATGAGGATTGCTTGTTAGAGTTCACATCTATATTTCCTTTGTCAGCAGGCGGGGCATCTCCCACTAGACCTCAGCCCAATGCAGAGGCAAATCCAAAAGATGAAATGTCATCATGCTCTAAAGGAGTGCAAATGGAAAGTTCTTAGACTTGTCTAGTAGACAGAACAAAGGAAGAGGCAAGAATGTGTTTGGCTTTAATGAGTCAAAGGCTTGTAAAGCAACTTAAGCCCCAAGGTGATGTACAAACTTTGTGAAGACAGAGTGGAGGGGCTATAAATGCTTGTACCTTGCTTGTCTGTGAAGGCGAAGTAGTAATATATTCAACTGATGTTTTTCTTAATGGCAGAAAAGCTCTCAGTAAACTAAGAACTGTAAAAGGAGGTCCTAGCAGTGTGGTCAGCAGGAGGGCAGCAGGTCTCTCTGGCCTTTCTAACATTTGAAGGTGCCGTGACAGTGATGATGCAGCACCTGGGTGCTATGCTGTTTTTTCTGTCAGGTTTGTGTGACGTAACTGAGGGCTGCTAGTGTTTCATATCTTGTACTTACCTGTTTGTGTGTGGGGAGAGGAAGAAACATATATGCATACATACATGTGCGCACGCACACACAAACATACTGTCTTTATTTATATATGTTACCATTTGCTAGAAACTCTGCTGACTGTTTTTTTGGTTATCTGGGGGTTTTTCTTTTTTTTTTTTAATACATCTTTTTTTAAAAAATATATATTTTATTGATTTTTTACAGAGAGGAAGGGAGAGGGATAGAGAGTTAGAAACATCGATGAGAGAGAAACATCGATCAGCTGCCTCCTGCACACCCCCTGCTGGGGATGTGCCCGCAACCAAGGTACATGCCCCTGACCAGAGTCGAACCCAGGACCCTTCAGTCTGCAGGCCGGCGCTCTATCCACTGAGCCAAAGCGGTCAGGGCGTTTTTCTTCTTCTTTTTTTTTTTTTTAGCGCTTGTGGAAACACAAGTTAGCTATTACAAAATCTCAATAAAGACCTCAGGCTTAGGTGCCTGTTGAGGGTCATATGGGCAGAATCTGAACCATGGTCTTGCTGGTTCTGAAATAGTTTCACCTGGATGTTGGAGGCCATCACCACTATCAGAGGCCACTCCCCACCAAAGGAAGGCAAAAAGGGGTTATGTGCTTAGATAACCAGAGGGAAACCAGTTATTTGCCATATTAGAGAAATCTGTCAACAACCTTTGTTAGTTGATATTCAGAGGATTGAGAGTTAAGTTGGTTTGACTCACTTTAGGCTCCTGGGCTTTCAAAACTCAGATTTAAGCTCAGCCATTGGGTGGAGTGCTGCTTCAGCAGGCAGTGCTTGGTGTGGTTGGGAGTTCAGTAGACTGAGCATTGGGATACCACCTCATCCCCTATCCCTATGCTATCCTCTCGAGGGCTTCCTGTTCACTTTAGCAGCCATGACATACTCTCTGCATTATTGCTGTTAAAGATAATCCTGTCTGTCTGGAGGCATTAAGGTTAGTTTCTGCCTGTGTTCAAACATTTATTGCGACATTTCAACCTGCCAAGCACTGACTGGATACTGTCCATAGCAATATGAACTCAGAAGAAGGGAAACTAACAGGATCACAGTTTGGTGGATGCTTTGGTTGGTTGTAATTTCAAATTCCAGTTGTTAATTGCTGATACATAGGAAACAGTTGGCTTGTGTATTAACCCTGTATTCTACAGACTTGCTATAATTACTTCTTAGTTCCCAGTAATGTGTTTTGTCAATTGTTTGGGATTCTCTACATAAACAGTGATGTCATCTGAAAATAAAGACAGTTTTTTTCCCTTTCCCAATCTGTATCCCTTCCATTTCCTTTTCTTGTCTTTAAATATTCACATATATATAACATATATATATACACACACATATATGTATATACACATACACACACACACAATTTCAGAGAGGAAAGGGGGGGAGAGAGAGAGAGAGAGAGAGAGAGAGAGTGAGCAACCCAGTTTGTAAAAACATCAATCATGAGAATCATTGATTGGCTGCCTCCTCATGCCCTCTGCTGGCCCTGGCATGTGCCCTGACGGGAATTGAACCATTGACCTCTTGGTGCATGGGATCGCGCTCAACCAATTGAGCTACACTGGCCAGGACAGTCCTTTGCTTGTCTTAATACATTAGTTAAGACTTCCAGCAAGATGTTGAAAAGAAGTAGTGAGAAAGGGCTTCTTTGCCTTGGTCTAGATCAGGGGTAGGCAAACTTTTTGACTTGAGGGCCACAATGGGTTCTTAAACTGGACGGGAGGGCCGGAACAAAAGCATGGATGGAGTGTTTGTGTGAACTAATATAAATTCAAAGTAAACATCATTACATAAAAGGGGACAGTCTTTTTTTTTTTTTAGTTTTATTCATTTCAAATGGGCCGGATCCGGCCCGCGGGCCGTAGTTTGCCCACGGCTGGTCTAGATCTTAGGAAAGAAGCTAGTTTCTCAGCATTAGATACATCTTGTGATTGTGATAAGACAAAATTTGGCCATAGGAACCTTTGAGAAGGCCACCTACAGCAGACTTGGGGTGAGCAGGGAACAGGAACTCAGGGAAGGCTTCTTGAAGGAGAGAGGTTTGCCAGGATGTGGTGTTGTATAGGACAGGATATTCCAGGCATGAAAGACCTAGTTTATTGAAACAAAGGAATCAAGCCCTAGCCGATTTGGCTCAGTGGCAGAGCATCATCGGGCTGCAGGCTGAAGGGTCCTGGGTTCAATTCCAGTCAAGGGCACATGCCGGGTTTTCGGGGTTGATCCCCAGTAGGGGAAGTGCAGGAGGCAGCCAATCAGTGATTCTCTCTCACTGATGTTTCTCTCTCCCTCCCCCTTCCTCTCTGAAATAAATGAAAATATATTTTAAACAAAGAAATCAAGAGTGTCATAATGGTGCAGGTGTGATCATCTTGGAGCGAGAGAGGAAATTTGGCTAGAATCCTTGGATTTTTGTCATATGCCCAGTGCCCTGATGTGCCAGAGACACAGTCTGCATAGACAGCAGACCGTGGTACCTCCAGTCTGGGCTAATTCTGATGTGGTGTAGCTTCCTTCAGCAAGCTGGTTTTCTTGGATGGGCAGGCTCCACCAAGTTTAAGCTTCAACTTGCATGGTTTATATCTGGACCACTTGGTAGATGACTTGAAAATTCTAGACAGCACAAAGTAGTATCATGGGGTTGAGTGTTGAGGCAATTGGGGATACAATTATAGCTGAAGAATAGTTTTATCTATTTCCTTCGTGAAGTTCAGCTTGCCCACCATTCATGGTTTTTTACTTCACTATGCATGGCCCCAAACTACAGGCCTCACTCCACATTGGCTGCCTGCATCCTGGAAATCTTGGGTGTCAGCCAGGTCCTGGAGCCCCAAGCTCCAAATAGATCAGTGATTCTTCGATTCATTTTGGGTGAGTCCTAGCATCCAGCCATCATTTACAACATTCTTCCCTGGGAACCTGGCAAAAAAGTCCCAAGAACTGGCTTGATGAATCTTTGGAACATGAATCTGTCTTAGGTTGCTAGTTGCTGTAATATGTTGAAAAGACTTCTGCAAAAATAGTGGGAAGGGGACAATTTTCTAACCTAGAAATTAGCCTTGGAATTATAGCCAAGTTTTGATTGTGTTCAGTGCTAGCTGCAGAATCACTTTCCACCATTTCTCTTCTCATCCCCTTGGCTCCTGGACTGGGGAAGAAACAAGTGGACCCAGGAAATGTGGGCATGAGGGTGTTTTTCACTGAGTTGGTGGAGATCACAGTGGAGTTCCTGGTGCCTGTGTGCCAGATATGTATTCAGAGACCAGCATGTCTCCTTCACTCTGAACTGCATATCCAGACCTTTATCATTTACAGCTGCACAGATGCAAGGGAAGGAGAACATTCTGCCTTGGTGTTTTCATCTTTGTTTTACTACACATTTACAGAAATGTGTAGTTTCATATTATGAGGAAGTTACTGTGAATTATGTTTGTATAAACTCATAGACACCTGGCATAGCACACGATTTCTTGATTGTGCAGTGGATCAGTCTTGGCTTGAATGTTAGAGCATGTGGGAAGCTTTGAAACTCCTAATACTTGGTCCCCACCCAGAACCCTGTTCATTGCAATCTCTGTGGGAAGAGACCTAGGCATCAATATTTGTAAGGTTTCCAAGGTGCTGCCAGCTGTACAGTTCTATAAAGCACTGTTTGTATCAAAATTTCACTTTGGGTCAGGTGCTGAGTGTTGAAACTTTGGGAAACTGCACTGTTTCCTGAGGAGAAACTTGCTGGGCAGATTGCAGACACTTCTGGTCATGCTTAGCTAAAATGCTTTTGTTTATATCCACCCATGGATTTTTCATCTGCTCTCTTCGTTGTAGGTTACCATCTTCTTAGTCTGAGGACAGAGGAAATGGTGGTCTGGTTCATTATCAAGGCCCAGTTGACTATTTTGGCTACATTTGGGCTCTGCTGAAATCTGGGAAGTGGAGCTCTGACCATTTTAAGTGCTGAAGCTGTTTATTCATTTGAAATGGAAGACTTTCTGAAATGAATTACCATAGTCTTTGCCATGAGGTAAAAGGGTTGTGGATTACCAATGTTCATAGCAGCAGTACTCACGGTGGCCAAAAGGTAGAAACAACCCAATGTCCACTAACAGATAAATGGATAAACACTGGCATATCTATATACTAGAACATTACTGAGCCTAAAAGGGAAGAAAATTCAGATACATTCTGCAACACGGATGATCCTTGAAAACATTGTACTAAGTGAAAGAAGCCAGACACCAAAGGACATATATTGTATCATTCTACTTATGTAAGACTAGTGGCCTGGTGCACGATATTCGTGCATGGGCGGGGGTCCCTCAGCTCAACCTGACCCTCTCCAATCGGAGACCCCTTGGGGGATGTCCGACTGCTGATTTAGGCCCAATCCCACATGGATCAGACCTAAACTGGCAGTCGGACATCCCTTTTGCAATCTGAGACTGCTGGCTCCTAACTGCTCACCTGCCTGCCTGCCTGATTGCCCCTAATACCTCTGCCTGCCTGATCGCCCCTAACTGCCTTTGCCTGCCTTCCTGATTGCCCCCAACTCCCCTCCCCGCAGGCCTGATCTTGCCCCCAACTGCCCTTCCCTGCCAGCCTGATTTTGCCCCCAATTGCCCTTCCCTGCCAGCCTGATCTCGCCCCCAACTGCCCTCCCCTGCTGGCCTGATTTCACCCCCAACTGCCCTCCCCTGCTGGCCTGATCTCTCCCCTAACTGCCCTCCCCTGCTGGCCAAGTTGCCTCCAACTGCCCTCCCCTGCTGGCCTGATCTCGCCCCCAATGGCCCTCCCCTGCCGACCTGATCTCACCCGCAACTGTCCTCCCCTGTCGGGCGTTTCCTTCTGTTCACTGTGATTTGGTATCTGGCTGAGGTGTTGTCCGCACGGACTAGCATGCCTCCTTATACAGAGTCGCTACCATGTGACTGCTAAGATTCACCCCATG
>NW_006287458.1:305216-308029 GCF_000327345.1 Myotis davidii | reverse complement strand
GTTTTTTTTTCTGGCTCCTCACAGTTCACCCAGATTTGGTTCAGATTAGTCAGTTTCTATGCCAGTCAGCATGTCTGGGCCTGATCAGAGAGGCGCGGATGCTGGCCAGGCCCAGAGAGAAAGAGAGAAGGGCTGATCAACAACTGCCACGGAGGCTATGGATCAGACCCTGCTTCTCTCTCTGGGCCTGATCCACAGCCCCCTTGGCAGTCAGTACTGGGTCACTATGCCTGCAGCTACGACAGTCAGTGCTGGGTCGCACAGCACTGACTGCAGGACTGACTTCTGGTCGGTCGAGTCTTCGGTTGTTTTGGACGTTACGGACCCTGGGTTTTTATATATTAGGATACCTAAAATAGTCAAATTCATAGGGATAAAAAATAAAAGAGTGGTTACCAGGAGCTGGATGGAGGAGAGTGAGAGTCACTGTTTAGTGGGTATGGTTTCAATTTTGGACGATGGAAAAGTTTTGGAGATGGATGGGGTTAATGGTTGCACAACAATGTGAACGTATATAATGCCACTGAGCTATGTACTTAAAAATGGTTAAAGTAGTAGCCCTGGCCAGGTTGCTCAGTTGGTTGGAGCATCATCCCGTACACCAAAAGGTTGCAGGTTTGATTCCCGGTCACAACATGCACCTAGATTGCAAGTTCAATCCCCAGTAGGGTGCATGCATGAGGCAACCGATCAATGTATCTCTTTCTCTCCCTCTGAAATCAATAAAAACATATCCTCGAATAAACTTTATATTTTGTATATTTTACCAAAATAAAAAAATATTTAGCGGGTGTACATTGCCACCTTGCTGAATACTGATTTTATTCACTCACAGATTAATGAGTGGTACCCGAATAGTTTATCTAAAGCTGTTTTCCTTCTGTCACGGCAGTTAAATTGTTGGCTGGTTTTCTTTTGGTAAAATTACATGGTTGTCTACTTGCCTGCTATCGAATTGCTGTCCTGTTCGCTGTGCCTTCAACTGCTCCTCTCCCCTTTCAATAAGCTGCTTCTATCCTGGTGTCCTGGGAACAGAGATAAGTCTGCCTTCTTTGTGTTGTGGGGGCTTTGTGATGGCCTTATCAGATGCTATCACTCTATTGTAGCTAAACTTGAGTTTCAGGTTTGTTTTTTAGCTTCAGTTTTTACGTTTGGCATCTGGGGGTTCAACTTGTCTTATTTTGAATTAAAGTTGACTTTATTATTAACTAAAGGCCTGATGCACGAAATTCATGCAAGGGGCTTGGCCCTCGCAGCCCTGGCTTCGTCCAGAAGGTTGTCCAGACAGTTGTTCTGCTGTTTGGCCTAATTAGCATATTAGCTCTTTATTATATAGGAGGATTGTTTTTTCCATTTGGATGTCACTGTTTTGAGCGGTACTTCATTGCCTCCTTGAGTTATTGGCTTCAATAGTAGGTGACTGTTGTGAGGATCCCAGATGTACACTGGGTCTGTGGTGGCCTGGCGTGAGCCAGCCCTTTCAAGGGCACTGAACCTCCAAGAGAAGGTGTCCTGCCTGCCCAGTGATGAGCAGAGAGCTGCTCTCCTTCCTTTCCTGGAGTCCTTTAGTGTCCAAAGTGATGATATCCAAGACGTAGGACATTTTCAGTTTGGGATATTTGGGCATAAAAGCCTCTCCAGATGTTTCCTCATATGCTCACAGTGCTTTATTAGGCAAGCAGCTTTCTATATTGGTCCATTGTGGTGTAGTCCCAATAATGCCGAGAGCTTCTGGGTCCCTGTTTCCAGCAGCAAAGAGAGACCCTGGTGGTATAGATTTAAGTCACCCGAGTCTGCAGTCATGAGTAAAGGCCATAAAGGTACCTTGCCAAGACTGTTGTGACTTGAAGGTCTTCTACATTTGGCACATAGGATCTGTGGGGTTTCTGAGAATTCTGAGATAGAAAACCAGGGAATGGTCAATAAAGACGGTGGCTTGTTGCCATAACAAGGGGACTCTTTTTGCCTGCTTTCCTAATTAAAGGTGGAATATGTTTGTGAAATGAAAAATTGGTCAGTAGAGTAGCTGTTATTCAGCATTGCCTACAATTGTGGCTTTTATTTAGGGAATCATTCTGTGACTACCAGGAGGAATTAGCATTCTTCTAGCTGTAATAATGTAAACCTAGGGTTTGCTGTCATTGCAAACCACCTGATGGGTGGAGTCCAGGATAACTGACCTGATCCTTGACACTCTGGAGAATAATGTACATATGCTTGTAATAATCAAGATTTAAGTAAAAAGTGAAGTTGTAGTATGGAACTGGCTTAATGAGTTGTAAATCCTTAAAGGTAAAAAATAATCTGTCCTTTTTCATTATCTTTTAAGATGACAATGTAAAGATGCTATCACTGAATGGAAGCTGCTATTTAAGTAAATCACAAGTCACCATGTTCAAAATAGAGATATATGCCAGGGGAATGGTCTTTTGAGTAATTTACACATGAATGAGATGTTTCAGTGAAGAAAGTTTGTTCTTTGTGTGACTGTTACCCATTTAATAGATAAAGTGGAGGAAATGAGAAGAGATTAAGAACCATAGAGCCTCACTTGTGAAAAATTCGAAGAAGTGGGAACGAAAAATGTCCCAATCCCAGGTACACCCACCCTTTTTTTCCATAGTATATCACATAGTTGTTTTCATTCTTGATTGTTGAACCCGTAAGGGCAGGTGCCTTTGTGCTAAATCCCAAGAGCCTGCAGTGCTACAAGATAATACAGTAAGTTTGTTGAATGGTTGAATCAGAAATCCAGAGTTTTCACCTAAACCAGGAACATCTGAAATGACAGGGATATACCTAGACCCCCACAT
>NW_006287458.1:302451-305201 GCF_000327345.1 Myotis davidii | reverse complement strand
TCCTGCTGCTTGGCCAGCCTGGACCAGTTGGTTTTCAGCCTCTCCATTTCCACACCATCTTACAGACCCATGCTAGACAGATACATATTAACACATACCAGTGGAGGAGGGCAGCAAAAGGACAAGCCAGATAGTTGCTGGATAGGGAGAGGAAGAAAGCTGTAATTGGATCACAGGGACACAGTTAACAAAAGTAGGAGCAATCTGGACCCTTATCAGAACTCCTTGGATGGGGTTTTGTAGAGTCAAAAATGCCATTATGCCCATCTCTCAATCTAGGTCCTGCTGGGGACCATCACCTCTGTAGACTTTTTTCTTATTCATAATACTTTTTTCTTCTTAATACTTTTTAAAAAACCTCTCTAGTCATACTTTGTTTTTTTTTTTTTTTATATTTTATTAATTTTTTACAGAGAGGAAGGGAGAGAGATAGAGAGTTAGAAACATCGATGAGAGAGAAACATCGATCAGCTGCCTCCTGCACATCCCCTACTGGGGATGTGCCCGCAACCCAGGTACATGCCCTTGACCGGAATCGAACCTGGGACCTTTCAGTCCGCAGGCTGACGCTCTATCCACTGAGCCAAACCGGTTTCGGCTCTAGTCATACTTTGGATTGAAATCTATCTTAATAGCCTTTATTCTCTATCTTTACTCATGAGAGATAGTGAACCTCACCCACAAGGGATCTTGTGTCTATTTTGGGTGGTGCTTACATGTTTTGTTGTTGTTTTGTTTTGTTATTTTGTTTGTTTTGTTTAAGAGAGAGTGGAAGTGAGGGGAGAGACAGAGAAACATCAGTGTGAGAGAGAGACATCAATTGGTTGCCTCCTGTACATGCCCCGACCAGGGCTGGGAAAGGGAGCCTGCAACCTGCTCTTGACCAGAATTGAACCTGGCAACATTCAGTTCGTGGGCCTACGCTACGCTCTATCCACTGTGCAAAACTGGCTAGGACAGGAGCTTACATTTTCATAAATATGAGGATCAGTATGTAAATGGAACAAATCAGAAACATGAAAACTGTGGGCTCAGAGAGAGAAGGAGGTTGTGTGTTCTGTGAGCTTTGTTGCCTCTGGATGTGCCTTGGTTGAGGGCAGAATATGTTGGGTCCCAGTCTTGAAGGCAGCGGTCCCACCACCTTAGTTGTGTTTGCCTAGAGCAGTGGTTCTCAACCTTTGGGTCGTGACCCCTTTGGGGGTCGAACGACCCTTTCACAGGGGTCGCCTAAGACCATTGGAAAACACATATATAATTACATATTGTTTTTGTGATAAATCACTATGCTTTAAGTATGTTCAATTTGTGACAATGAAAATACATCCTGCATATCAGATATTTACATTAGGATTCATAACAGTAGCAAAATTAGTTATGAAGTAGCAACGAAAATAATTTTATGGTTGGGGGTCACCACAACATGAGGAACTGCATTAAAGGGTCGCGGCATTAGGAAGGTTGAGAATCAGTGGCCTAGAGGATCTTTCATAGGGCTAGTGTTCTGTATGATTGTGTTGAGTGAAATTGCTTTCTCCCCTAGGCCTAGGACATATCTGTATAGGTGATGTTCTAGGTATACTTGCATTTAATTACAGTCAACCCTTTGGCTTTTCTCAGGCAACAAAGGAGAGAATGCTTTTGTTGCTGGCCAGTCAGCAATTAGTACAGTTTTAAAACAAAAAGAGGCCATTGAGAGTGCTAATATTGGTAAGGGTGTGAAAGAAGCAGTGATCACTGGCAATTGAAGAGATTGAAAAACTGTTTTTGATTTAGATAAAGGAAAAGCTGTTAGCCAGTGACAGCATTTCTGAGGCAGTAATGTATGAACACGAACATGCTGCATGCTGACCTGAAAGACACCCCTGGAACGACTGCTGAAAGTGAATCCTTTAAGGCTAGTAGGGGGTAGTTCGATAAATTTAAGAAATTTTTATTTATAGGTTAAACAGTACCTTAGACACGTGCTGTATATAAGAAAGTTTAAAACGAAATTATTTGGGGGTCTGGAACAGATTAATTCAATTTACGTGGTTTCTAATGGGGAAAAATGATTTGGTTTTCGAACAAATCACTTCTCAAAAAGCCTTCCAGAGCGAATTAGATTCTAGAACGAAGGTTCCAGTGTATTTTTACAGGGTTTGAACTGGATTGAATTAGATGAAGATTTTTCTTTAACTCCCATGGTGTGCTGCTTCACCTGAAAGTAGAATGCATTTTGATGCCATTTCTATGGCAACAAGTGAACTCGAAGGGAACAAATTATATGTTTGTGTTCTAACATGGTAACAGAATTAGTGAAGGCACATTGAAATATCATTAATACCAGTGCAGCATTTTGAGAATTGAAATAGTCCAGTACTAAATTTTTGACATTGACTCCATTTGCGTACACTTCTAATAATCTGCATGTCACTCAGTTTAGTCTCTGTTTTGAATGTCATCAGTGAGGGGCGCTTAATTCCAAATGGGCTTGCTCACACACCTCTACCACTGGGGATTCTTGTGTTCAAGTGTGTGACACCCTTACCCTTACCCCATCCTGGAGATTTTTACTTACCCATTCTTCCTTTATATCAAACCTCCTCCATGAGACCAAGCAAGACAAAATGTGAATTTCTTCTTTGTGGATCTGCAAAAGGTTACTTCTCAGGAAGGCTTCCTTGATCTGAGTCCCTTGCTGAGGCACCACTGGCACCCTGGGAGTTAGCACCCTTTGCCTGCCCTCCTATCTGAGGGCACGGTCCTAGCTG
>NW_006287458.1:301707-302429 GCF_000327345.1 Myotis davidii | reverse complement strand
GGGGTGGCGGCAGGAGTAGTGTCCAGTGTCCCGTGTCCCCGCAAGTACACTTTGCTCCCATCCCCCATGATTCACATCTTTCCCAGCTTCCATTCTCTTGGCTTCATCAGATTGAGCTATCCTCGCACCAATTTTAATTCGGTAAGAAGCATGGTTTTCAACTAGAGTAATTTGGAGACATTTTGAGTGAGTCACCTTAACCCCTGGGATATGGGAGACCTGTATACGGGCAGCCTGAGGTGGGAGACAGACATGAAGCAATTCTAGTGTGTTCTGTATTTTGGCTTCCCCCAATTGTTATGGACAGTGAGATAGCTCACATGGTTTACATTCTTGTGCTCGTGCCTTGCCTGTTCCAGCCACCATGCACGATGGGGACCAGGGCTGAGGATTGCTGCCTGTTCCTCTGACCTTCCTCTCGCCTCAGCAGATGGTACTGTTGCGTGTTCTTTTTTGCTAATGAAAGAGCTTATTCATGCCATTCACTGAGGGTGGACTCAGAGCTCTGCCCTCCTCCATCTGCCGGGGATGGCACCCACCATCCTTCTCAGAGGCCACCCTCATGCATTGACTTCTTCATATCGGCCCAGCACCCTGCACTGCCCTGAGCAGCACCAGCTGCTCTGAGGCCAGAACAAGGGAAGTGCAAAGCCTCTCCAAGCTCTTTACAACATTGGGGAGGGGGGCATCCCGGTTTGGGGAAGGGAGCTCAGGGCAGCATC
>NW_006287458.1:274705-301697 GCF_000327345.1 Myotis davidii | reverse complement strand
TGCTGAATTTTGCATGTGTCTCACAAAACATCGTCTGGGAAGGAGCTACATTTGTAACTAGATCCTGTGTTCCAATCCCCACCTTCTTGTGAGGAACCTGGGAGCCCAGCCAGCTCTCAGCTCAGGCTCTAGAACAGGGTGGGCAAACTTTTTGACTCGAGGGCCACAATGGGTTCTTAAACTGGACTGGAGGGCGGGAACAAAAGCATGGATGGAGTATTTGTGTGGACTAATATAAATTCAAAGTAAACATCATTACATAAAAGGGTACGGTCTTTTTTTTCAATAGTTTTATTCATTTCAAACCGGCCGGATCTGGCCCGGGGGCCGTAGTTTGCCCACGGCTGCTCTAGAACCTTGTTCAGAAGTTCTCATCTCACCACTCCCTTTGGTGTGTCCACCTTGGTCCAAAACTCTTCCTTCAATATCTAATGCTTATGTACCTCACATCACGGTTAATGTTTTCTAGGATAGTTTCCACCTCCTTCCCTTTGACACCAACTATTCAATTCTTGGAATACAATTTATGTTTTCCCCAGTCCTCTAAATTGCCAACAGCCTGACAGAAAATCCAGGGAGTAGTCATGATACCCTAAAGCCATGTGGCCCACACCTGCCGCCTATAGCCTGGCCTGCCTGTAACCTGGCCTGCGGTGTCACCAACCAGGAGGCTACTGGCTCCTAGGTCTTTTTTTCTGCCTACCTCCCCGGCAAGGACCTTGCTTGACATTCTTCTGAGTGCTCTCCCCTCTGGGTATACAACTTCCTTAATGGTCCCCACTCAGCCCTGTTACTCAGTTCTGTTCTGTCCTGCCCTTATCCCTAGATAATCAACATTTTACCAGATGGTTTAGCAGTTGATTTTAATCCTGGGCTCCCCCCTCAGGGTCAACTATCAGGATTCAGCCTCTTAATATATATTTGAGTCTGACTCCATCCTCCACCCATTTTTGGGGTCTTCTTGTGATCCTGCAATAGCTTTCATGGTGATCTTGCTCTCTATTCCCTCAACAATGTTCCCAAATTGTTGGATGCCTAATCCCTAACTAAGGTGACTTCAGCTAGTCCTGGAACCAGCAATCCCCAGGGGAGAGCACACCCTTACCCTTTGTTTCCCAAAGTCCTTCTCACTTTGAGATCTCATTAGATGCTAATCTCCCTTAGTGCAAATTAAGCACAGCTCCAAATCTTGAGCAAGCAGCCATGCCAGCGACATTATTTTCATTGTACTTAGTTTTGCACTGGTTTTCTCTTCATAGCAGCTAGTGCTAGTTTTAAAGTTACTGATATTTTTTCTTTTAATATTGAAAAATTTTACATCTACCAAAAGTAGACTCTCCAATTAACATTTTGCCACCTTTGTTTTATTAGTGCACGGGATTTTTATCCAAATCCTTTGAAAGTAAGTTGCAGATGTGATATTTTACCTGAAGTGCTTCAGCAAGCATCTAAAAATAAGAGCATTTTCTTGCTCTGACAGAGGTGGCTCAGTTAGTTGGAGCCTCGTCCAGTACACCAAAAGATTGAAGGTTTGATCCCAGGTCGGGTGCATATGGAAGGCAACTGATTGATGTTTTTCTCTCGCATCAATGTTTCTCTCTTCCTCCTTCTCTCTAAAATCAATAAAAATATATCCTTGGGTGAAGATTTAAAAACAATCTACACTAATAAAAGAGAAACATGGTTATTGGCATACGACCGCTACCCTTTTAATTGGCTAATCAGCAAGATATGCAAATCAACTGTCAACCAAGATGGCTGCCGGCAGCCAGGCAGCGTGAAACTAACATGAGGCTTGCTTGCCTCAGTGATGTAGGAAACCGACGTTCCCCCCTCTGAGCCTGCAGTTTAAGAAACTCTGTAACAAATACCACCGGACTTCAGCCAGCAGGATTGCAACATTGTAAACAAAGGCCAGAAACCTACTTTCAGCCTAAGAGCTGGAGCCAAGCCTCAAAGCTAAAGCTGGCCCAGAATAAAAAAAAAGAAAAGAAAAAAAGGAGCAGTTGGTAGCTTCAGTCACCCCCAGCCTGAAAACAGTCCTCAGCCCCTCACCCAGACTGGCCAGGCCCCCCAGTGGGGACCCCCACCCTGATCCAGGACACCCTTCAGGGCAAACCAGCTGGCCCCACCCGTGCACCAGGCCTCTACCCTATATAGTAAAAGGGTAATATGCCTCCCAGCACCGGGATCAGCAGAGCCATGAGGCCCCCCGGCACCGGGATCAGCGTGACAGGGGGCAGCGCCCAAACCCCCTGATCGCCCTGTGGCTCTGTGTGTGACGGGGGCGGGGCCACAACCTCCCTATCCAACCTAATCTGTTCGTGACAGGGGAAGGGGTCCCAACCCCCTGATCAGCCCTGCTCTGTGCCTGATAGGGGGGAGCTCTCTACCCTCTCCCCCCCACGGGCCCTGCTCTGTGTGACGGGATAGAGCCATAACCTCCCCATTGGCCCTGCCCCAACCCCCGGATCGCCCCCCCCGAGGGCACAAATTTTTGTGCACCGGGCCTCGAGTAATAAAATAAAAGTAAAGGCATTCTCTTGAAAGCAGGGACTCCAACGGGCATTTGTGCACCCATGTTCATAGCAGCATTGATCATGGTGGCCACAAGGTGGAAGCAGCAAAAGTGTATATCCATATAGTGGAATATTATAAAAAGGAAGGAAATTCTGACACATGTGTAAACCCTGAGGATATCAAGCTTAGTGAAAGAAGCCAGTCATAACAAGGACAAATAATTTTACTTATATGAGGTAATTAGAGTAGTCCGATTCATAGAGACAGAAAAGTAAAATGGTGGGTGCCAGAGGCTGGGGGGAGGGAATTGGGTAGTTAGTGTTTAATGGGGACAGTTTCAATTTTACAAAATTAAAAATGTTCTGGAGATGAATGGTACTGCTGGCTGCACAACAATGTGAATATACTTAATGCCACTAAACTGATCATTTTTAAATGATTAAAATGTTAAATTTTATGTTATGTATATTTTACCACAATAAAAAGATAAAAAATCAGTGAAGTGTTTATTCATTTATACCAAAAAGGGCATCATCCTTAAAAACCCACAATAAACATTTTGTTATATACAAAAAAATCAACAATAATTGCATCCCATATTAGATTTTCCATGTTGTCTCCCAAAAGGTCTCTCTCTCCCATTCAAACAAGTTCACACATCTCATGTGATATTAGTGTTTTCTTTTAAATAATTGTATTTAAGTTTATAAAGTGCAAGTTGATTTGTAACACAGGTGGATCACTGGGTGATGAAGGTGGTTGGTGTGGGACTGAGTTGGAGTCAGACCAACCCTAAATATGTAGTGTGGTCTGGGTTGCTGTAGTTCTGGAGCAGAGTTCCTGAAGGATGTGCCCTGACCTAGCTTCTAGAGGAGAGAAACCTTCTAGATCAGTGGTTCTCAACCTTCCTAATGCCGCGACCCTTTAATACAGTTCCTCATGTTGTGGTGACCCCCAATTTCATTGTTACAAACTGAACATAATTAAAGCATAGTGATTAATCACAAAAACAATATGTAATTATATATGTGTTTTCCGATGGTCTTAGGCGACCCCTGTAAAAGGGCCGTTCGACCCCCAAAGGGGTCCCGACCCACAGGTTGAGAACCGCTGTTCTAGATGTTTATGATAAGGCCCACGCGGGGCTCTTGAATATCAGAATGTGGCTAGTGCAGCTGAGGAACTGAATTTTTAAGTTTTATTGAATTCTAATTAAATGTTAAAACTGATGCTTAATTTAGTTATTGGAGAACTTTTCAGTATGTTTGGAATACTTTGGATATGTGAATCTACTTTTTCAACTCTAAATTTTATAGACTCTAAATACAGATAAATTATTTTGGGTGAAAATTTAGCTACTAAATTGAGATGTGCTGTAAGTATGGGGTATACTTGGATTTCAGACATATTTAGTATGAAAAGGTAAAATTTCTTTTATTATGATTACATGTTGAAATGATATTTTGGGTATATTGGGTTGAATGGCATATACTATTACATATTCAGTGAAATATACTCAACTTGACCTTTTTACATTACTATTAGAAAATTTTATAGTGCTTGAGTGGCCACATAATGTTTCTGTCAGTTGTGTGTAGATAATGGTGCAAGTATGAAGTATCACTATCTCTGTGCAGCAGCCCCCATTGCACCCTCCACCACCAGGTCCTACGTCCTCTCTTTATGTCCCTTTCTGGGCTACTGAAGAACTTTGGGCCCTGTTTTTTATTTGTTTGTTTATTGTTGTTTTTTTGCAAATTCTCAGCTGGAGTCTTTTTCTCATATTCTGCCCTCTCCTAATGTGAGAAATGCTTACCTGTTCAAATTCAAATAATGGACTCTGAGACATAAGTATGGCGAAAAACGAGACTTTTAATACGTTCTTGAGAGCAGGTGTCTGTCCAGTTGTACAGGCACACCTGGGGTAGCAAACTCAGCCTATTTATTCAGTCCTTCCTCAGGTTCCTCATTGGCTGACTACTATGGGGGTCACTTGTTTCCTCACACATTGGCTAGGGGTCTTATTGTCTCCCATTGTGCCATTTAAAAATACTAGGCTGAGACCTTTTCTAGTGCCTCTATCTTCCCCAGGCTCGTTGAGGCGCTGCCTCAGGGGTTCCCACCATGAAGCTGACCCAGGTCCATAGTTCCTTGCTCTTACATCCCCTTCCCTCCTCCCTACATTCTGTTTATCCTGGGGAAATTCGGCAACTGTTTCCATCAAAAGCCGACCATGCTGGCGATGGATCACAGAGGCCCATTTTCTACACTTAATGAAGCCTTATGCCTATGAGCACTTGAACCTTGGGCACACCTCTGCTCCTCCAGTAAATGTCAGGCCTTTGGAGGGAAGGAGTTTGGTTGGGATGGGAGGAACATGCTGACTGGTCTGTATTACTAAATACATAGAAGACCTCTCCTTTTTTTTAAATGTTCTTATTGATTTTTAGAGAGCTAGGGAGAGGGAGAGAGATAGAAACATCAATTATGAATGAGAATCATTGATCGGCTGCCTCCTGAACGACCCCTACCCGGGATGGAGCCCACAACCCTCATGTGCCCTGACTGGGAATCAAACCAGCGACCTCTTGGTGCTTGGTCAGTGCTCAACCACTGAGTCACACTGGCCAGGCTCTCTCACTTTCTTCTGTCTTGTTCCTTGCCGCAGGCCCTCAGACAGTACAGAGGTGTGCGAATCATTGGTGTGAGGGGATTAAGACCCCAAAGAAGAAAATAGGGGCATCAGCTCAGCACCCTCCCAGATGTGGAGTCTGGGAGAACTCAGAATCCCAAAGAGTGATGTGGAGAGCTGCAGAAGGGTCAAGGGCTCAAACTGCACAGTGGGTGTGCGTCTTCAGCTTTCCTCAGCGTGGCCTGCAAACTAGTTATTAAAAACCCACTTTGCCCTTTTCACTCCAGGATATGTGTATGCGCGTTTTTATTTAGTCCTCTATGTACTAGCCAGCCGTGGGCAAACTACGGCCCGCCGGATCCGGCCCGTTTGAAATGAATAAAACTAAAAAAAAACAAAAAAAAAAAATTTTAAAAAGACCGTACCCTTTTATGTAATGATGTTTACTTTGAATTTATATTAGTTCACACAAACACTCCATCCATGCTTTTGTTCCGGCGCTCCGGTCCAGTTTAAGAACCCATTGTGGCCCTCGAGTCAAAAAGTTTGCCTACCCCTGTACTAGACCCTGGTTTGAAGCTTCATGTGGTGAATGTTGAATATTTTTGGCAACTTTAATACAAAGGCATTTAGAATTCCAGGGAATGCTCCAGGTTCATTGGGAATATTGTCTGTGCACGGGGGCAGCTCTTTTGGTTTCTGGTGCCCTGAGAGCTCCTCACTGGAGTGGGTGCTAAGGACAAGCTTACAGAATCAGCCAGGTAATAAACTTGGACTGTGGGACAGAATCAGTATCTAAAATCTGCTGCTTCCCTGGGGCATAGAACTCAGGGTTGGCTTTGCCAGTGGTTGCCATCTAAATTGCAGCCCTGGGCTGCCTAGGGGAGCCCTGCTAGGAGGTAGATCACACTTTCTCTCTAGTATCTGCAGCCACCTCCTGTCAAAGTAAGAGTTGGCACACTTCTATGAGTCATTTACCGTATTTGCCGGCGTATAAGACGACTGGGCGTATAAGACGACCCCCTAACATTTCCACTCAAAATACAGAGTTTGTTATATACTCGCCGTATAAGACTACCCCCTCTTCCGCACACCTTCCACACACCAAATAAAAGATAAAACAATATCAGATTTGATTTTAACATTTTAATTTATATTCAAATGCTTATGACATGCAGGAAAACTGTCACAAGGCTGTATGTAATCAAACATATACATAAAACAGTGCAAGTTTATTACCGGTAAACATACCGGTAATTCACTAAAGAAAACACACTCTATAGACTGGTACCGTAGATGCTTCTCAGGAACACAGGCAAGCAGCCCACAACCTAGAGGGACTGTCAATGATAGAAGTAAGATAACAAATAGAGGGAGAGAGCAAGTGCCGGGCAAGTCCCTAGCAAGTTTGCTGGCGTGACAGTTTCACCTTAAAAGCCTTCAAACTCCTCTTCATCATCTGATATTAAAAGTTCATCAACGACATCTTGGTGCCATGATAGGGATGATAGGGGTTTGACTGGTCGACATTTTCTATGCTGTACTGTACAATGGGGCAGTATTGTGGTTGGCTGTTGGCTGTATACAAAGCCTGATTTGATTGGTCCCTGCTCCCTGTTTGCCCGCCCTGTCACTATAGCAGTCTGGTCCACCCTTGCATCAGCATCTCCCTGGGACCTCACTAGTGCGCAAGTGCGAGCTCCTCAACATTCTAACAGGCACCATGATAGCGCAAAATCGCGAATCTTCAATGCATATGTAAAGAAATATACGGTAACCCGAATTTACCACACTCGCAAAATCGCACACAGCCAACCATACCCCCAGTATGGTATCGCGATTCGCGATTTTGCGCTATCATACTGGGTGTATGGTCGGCTGTGTGCGATTTTGCGAGGGTGGTAAAATCGCATAACAGCCGAGCATACACCCAGCAGCGCTGCTGATGCCTGAACGGTATGTGGAATGAAGTGGGCGGGCATCGGGAGGCCACTGTGGCACGGGGCAAGCACTATGGGCAGTCTATCTGAAGTGTACCTGGCGTATAAGATGACCCCCCACTTGGAGGCATATTTTTCAGGGCCAAAAAATCGTCTTATACGCCGGCAAATACGGTACTTCAGTGTAAGCTAGGTGTAATTAATGGCAAACAGGAATATTCATTCTCACAAAGCAGCAGTTCTTTGCTTCCTTAGCTGTTCTTGAGAGAACGATTATTTAAATCTAAGCATCCCCCTCACAGTTAGATTATGCACAGATTATGAGGGCAGAAGTAGACACTGAATATTTGCTGAGGGCTGAGGCCTCCCTGCAGTGCATGGAGGTAGCTATCTGAAGGCCTTAACCCTAATATGACAGGAGAGGTGCCTTAGCTGTTTCTCTAGGGCTGCTTGACTATGAAAGGGCCGATTTTTGCTGCACCCTTGGAGTGTGTCTCTAGTTTAAATGCTGTCATCTCTCACTGGCTGGTTGTCTTTGGGCCTTGTGTCAGTCTTTCATTTCCTACTTTGGAAATCGGGGACTCAGACTCGGGTTTTTCAAGTTCTGACGTTAAGTTTGTCACTTTCTGTGTTCTCTTTGCTTTGGTGAAGGCAGTGCTCTCCCTTCCCCCACCCATTACTTGGGTTCTGAACCCAATGAAAGGTGAGGCAGGCCCTGGCCAGTGTGGCTCAGTTGGTTAAGCATCATCCTGTGCACCAAAAAGTTGGTTCAATTTTCGGTTGGGGGCCTACAGGAGGCAGCTGATTGATGTTTCTCTCTCTAAAAATCAGTAAAACAATCTTTTTAAAAAGAGAGAGAAAGGTGAGGCAAGTTGAGAGGAAAAGTCAGTCATCTTTCCTGGAGCCACTTCTTGAGAGGGCCTGATACTGACAAAAAGTAACCTTCACCCCCACCCTCCAAAATCTTTAAAATTTAGCTTCTCAGTGAAGTTCAGAGGGTAGGTAATATCATTAAAGAAAAGGTCACACCCTAACCGGTTTGGTTCAGTGGATAGAGCTTCGGCCTGCGGACTCAAGGGTCCCAGGTTTGATTCCAGTCAAGGGCACATCCCCAGTAGGGGGTGTGCAGGAGGCAGCTGATAGATGTTTCTGTCTCATTGATGTTTCTAACTCTCTATCCCTATCCCTTCCTCGCTGTAAAAAAAATCAATAAAATATATTTAAAGAAAGAAAAAGGTCACTTCATTGGCATCAACTCTTCATAGAGGTAACCAGGCTCCTGCATCTCTAAACCTTGAGTCAGAGTGTGTCCTTATCCATCATGGATGTATCTGTTCCTGGCTCCTTGGAGTATCTCCATGTCTCTCTTCTCTTAGCCATTGAAGGGCTGGTTTTAACTTTCCTCTCATTGAGGGCTTTTGGTGGTGATAACTGAAGTGTTGCTCAGATGTTGCTCTGACGAGTTGTGGTGTCTCTCAGAGCTCTCAGCTAGCCCCATTCCCTGAGCCCCTTTTGTCCCCAGTGAGCATAAGTGGGTCCCAGGGAAACCTTCAGTATCACTCTCAGCCACCACTCTGCTGTTTAGAGGTACCACATGCTTTTGTGGAGATTCCGACCGCATTAGCGCTGCTTGCTTGTTGAATGTTGTTTTCACTTACATATACCAGACCTGTGTACCCAGCTGATGCATTTTGGAACATTTCAGCTACATGCAGTGGACTGCTTCTCTCTGTCTACTACTAGCTATCGGCTGTGCAAGTTGTTGATTGTCTGCTCTGCTCACCTCCCTCTATTTGTCCTTACAAATCCCCAAACAACTTGACTTTGATTACGTGCTTGGAAGTTGACACTAACATATTTCCCTCAGTATTTGGTGTACTGGAAACATCATAGTTTTCATTTTTACAGTTTTACATTTTGTTTGTAAGGATCATGAACTTGATTATCATCCTTTCGTTGGAAATGGGGAGGGTCTCAGAGAACCAGTGTGCTATCATCTTTAGAAGCTTTCTGATGTACACCAGGGCAACCCAAGACTTTGGTCAGCCTAATCCTAATTTCTCACTCTTAGTCTTTCTCCTCATTTCAGTAGTTTCCTTCCTACTGGGAAACTCTGATCTAAGTGGATGAAGTGCCTGGCCTTCCTGCCCACCTCACTCAGCTTTGTGATCTGCATGGCTCTGTAGCCATCTGGAGTCCACCTATCAAAGTAGAATTTTTCTTCATGAATTAACAGCCCTGTTACATTGCAGTTCTTATTATAGTTTAGATTAATGTCAGTTCTTTTGAAAAAATTAATAACT
Source organism: Myotis davidii (assembly GCF_000327345.1). Classification (NCBI taxonomy): domain Eukaryota; kingdom Metazoa; phylum Chordata; class Mammalia; order Chiroptera; family Vespertilionidae; genus Myotis; species Myotis davidii. The sequence continues at coordinate 292,302 of NW_006287458.1, read as the reverse complement.
AAAGATAAAAAGTGAAGATAAGTAAAGGACTGGAATAAATAGCTTTTAAAAAGGCAATCAGAAGACAATGACTTATGAAAGGCCCAAGACCCAGGTCAGTGGGAATGCAGAGTTTAAGTTAATGGCATCATATTTCCGTCATAATCTTCCAGTCTCTAATTTGGAAACTTGGCCAGACTCAAGGCTGCTTTGGAGTGCTTGGAACCCAGCTCACCAGGTAGAGAGGCAGGCAGGCTGACCAACCCCACCAACAGAGAATGGGGGCGTGTGAAAGGGGGCAGAATACAGAAGCCGAGCTGTTTTTACATATATGTTGATGATTGATATTTCAGTGTAAATAGGTAAAAGTCTTCCACAGATCCACTACCATATCCCACTTCATTTTATTGTTCTGTGTACCTGCCTACTTGCACATTTTTACCTAATTTTATCTGTAATTTTTCATTCTGCTTTACCTCACCTTGTCATAAAGTCTAGAAACGGGTTGCAAACCACAGGCCAATATCAGCTTTATTGGCACACAGTCACATCATTTGTCTAAGGATTTTTAGGGGGCTGCTTTCCTGATATAGCAACAGCAGAATGCAGTATTGCAACAAACTATGTCTCACACAGCTGTCTTGTGTTTACTCTCTGGCCCTTTATAGGGAAAATTAGCCTGCTCCTACTGGAATATACTTTAGCCTAGCACATTTTATCTTTTTTTAAAAATATATTTTATTGATTTTTTTTACAGACAGGAAGGGAGAGGGATAGAGAGTTAGAAAAATCGATGAGAGAGAAACATCAATCAGCTGCCTCTTGCACACTCCCTATTGGGGATGTGCCCACAACCAAGGTAAATGCCCTTGACCGGAATCGAACCTGGGACCCCTCAGTCTGCAGGCTGACGCTCTATCCACTGAGCCAGACTGGTTAGGGCTAGCACATTTTATCTTGTCCATATCAGAGTTTTGTTTGTTTTTACTGTATGTCCATCGCAGGAACATTTTAAATTCACAAATCCATACAATCAGATTTACTTGTCAGCACCAGTGAGACCTTTTGTTGTACCTGAGCCACTCAGTCCTCCATCTTCTGGCAGCTTTCTCAGGGAAAGATGGTGTAAAATTTTCAGTGCCCCTATTTTTTGTTTGTTTGTTTGTTTAATCCTCACCTGAGGATATGCTTTTATTGATTTTAGGGGGCGGAGAGAGAGACATACACATATCGATGTGACAGAGAAACGTCAATTGGTTGCCTCTCATACATGCCCCGACTGAGGATTGAACCCACAATGGTATGTGTTCTGACCGGGAAGTAAACCTTTTGGGATGACACTTCAACCAACTGAGCCCACCCAGCCAGGGCTCAGTGCCCCTAATTTAATGATCCAACAGGTCATTTAGATTGGTTTCCAAAGCAAAGGGACTGGAATTCTGATTGGCAAGGTTGTGTCTGCCTGGGGCCTGGCTCCTGTCTTCCTGGCTGCAGGGTCCTTGTAGACCTGGTCCCCTCGGTGAGAGACCGAGAGCTTGAATACATCTGTACTCCCCTCTCAGGAAGACTGGCTCATCTGCACCTTGAATCGCTTGAGTTAAGGCAGCTGCTGGGTGGAGTCCAAGGTGTAACAGGCCCAGTTGGCAGGTCTTAGAGGTGTGGGTCAGAGTGTGTACAAGCTTGGGGAAGGAGGATTAAGACTTCTAAGAGCAGCTTCGGCTCACAGCCACTGGCTAGGCTCCAGGTAGTGCAGTCTGGCTGATGACATGAGTGCTGTTCTCACCAGCTGCTTGAGCTGTGGTTAGATGGACAAGAATCCTGTGTTTGTGCTTCCCCACTGACACAGATCACACAGTGAAGCAGGCTGTGGTCATGAATGGGAAGTAACTTCTGCTCTGGGACCATGAGGGAGCAGGCCTTCTGATACTCATGTTTTGTAACCAGTGTAACCAACAGTTCCAAGAAAGGTGTTCTTAGGACAGGGTAAGAGAAGAGTTGCTGCAAATTAACTAGCATTTAGAAATTGGTAAATTTTTACCCCAAGTTAGAGTTCCCCACTCCCTTCTCTTTGTTCCCGGGTATAATCTTGCCCTTCCCCCAAATGATTTTTTTTTTATAGTAGAGCCTTGTAGAGGTGGGGAGGTGACTTCCTTATTCTGAAGAGTGTGTGCAACTGTGAACTTATAACTTCTTTAGGGGCTGGGGTCACCTGGTATCCCCAGCATTTTGCTTGGCATGAAACAAATTCAGGCCACAACCCTGTAGGCCCCTTACTGCTTAGGATGCATAAATAATAACTTGGTTTCTGCTCCCTTCCACCTTGCTTGCTATGGCATCAGCAGGGAAGTGTACTTCAGATTTCCACCTATGACATGGGCCGAGTCACATTGCAAACAGATGCCAGGTACTATGAGTTATCTTGGCTCTGATTTGTTTATGAGGGTGAAATTCTTTGGAAATACCACTCCTGAAATCTAACTGAGACTCAGCTCAAGGACCACGTGGTATTCTGCAAAGAGGGTAGGCTCACTAATTATTAAATGCCGGGATGTTGTGTTGTGTTTTGTTTTGTTTTTTTGAAAAGCCCGGCCAGTGTTGCTCAGTGGTTGTCAACCCATGAACCAGGAGAGCACATGCTTGGGTTGCAGGCTTGATCCCTGGTAAGGGCAGCGTGCAGGGAGCAGCTGATCGATGATTCTCTCTCATCGATGTTTCTATCTCTCCCTCTTTCTGAGATCAATAAAAACATTTTAAAAATAAATAAGTAAGTAATAAGTGCTGGGACATGAAAATGGGGTGTCATTGGCCAAACTGCAGACACACGAGGCCCAGCAGTGCTGGTCAACTGTCTCCACCCTGAGTTTGGTTGGTGAGCAGAGGCTGCTATGGAACAGAGCACTCTAGATAAACACAGCCCCAGGTGACCTCTGACCAACCAGGCCACTGCTACCCTGCTTCCATGTTGCCATGGGGATGAGGATGATGAGGCCACCACATGCCTTATAGAGAGTTGCTGTGAGAATTAACCAAGTAGATACAGATCTAGTGCTTAGCGCAGAGCACCAGCCCAGGAAGCACCACGTACCTACAGGCAAGCTTTCTTAGGCCCTGGCACAGGTGTGTGTGTGTGGTAAGTACGGTCATCATCTTTCATGGAAGAATCAATGAAGCTTCCAGTCAACCTGCTCTGCTCCTGCCTTCCCTGGCATCTTGCTAACTATGTGCATGCCACTTTAGCACAGGGGTGAGTAATGGACAGGACAGAGATGAGGCAGGATCATGGCTTCGTGGGCCCCCTGGGAGACCAAAACTTCAGGTGGAACCACAAGTACAAAGTGTAAACAGTCACAACCTGCTAGGTTTACTCAGCCTCTTATGATGGGCAGAACTGGGACTGAATCTCTAGAAATCAGCTTATTCCTGGGCAGGTGCATATAGCCTTTCTCTTGCCCTCTCTTGCTTGCCTTCCGAGTCCCAGAACCAAGCCTTACCTTATGCCCCACTCCCACCTCCCCCCAATCTCCTACTCTTCAGGAAACTAAATAGTTTCTGTTGAAATTTGAAAAAACATTTATAGTGTGTTGTCTGATAAATAATGTCTGTCCTTAAAATGTTTTCGGATCACTTAGATGAGTTGGGATGATAGCAACCAATGTCCTTGAAACAGAAGTGCTTCATGGGGGGAGGGGGGTGTCTGTAAATTTAGGAAAATAATTTACTTTATTTTCATTAACCCAGAAGTTCCCAAACTCTTGTGGTTCACAGCATTCTTAGCATCTCAATGTTTTGTGTTGCTCCTAGGCCAAAGCAAACAACTACATAAATACTAATGTTCCAGCAGTTTGAAAAAAATAAAGCACATAAATTGGAAGGAAGACAATACAATACCCTTGGATAACCATAGTTACCTCCTAATGGAATGTGTGTACCTGTTGCGCGGCTCCTCACACGCTAGAACCAGCTTGGCCATCTGCTACCTGCATTTCTTGTACCACGTAAATTTTTACGTGGTATCTGCTTTTTTCTTGCAGTAACTGCTGAACACCAAGTTTTGTAAGATATGACATTGTTGCCGAAACCGGTTTGGCTCAGTGGATAGAGCGTCGGCCTGCGGACTGAAAGGTCCCAGGTTCGATTCCGGTCAAGGGCATGTACCTGGGTTGCGGGCACATCCCCAGTGGGAGATGTGCAGGAGGCAGCTGATCGATGTCTCTCTCTCATCGATGTTTCTAACTCTCTGTCGCTCTCTCCCTTCCTCTCTGTAAAAAATCAATAAAATATATTAAAAAAAATACTTAAGTTTAGCATAGGGTGCAAGACCACCACTAGACTCCTTGGAGCAAGCAGCATGGTTGATGAGAGCACTACGGAAGAAAAGCTGTCTCACCCTAACCCAGGGGTGGGCAAACTTTTTGACTCGAGGGCCACAATGGGTTCTTAAACTGGACCGGAGGGCCGGAACAAAAGCATGGATGGAGTGTTTGTGTGAACTAATATAAATTCAAAGTAAACATCATTACATAAAAGGGTACGGTCTTTTTTTTTTTTTTTTTTTAGTTTTATTCATTTCAAACAGGCCCGATCCGCCCCGCGGGCCGTAGTTTGCCCACGGCTGCCCTGACCGGTTTGGCTCAGTGGATAGAGCGTCGGGCCTGCGGACCGAAAGGTCTCGGGTTCGATTCCGGTCAAGGGCATGTACCTTGGTTGCGGGCACATCCCCAGTAGGAGGTGTGCAGGAGGCAGCTGATCGATGTTTCTCTCTCATCGATGTTTCTAACTCTCTATCCCTCTCCCTTCCTCTCTGTAAAAAATCAATAACATATATTTTTTTAAAAAAAGAAAAGAAAAGCTATCTCTGGCCATGTCAGTTTTGCTAGTTCTCAGACTCATCCTGAAACCAGGACCCCAGTGTTGGGGGCATGTGGCTAGGATCCGCCTGCCTGCCTCAGGAAGTCCAGCTCTCCATAGCCCCACTGAGTTGCTTTTACATAGCAAGCTCTCCCCTGCTGCTTTTAAAATTTGGTCATGTACCAGAACTGCATTTGCAAAAACCTTTGTGCGAACTTTGGTTAAAATTACACGTGGACTGGATCATAAAGTAATTCATCAATAGAGTGCCTGGCATGTGCTAAGTGTGTTCCAGAAAGAAAGCTATGACAGAGCAAGCCAGTTTTCCCTGTCTTGTTTTGTCTCCTGCCTACCAGAGTCCTGTGGTCCTAAAATAGGTCCTCTGTCATAAGCCCTTGCCTGACTTCCTCAGCCAGAATTCTTTTATCCCTTCTGACTCTTGGGTTTATTAATGGAGATGCCCTGTGATGCAGGCAGCTGCTAGCCAACAAAGACTGTCTTGCTCTGCTCACTGGGTTTAAAGCTGATCATTCCTTTGTCTTGCTAGTGGGAAAGTGTCAGAAAAACTGTGTACAAAAAGAATGCGCATGGTCAGCACATGTTTGAGCAATGTTTCTTCTCATTAATAGAATCTGGAAATTCTCAGCACTGTGAATAAGGGCGGGTTTGTGTGTCTGAAGAGCGGGTTGGCAATAAAAACTTATAATGCTAGCCCTAGCTGGTTTGGCTCAGTAGATAGAATGTTGGCCTGTGGATTAAAGAGAGTCCTGGATTCTATTTTGGACAAGGGCACATGCCTGGGTTGAGGGCTCGATCCCCAGTAGGCGGCGTGCAGAAGGCAGCTGATCAATGATTCTTTCTCATCATTGATGTCCCTCCCTCCCTCCCTCCCTCTCTCCCTCTCTCTCTCACCCTCTCACCCCTTCTCTCCCCTTCTCCCTTCCTTTCTGACGTCAATAAAAAACTTTTTTTTTTAAAAAAGAGTGTCAATAAAAAACTTTTTTTTTTTTTTAAAAAAGAGTGTATCCCTGCCCTAGCCATTTGGCTCAGTGCATAGAGCAGCGATGGCGAATCTCGGTGTGTCAGCATTTTGAAAAACCCTAACTTAACTCTGGTGCTGTGTCACATCTAGAAATTTTTTGATATTTGCAACCATAGTAAAACAAAGACTTATATTTTTGATATTTATTTTATATATTTAAATGCCATTTAACAAAGAAAAATCAACCAAAAAATGAGTTCATAGGTTCACCATCACTGGCATAGAGCTTCAGCCTGTGGACTGAAGGGTCCCAGGTTTGATTCCCATCAAGGGCACATGGCCAGGTTGCAGGCTCGATCCCCAGTGGGGAGTATGCAGGAGGCAGCCTATCAGGGGTTATCTCTCATCATTGATATTTCTCTCTCTCTCCCTTTCCCTTCCTCTGTGAAATCAGTTTTTAAAACAAAAACATGTACCCCTGACCTGCAGTTGTCCCTTTAGAATAACTTCAACAGGTACACAAATCACCCTTGTAAGGATGGTTTTGGCAGAATTTGGTGTGGCCTGAAGCAGGGGTCGTTCAAGTTAAAGGAATCCACAGGACAAGGGGCTCAGACAGGCGCTGGGTCGGGGTGGGGATAAATAAGCTTTAAAAAGCAAGTTAATAAGATGATAGGTCAAGTATGGATTCATTATTATGTTATCAGCAGTTCCTTGTGGGATTTCTTTAATTAGCAACCACATATTATATAAGTTGCCAGAAGATGTGAGTAGTAGTTAAGCCTGAGGCTTTGCCTGGAGCACTCAGTAGTGGACAGTGGCCATCCAAGAAGGGCAGACCAGCCTTTCTACTCTTCCCTGCCTGGCCTCTGCTCATCAAATGGAATTACTGACTTGGTCCCATGATTCATGAGCCATAAATACAAACAAGAATTTTAATATAAATGACATATTTGGGGCTTGCAAATCACCCTTTCTCATACATGGGCAGTGTCCCCTAAAAGCTCTCAGATGTTATAAAACCTGGTTTGTCTGGTTTTTGTTTTTGTTTGTTTGTTTTTCCTAAAAACCTGATTTGTTGCTCATTGTCCCTCCTGCATGAGCTCCATAGAGCCACAGCCCCTGCCACCTCCTGTTTGGCTTACTTCCATGCCCTGTTTGTCTCCGTTGTTACCTATTCTCTTTCCTTTTGGGTGACAAATCTTTGAGAAGAGCAGGTCCTGGAGCCCTTTTAGTCAGTGCATGGAGTGGCTCCTTGACCTGTCTCATCCAACCAGCCTCTGGGAGAGGAGCTTAGTCCTTGGTCGTGGTGGTGGTGTGGAGACAATGTCATCATAGTGGTGCCTCTCCACTGATGGTGGCTTTTCTTTTCCCTTTTAGAGTGCCCGGTGAAGAATGTGATGGGATCAGTAGCATGTCTTCGGAGAGCGGCCCTGGGACGAGATTAAGAAATCTGCCCGTAATGGGGGATGGACTAGAAACTACCCAAATGTCTACAACGCAGGCCCAAGCCCAACCCCAGCAAGCCAACGCAGCCAGCACCAACCCTCCGCCCCCGGAGACCTCCAACCCCAACAAGCCCAAGAGGCAGACCAACCAACTGCAATATCTGCTCAAAGTGGTGCTCAAGACACTATGGAAACACCAATTTGCGTGGCCTTTCCAGCAGCCTGTGGACGCCGTCAAGCTAAACCTCCCTGTGAGTAGCTTGGGCAGGAACCCAGAGTAGCATCTTCCAGGGCTCTCTTTACGCTGCTCCTGGGAGGATAGACTTTAGGGCAGGATAGAGATATGCTTGAGTTGTTGTGAAAGCATGAGACCCAGCTCTGAACTCCAGCACCCTCTGGCCCTAGAGTGAGTGGTTTCAGCAATCCTGATGAGTGGTGATGAGGAAGAATAGAGAACGTGCTTTTTGGCTTAAGCAGATTAGGATCCCAGGATGTATTGTGTAGAGAGCAATTGAAACAAAGGTAAAGGAATACTTGCAGTTTTCCTTTGATTTCATGGGTAGCTGAAGTGGGAGCACTTCTGTCCCCTCTCTTCTCAGGTGCTCCTAACCTTCCCAGAAGTAGATGCGGTTGGTCAAACCATGCAAGAGAAGGCTGGCTTGCTGCAGGAGCAATCCTCTTCTGGTACTGGCGCCATCACTATCACTCAGAGCATAGGGCAGGAAAGGTAGTTGATTATTTCCCAGGGAGCAATTTCATGGAAGTGGCCTGGCTAAAGGCCGGATATGGGTGCATCTTTGTCCCAGCTGCCTTTCTGCATGCCCTCATGCCTACCCGCCCCTTCGTGGCTATACTGCACTAGCTCTTGGTGTTTTTTTTGTTTTTTTTTTTTTTGTACTCTCTGCCTCTTCTCTCTTTAGAGAGGTTTCTGTTTGTCCACATTCCTAGCAAATGATTTTGGAAACTTGACTTGCAACCCTAACTGAACCTCAAGGAACAAATGGAATAAATGCTTTAATATTTTCTTCAAATGCTTTTAATTGTTTTTTTCTTCAAAGCATCAAGGACTGAATGTCTTTAAGTTGCCCTCTGCTGTTTGCCAAGTCCCATCCCTACACCTCCAACCCCTAGACCAGGAATTGGAATTAGATAACCCAGGCAGCGGTTTATGAGTGCTAGAGCTACTATATAGCTGTAGGACCCTCCGCCTTAGCCAGGCATCCAGTTTCAAGTAGGATGAACACACTGGCGTAATTCTCCTGGCTTAAAGGCCACTATATCTGTGACAACTGTCCAGTGCTATCTGTTCGCTGAATACATGTCATGTGCACTTGAGAAGAGAGAGTCAGGAGAGGGCACTGCAGGCCTGAGTCATGAACCAGCTCAGGAAAGAGGGTGGAGGCAAAAGAGGGTCCTTGCCAAATTTGGACTTCAGAGGCCACACTTGTCATTGACTATAACAAGGGGTAGAGGCAGCTGACCTGTCATTAGAGGGAAGCTCTTGGGAGAGCTTGCTACTCTGGTCTCTGGTTGAGCTGGTTGTGCAGGGTCCACAGATGAGGGTGATCTTCGTAGAGTAAATACAAGAAAATGGATGAGAAGAAGCCCTGGGTGGAAACCAGGGAGGAGGTGGGAGCTTGCAGAGGGGAGCCAGGAGACCTACCAACAGAGCAGTCCCCCATGTCTCCACATTGGAGGCTACAGGGGGGCCAGAAATGAGGATTCCGACCTGACCCTCCTGTTGGCCTTTAGGAAGGCATTGGTGACCTTAGGAAGATGTGACGCAGAAGTAGAAACCAGATTCTCGACGGTGTGAATGAGAAGGTGAGGACACGAAGCCATCATTCAAAGAAATTTGGCTTTGAAGGGAAACGTGGCAGGGTCAGAACAAAGAAGGGGTTGGTTTGTATAGGGTGATGCAGAGGGCTGAGAGGGTGAGGCAGACAGGAGAAAGGGTACTGGGGGACCCTGGATTTTTAGGCAGCAGCATCCCGGCCAATGGGGCAGCCACAGGGGCGGGTTGTCTATTAGGTCAAGGATTACCCTCGGCAGTTCTGATAAAGGAAGGAGAGGCGGATGGACAGTGGCACTGATCTAGTATCTTTAGAGAGGTAGGAATAGTGAGAAGTAGACGCAGGTGGGGAGGGTGGTGGTGGTGGTGGTGGGTGCTGATAGGCTGGGAGCAATGTCATGCTAAAGCCCAGTTTTTTAGGGGACTCAACCCCCCACCCCTCCAGCTCCCACTTTAGGAGATGTTAATAGGCTCACCCAAAAAAGGTTTCCTTTCCTTTTTTTCCTGTTTTCTGATGCCTTCCAGATCTTCACCTCCATTTTGGTCTCTGGTTCTTGTTAGACGTTTCACTAGAATGCCTGCCTCTTTCAAATTCAGTACACATGTATGGTTGGATTGTCATGCCACTAAACCCACTGCCTTCTTGTCTGTCCCTTCTCCCTACCACCCCCCTTTTGTCTTCATCCCACCTCCTCCCTTGTCCTCTATCCTCAACCACTGTCCTGTTTGCCCTTAAGTCACTTGACACACTGGTCACTTCAAGCACCTGACACCCTCTAAGAGATCTCTGACCATAAATAAAATCTGGATTTCCATTGGGACAGATATATCTGGACTTGATTCTCTTGATAGAGGTGATCAGAGCACAGTATAATGTAGAAAGTCTGGTTCAGTCTCCCCTTTGAGGCCTCTTGGCCAAGAGGCCTAGAGCTGGGATCTGTGTGAGCTAGTGATTTTTGTTCCTTTTCTGGGTGTCAAAGCAACTCAAAACCTCACACCCCCAGCTTGCCTTTTCAGTACTGCCCACCACTGTTCCCAGGTAGGACGTTGGCACATGCTAACAGATAGGCCTTCCCCTGCCATAGGCTTCCACTTGGACTTGGTTTTGATACCCCATTCAAGCCTAATTATGGTGTTCTTGGTGGGGCTAGGTGGCTGCATGCAGGTCCCCTGCCTGGCTCTCTGATCCTTCCACCTGGAAACCTAGGTGCTGCCTGTTCTGTCCCCAAATTCCCCTATGGTTGTTTTTAAAAATAAACATTTGGTTTTAGTATTCTAAACTTAGAAGAAAGCTGTGGCGATAGTATTGTTTGATCCAAAGGGCTTGTGGACATCTATGCCTGCCATCTGGCTCCTTCTGTTTGGCACTTGTAGAATAAGATCCAAGGGTTTGAGGAGGGTCTGTGAAGGCTGTTGCAGATTCCTTATTTGGCAGGTAACCTGTTTAGTGCTTACTTGTACCAGATACTAATGGGTACTTAGTGGTAGACTGTGTACAAGTAAAACAAGTGAAAGGCCAATGAATTTGACTGAAGGTGGAGGTCTGCTCCATGATTGTTCAGTGTGACAAGAAGTAAGGGATCCAATTGTTAGGGGTGAGCTCCACTGCTGGTTCCATTGGAGTTTGCATTTTATGGACGCATAAAATTTCACATTGTGGAGAGAAAGTAGACCTGCCACAAGTGGTTTTACTAGATAAGAACTGCTTTTTTAAAGGCTGTATGTTCTCCCCATTATTTATTTAGAATGGAAGGACACTTTAACATACCAAAAAAAAAAAAAAAAGATCTCAGTAAAGACATCCTGTTCCCAGGCAGGGCAGTGGCAAACTTGAACGTTTTTCCTCCAAATTACCACCTAGCATTTGGGAATCCTTCCCTGGTTTACTTTATCTTGGGGTCTCCTTGAAATTGTTCACTGACACCATGGAAGAGCTTCGGGCTGTGCATCTGTGGAGTGACCTGTGAGGTCTGCAGGCCCAGCTATGAGTGCTGTGTGACTGCGGAGGTGACACTGGCCTTTTGCTCTCTCTGCTCTCCAGGATTACTATAAGATCATTAAAACACCTATGGATATGGGAACAATAAAGAAGCGCTTGGAAAACAACTATTACTGGAATGCTCAGGAATGTATCCAGGACTTCAACACTATGTTTACAAATTGTTACATCTACAACAAGGTGAGATGTTGGGGCTGGTGTCCAGCTGCCCTGCGGGGAGGAAGAGGCGGACATGTCTGAAGCCCATAGGCAGGGGTGTTGGAGTAGATTGGAGTCTGACAGAGGACACTTAGAAGCAGGGGTAATGGAACCCATGGTCTTGCCTGTGACTGTGTGGGGAGAGGGGTGCTCTGTGTTTTCTGAGCCATCCTTGTTAGCTTGAAGCATGTGCTACTTATGCCCTTGGGATTTGGGTTCTTGAGTATGTAGTAGAGAAGGTGTGAGAAGAACAATGAGGACTTGTTAAAAAGTCCATTTGGATGATGTAAATTGTCAAGAAGTCTACAAAATGTATGCTCAAACAGAAACCTTGGTGTGAGAGAAGGGGCAATGGGGCCTGCCTCATCTAGAACTGTGAACATGACTATTGTCAACTTGTAGCAATAGAAGCAAGTATCCCCCAGTCTTATGTGTAGACCTGAAGATCACTTCTTAACCCAGTAGCCAAACCTTTAGACTCGGCTATGCCATGAAGCCAGATCATTTATTATTTACAGTTCAGACCACACATGTGATTAAAACCAACCCTTTCAAATAGAACGACCCTGGAGGGAGACACTATACAGAAATCACCTTTTGACCTCTGCTGGTGTAGTGGGTAAAATTGCCCAGAAGAGATGGGTAGGTGAGTTTCTTGAAGTTTACCACATTTTTTAAAAGTCTCAGCTCTCACTATTAGATTTAAGCAAAATGTGCCCAGATGAGTTTAGAGCTGAGGGGGAACAGCATATTACAGACTAGGGGAGATTGGGGATCCGTAAGGCAATATGAGATGGTCATTGCCCGGAGCCCCAGTGAGCTGCCTTGGAATACACTGGGGAACATGGTTGGAGCTCTGCTAACGTATCTGTAGCAGGAAATCATGTGTAAATCAAGTATATCTAGTGAAGTTGAATTGTATTAAAAGGAGGGCCCCTGTGTCTGTAGATAGATTATTAGATATTTAAGGCATAAAGGATGGTTTCTCAGATGGGCCAGTGCTTAAAAGGCTAAAGAGGGAGGTGCTGGCTCAGCAGATGTACATGAGACTGTGATGCCTAGTGGTATTAGCTGTGTTGTGGGCCTTTGGGGCTCATCTTGGGGAACCTGAATATGATGCTTCACATTTTGGGCAGAGGTGGTAGCACAATGTGGAGAATTCTTGCTCTGCTTAGAAGTTGGGGGGCGGGAGGGATTCTGACCCTCACCCTGCATGTCCCTTCTAGCCTGGAGATGACATAGTCTTAATGGCAGAAGCTCTGGAGAAGCTCTTCTTGCAAAAAATCAACGAACTGCCCACCGAAGAAACAGAGATCATGATAGTTCCAGCAAAAGGAAGAGGACGTGGGAGGAAAGAAGCAGGTAGGGCCCCCACACTGAAATAACGAGGAAATGGCTTCATTTTCCCCCCATTGTTTGCCCCTCTCCACTCCAGTAGAAGACTGGCAGTGGTAGGAAGATGGCTGCTGGTTGGATACAGTTGGACGAGGTGCAGTGGTGGACCTGCCCAGCGGGTTCCGCGACTGTGTAACCCTCCCGCTAAGTAGAAATAACTGAGCCCTGCCTTTTTTGCTGGACTTCAGTTTAAGAAGAAAGTGTAACTTCTCTAAAATATTTTTAAATTATGTGAATTCTTTACCCTGCCAGCACCATAGATAGTGTCTGCTTTTTCATTTTAGAGAAAAGAAATTCACCTGACAAAAGGCATTTTTAACTAAAACCCAATCTTAGAGTCTTGGGGGTTTGTTATCTGAATTATCTTAATGTGCTTGTGTTGGAGCCCTACCTGTTTTTTGGCACCCAAACTTTTAGTCTGCCTTGCCTATCTCAGTGCCTGTTTTCGCCTTCTGCATCTTGCCATTCATGGTTCCTTGCTGCAAAACGGCGATGCTTGCAAGGTGGCCATGCTGTGAGCTATTTGCTTCTCACAGGAGCCAGCTTTCACCTGGCTTCCCACCGCACTCAGGAGAAGTGGTGACTTCATGGGAGCAATGGGAGTTAGTTGCCTGGGAGTTAGTTGCCCTGGAATGCTGAGGGGTAGCCAAGGAGAGCTGGTCTCAAGTCACGGCTTAACCACAGAACCTGCCTGCATGAGGGGGCAGACATAGGGCGTTGTATGTCTGGGCTCACCTGCACGGCTGCAGGGAGGCAGCAGCTGGCCAGTCTCCCTGTGGCTCAGGGAAGTGGGAGCTTGCGGTTTCCAGAAGCCTTGGCCATGGCTTCTGATGCCCGCCCCCTACCAGGAACACTTGCTCAGAGGCAGTGCTTCTGGGAATGAGGACAGCACTGCCCAAAATTGCCAAGAAACATTTTTCTGCTCTTCATCCGCAGTCCTGATGCTGACTCTCAATGTGTGTTTCCTCCTTCAGTCCAGCCCTCCCTGCTTATGAAGGGTCTTTGTGCCCAAGAGGATACTTGCAGCCCAAGACCCCCAGGAAGTGTGAATGCAATGCACCCACCACTACTGAAACCCTTTCTCCCCACCCCGCCCCAGCAGGTGGACAGACTTAACTGAGGTCTGGGGTGTTTGAGATGTTTTCTCTTAGGCAAATAGCTGTGGTGACACTGTGTGCCACGTCTATGAAGATCTGTGCTCACCATATGTGGCAATGTCCCCAGGAGGTCCGCTTGCATGTGTCGGGTACAGCATCTAACCACCTGTCCCTTTTATGGTTGGTAGGGCCGGCAAAACCTGGCGTCTCTACGGTACCAAACACAACGCAAGCATCGACTCCTCCGCAGACACAGACCTCTCAGCAAAACCCTCCACCTGTGCAGGCCACACCTCACTCCTTCTCCACCATCACCCCAGACCTCATTGTCCAGACCCCTGTCACAGTGGTGCCTCCCCAGCCACTGCAGACTCCTCCGCCTGTGCCCCCTCAACCCCCACCCCCACCAACTCCCCAACCTGTGCAGAGCCATCCACCCATCATTGCGGCCACCCCACAGCCTGTGAAGGTGAGTGTCCCTTAGGTGCTTGTGTGTGGCCCAGCCCAACCACTGTTGGGCTCCTACCACCTCAGCTAGCACCCTCCCACCCCTACTCCTTGATTTGTAGCAGTGAGCCTTGCAGGAGATAGCTACCCATCCTTGCCAGTGCTTCATGAAGAGCGTGTCCTGGCTCCCAAGGGCACTTGTGAGTGTTGGGGAGAGGATTAACTCAGCATAGTCCAGAAGCTACCGACCCAAAGATCCCATAATGGAGGCACTGTCTCCTGAGGTTGTTGACCCCTCCCATTTCTGATTTAGACCGTGCATGTTGACAGGCTAGCTAAATAGTTTCTGAAACGTGCCTTCCAAGGTGGCCTAGTGGCAGGCTCGGATCTGGGAATCCCCCAATAATGAGTAGGAAGCTGCGTCAGGATTGTTTTGTTGGCCTTTGATGAGCAAATATAGTGCTCAATGGCATGCATTCTGCCCCTAGCAGGGCCTGTTCCAGCTGCAGAGCAGAGTGGTGGGACACGCTCTCCTATTCCTTGGGAGGGTTGGGACCATAGGAAGGACCTGGTCTCAGGAGTGACACTGAGGGTTTGAAATGCCAACCACACCCTTGACTGTGCTTATCTCTTCTGTGCTTTCTGCAGACAAAGAAGGGTGTTAAGAGGAAAGCAGACACCACCACCCCCACTACCATCGATTCCATTCATGAGCCACCTTTGCTGCCCCCAGAGCCCAAGACCACCAAGCTGGGCCCCCGGCGGGAGAGCAGCCGGCCCGTGAAACCCCCAAAGAAGGATGTGCCCGATTCACAGCAGCACCCAGCACTGGACAAGAGCAGCAAGATCTCAGAGCAGCTCAAGTGCTGTAGTGGCATCCTCAAGGAGATGTTCGCCAAGAAGCATGCCGCCTATGCTTGGCCTTTCTACAAGCCCGTGGACGTGGAGGCGCTGGGCCTTCATGACTACTGTGACATCATCAAGCATCCCATGGATATGAGCACAATCAAGGTGGGCCAGCAGGTGTCCATGAGGCCAGGGAAGACCCCAGAACTGCGCCCCAGCAGCTCTCTAGCTGCCTCACCAGCCCAAAGGAGTGAAGCTCCCCCTTCTGGGAACTGTAGGGACATGCTCCTAGACCAGTGATGGCAAACCTTTTGAGCTCGGTGTGTCAGCATTTTGAAAAACCCTAACTTAACTCTGGTGCCGTGTCACATCTAGAAATTTTTTGATATTTGCAACCATAGTAAAACAAAGACTTATATTTTTGATATTTATTTTATATATTTAAATGCCATTTAACAAAGAAAAATCAACCAAAAAAACGAGTTTGCGTGTTACCTCTGACACGCGTGTCATAGGTTCGCCATCACTGTCCTAGACAATGAGGCAGTTTTGGTCAGACAGCAGTGCTGCTTCCTGGTCTTAGGAAAAGAGCCCTCTTGGGCCTTGGGGCCCAGTGCCCACTGGCACCTTGCATACAGTAGATGCTCCAGAGAGTGGGGCTGGTGACTTCGTCAGGCTGTGTCATGGGGAGGGCCTTGCTGTCTTCTCTCGGTAGGAGGCACATGACAAGCACTGGCATTTCATCACTATCATATTCTGAAGCCTGGTTTTATTGTAAGCTTTTTTGCGTTTTTCTTCTTCTGAGAGTGGAGTAAGCCTTCCCAAACATGGGGTGGGCACAGCGGGGACAACTATGTTCGTTTTGACCAATGTTTTTCCTGTGTCACCAAAACAAGTTTTATACACCTGGTCATAACAGGGCCCAGCCCTACCTTTTCAATTCTGGCTTAAGCTCTGCCTCTGTGGATTCTATGTCCACTTCTCCCTTAGCCAGGCAAAGTGACCATGTGGGTGGATTTCCAGCCCTGAGAATTGCTGTTGAGTGTCTCCTTTTCCACCTGGCACTGAGAACTAGGGTGATGACCTCTTTCCATGATCTGGGTTAAATCCCCACTTGCTCCTGCTAGCAGCCCTCCCTGTTGCCACCTTCCACCAGCAGGGGCAGACACAGTCTGTCTTGTCTTTCCAGTCTAAGCTGGAGGCCCGTGAGTACCGTGATGCTCAGGAATTTGGTGCAGATGTCCGGTTGATGTTCTCCAATTGCTACAAGTACAACCCTCCTGACCACGAAGTTGTAGCCATGGCCCGAAAGCTCCAGGTGAGGCTCTGGGAAGCTCCTGGGCAGTCCAGGCCTCTGTGGGCCTTGGCAGACTTTATCTCTGTCACTCACTTTTGGCATTTGCCACATTGCTTTCGAATAGTGGACTCCGGATAACACCTACATTTCATGTTGATATCGTTTCATTATAATTAAAGCAGGGGTGTTGGTTGGGGTTTGGGCCTTGGGCATTTTTGGTTTTATTTGGGCTATCCCACTGAAAGCCCCCATCTCCCTTGCATTTGGTTGTCCTTGGTTGTAAGAGTGTGTGTGCTGTTCGTGGCCCAATCTCTTCTCCAAAACACACCTGTCTCAGGTCAGCGGGCGGGGGCAGGGCGACGGCGACGACCCTCTTGCCAGGTAGACACTTTGTCACAGTTGTGAGCTAAAGTAACTACGTGACCTTGGGCATTTCTTTACTATAGTCCTGAAGCCATGGCTTGCCTTCCAACTGCAGAGCCTCTGCTTTCAGATGTGCCATGTGTTTACAATGCCCTAGTGGGATTCATGGTCCCTCAAGTGGATCCTGGCTGTGCACACTGTAGCTGTGCGGGGAACGGAGGAGCAGATTATAGCATAAATGTGTGCATCACGTTCTTTGTGTGTGGTGTTTTTTAAAGGGAAACGTATACACAAATATCAACAATCTTTGGTTAGATCAGAGGTTAAATTGTGAAGAATAAAGTCAATATTTAGTACTGTTATCTGTCTTATTTATTTATTTATTTATTAATCTTGTAAGGCTCCAAGTTGCTTCTGCTTTTAGGGACAGATACAGCAGGTCATGGGCTAGGCCACATGCCAACACAAGGTGCAAGTGCTCTGGCTGGAGCTCAAGTCCATCTCACATCCCACGTCCAACCCTCATCTGGTGGCTGGATGGGACTTCCTCACACTTGGCTTTTCCAGGCACTTATGGAATACTTTCAGGGCAGAAGTCAGGACTTGGAACTACTTTTGCATCTTGTGGGTCTATTCCAGTTAAAGGTCGCCTGAGCCCTACTGCCCACCTGTCTCCCAGATATGTTAGCTCCACATGTTGTGTTACTGGAGCCAAGGCACAGTCTCCTCAGTTCTTCCACTTGGCCCCTGTCCTAGTCGGGCTGCCTTGGGTTCAAAGAATGTGTCCAGAACACTTGGGGTAGGAAACAAACTTGTTATTCGTATGGACCTGTCTGGTTTTATTTTGTCTTAGTTTTGGGGAGGCAGGGGGCTCTCTTTATTTGGTCCTGTTGGCTTTCTTCGCAT
>NW_006287458.1:261870-274684 GCF_000327345.1 Myotis davidii | reverse complement strand
GTTCACTCTCTTTACCATTTCCCATCCTTGAGGGTAGTTCAGGCTTTATCATTTTCCTGCAATTCTCACATGTGGCCACCAGATGGCAGTGGAGCTCGCAGTATTGCACCTTGACAAGCACCTAACCCTCCACGGAGAACTGGGGCAGCTTTTCCCCAGATTGATTCCCACACTTTACTTGCCGTCATGCAACCAGATAAACCCAAACAAGTTTTCTGCCAGCACCAAAGATTGTCTTCCTAACTTTTGTGCCTGTTTTAAGGTTGGTGTTTTCTTGTTTATTTTGCTTTTTTTTCCTTTTTTCTTCTGGGAGTGGTATAAGCATGCTTTCGGGGCCTGGTTTGTGTTTTTTTCTTCTTTTTTTTTCTTTCTAATATATATTTTTATTGATTTCAGAGAGGAAGGGAGAGGGAGAGATAGATAGAAACATCAATGATGAGAGAGAATCATCCATCGGCTGCCTTCTGCATGCCCCACACTTTGTGGGGATCGAGCCCACAACCCGAGCATGTGCCCTTGACTGGAATTGAACCTGGGACCCTTTAGTCCGCAGGCTGACGCTCTATCCACTGAGCCAAACCAGCTAGGGCTCAGAGCAGATTTTACCCATAGCAAGGCCACTGATAGGCTTGTCACACAACAGCCTTTTTCTAAACATTGATTCTAAGTACCAGGCTGGGCTGGACTGGGCAGTACACAGGTGGGTAGCCCAGCGCAGGACCACCTCCACCCCCAGCCTGCTTTGCCTGCTGCAAGGTATGG
This sequence comes from Myotis davidii, assembly GCF_000327345.1. Classification (NCBI taxonomy): domain Eukaryota; kingdom Metazoa; phylum Chordata; class Mammalia; order Chiroptera; family Vespertilionidae; genus Myotis; species Myotis davidii. The sequence goes on along the minus strand of NW_006287458.1, from coordinate 273,922 downwards.
GTCACCTTATTATTAAAAGTAACATACCAGGAGGAGGGTGGGGTCTCTGAATGGCAGAGTTGAAGTGTCAAGCTCTCTGACCTCTCTCTCTGAAAGGCAGTTGCTGTCTGTATGGCATTGCGGGCTTTGTTTTACTTCTTTTTCTCAAAGCTCTCCTGGATCAACATGGTTTAGATCATTGGATTTCCCAGCAGGAAGGGAGAGGAGAGAGGAACAAAGCCCCAACCCTTGTTTGCCTTTGTAAGAGGTCTTGAGACCTGTTGTCTCTTAGTTAGGCTGTGCCCAAGGACTGGGATTTACCTGGGAAGTGTGATATGGAAAAGGATCTTCTTTGTTTTCCTCTTCCAGCCTCTAAATTCTGGGCTTGGCAGCTATTGCCACAAATCTCTGGGCTTGAGGTTTCCTCAGGAGCCCGAGGGTGACTTAGTACCAGAGCTATTGGTAGTACTACCCTCTCTTCTCTGTTGTGAAATAAGTGATTTAGGACGTTTAATACCCATGTGGGCTATATGTTTATTTCAAGGAAAAGTGCAAATTAAGGTAGAATGCAATTGTGTTTATAGTACAGAAAAAAATTGAACTGAAACGTGTTGGTATTCTGTATTAGATCCCAGAGACAGGAAGCTTTTGAAGGGTGAGTGTGTGTCTGAGTATCTTTCACTCATGGCTACATCCCTAGTGGGTCTCCCGCTGCCTGTATTCCATTTCTCTTTTTGTGCCCTCTGTGCCTTGGATGTGGCCAAACCCCACAGCACTATCCAGACTTGGCTGAGATGGAGCTGGACTACACTTCCCTCCGAGGGTCTCCAGCTGCCTGGCTTTGAGTCAATTCACTTGGAGGTCTTTGGGCACTGCGACTTCCCAGCATCTAAACATCTGTTTCATTAAAAGGGGCAGGGGTGGGGGGCAGTATACTTCCCCCATGAATCTGATGCAGCCCGGTTAAGTGATCCTGGTCAACATTCTAGTGAGAGGAGGTACTTGTTCTGAAACTAGTGTGGTTTGCTGGTGCAAAGAATCACATTGTGGTCCAGATTCATGGGGTAGGGTACAGATGATGGCATGCTGGGCGGGGAAGCTGGGTCTACCTTGAGACACACCAGGACAAGTGCTGTCTCTCTCCCCGCCCCCCATTTCCACAGCAGCCAAAACCTGTGCGGAAGAAACAGGGACATCCTTATGGCAAGAGTAATGCTGCCTGGCAGCTGGCAGGGGAGTCTGGGCCAACAGACAGGTAGCATGAAGTATCTCCTATTTGGTAAAATGTTACTTCCTAGTAGCACTGGGTGCTGGGCCCTGGGTGCTGCTCTCCCCCTTTCATGGAGTCCTGATGCCCTGACACCTTGTCGGACACACTTCTCTCACCTGCCCCCTGCTTCTTGGAAGGAGGCCTAAATCTTCCAGATGTTTGTGTAAATCACTCAGGGACCTGGGCGGAGAGGATCTTTCTCATGCCACCGGGGTCTCTGCTCTGGTGTGAAGCCACCTTTCCCTGGCAGCCTGGGTGGTGGTTTCTGTTTACTCCTGTTTTCTCCATATCCCTTAGACCTGCTTCAGGATAGTCCAGGCCTTCCTGGAAAAGGAGCTGCCTCAGGGGAGGCCACACTGAGAGGCCTGGAGGGGAGGTGACAGCACCACAGTTGTGTGGGATGCCTGCCTGCCCTGCTGCCCAGGGGGAGGGGAAAGGAGCTGTGTTTTCAGAGACATGAGGGCTTCTAGAGCTGGCTCTGTCAAGTGTGCTCCAGTTTGAAACAACAGTCTTGGAGCTCAATCCCATGGCCCTCCTGGGCCACACTGCTCTCTGGGGGATCAATTCACACTTAGGGAAGGCCCCTTCCATCCTATGAGATACCATGTTGACTGACTTATGGCAGGCTTAAAGCAGATCCCAATTTCCTGCTGGGAAGCCAGCTTTTTCCTTCCACTTGTGCCCTCTGTCCTGGGCCATCACTGGATTTGTGATAATGAAGTCCTCAAGGTAGGATGGAACCTGCCAGTTAATTAGTGAGGCAGCAGATGCTGGATCACCAGGTGCTCAGGCAGGGCTGCTGCCCCCCTGAGCTCCATGACCTCACAGTCCCATCAGATTCCTGGATCTTAGAATTGGAAGGTTTCAGAGTCTCCTGGGGTGTGATCTCAAGTTCAGTAGTCCCATGGCTTCTGCTCAGGTGCTGACACCTAACAGAGCTGGCACCCTCCTGGAGCTTATCCTCAGCACCTCCACATCCACTATCTTGTGACTTTATTAACTAGCCTGGCATGCTCTGGAGACACCTTAGCCGGTGGCATGGGTCTGCTCAGTTATGTGCCCCAGAGGTGATCTGATGAGTGGGGAGGCACATCTAGCCGTATGCCTGCTGCAGCAGGGCTTGACCTCTTCACTGGCTGAGGGCTCTACTGGGGTATACTTTCACCGCTGGGCCTTTGCTCATGCTGTTTTCTCTGCCTGATAACTCTCTAAAATTGTGGGCCCCACACCCTCCCTGCAGGAATGTGAACTGGAGGTAGACAGAGCCTCCTGCGCTGGTCACTGTTGTGTTCTGGTGTCCAGTTCCAGTATTCAGAAGGCTCCCTTGGGATGTGCTGAGTGAGCGCCAATCTAACAAGAACCTTATTAAAGCTCTCTTTCTGTGGGTCCTGGTCTCAGCCCACCATTTACCAAGGGTCCTCAGTGGTTGGCTGCTTCCTGCAACCTATGTCCCTGGTCCTTACCTAGACTGTGCCAGGCTATGTCAGGAGCACCTTTCTCCTCAACATGAGATTTGAGAGAGGAGTGTTGGAATTGGTGTCAGGGAGCCCTAGCCAGCATGTTGCCGTAGTGGCAGGGAAAGGGTTACCATCGGTCTAGCTCTCTGACCTTCCCGCTCACTTCCTGTTGAGTTGACCCCAGCAGCCAGTGAAGCTATAGTGACACTGGGCCACAGCCTGATGGGGACCCAGCAGCCCTGACGGGCATGGCTTTCCCCCATCCCCACCTCCCTACCCCTCAGGATGTATTCGAGATGCGCTTTGCCAAGATGCCAGATGAGCCTGAGGAGCCTATGGTGGCTGTGTCGTCCCCTGTGGTGCCACCCCCCACCAAGGTTGTGGTCCCACCCTCATCCAGTGACAGCAGCAGCGATAGTTCCTCCGACAGCGACAGCTCAACTGATGACTCTGAGGAGGAGCGAGCCCAGCGGCTGGCCGAGCTTCAGGAGCAGGTGAGGCATGACTACTTCCATCCCTGGTCCCCCCGGAATCCATGGATCAAGCATTCTCCCCAGAGGTCTCCACGAGATGATCATGGCTCTGAGTCCTGGCAAGAGCAGAATTCCCAGTGGTGGCATTGTGCTAGATCACGGGCATATTGAACGTATGCATATGTATGTCACACATGGAAATGGGGAGATATGGCTGCTCTTTGGGCAGAAGGGAGGCTTCTGGATCCTTCCAGTGTGTAGAAGGAGGCCACGTCAGGGGCTGCATGGTTGTTCTGCAAGCTAGCCATCGAGCCTTTAGTGCCCAGTGTGTCTGCACTCCTGCCCAGTCTCCTAGGCCCAGAATGGCCAAAGGGCTTGAACAGCTTATCATTTTAGGTGGTGGTTCTGGGCACCTTTGGAGTCCAGGGCCTGGGTGGGCATGGACACTTTAGAAATCTGATGGAGTGGCAGGTCAGGCAGCTATGTACCAGCCCCAGTGTGATTGGCATGTGTCTTGCCTGTATATTCCATAGCTCAAAGCCGTGCACGAGCAGCTTGCAGCCCTCTCGCAGCCCCAGCAGAACAAACCAAAGAAAAAGGAGAAAGACAAGAAGGAAAAGAAAAAAGAAAAGCACAAAAAGAAAGAGGAAATGGAGGAGAATAAGAAAAGCAAAGCCAAGGAACTTCCTCCCAAAAAGACCAAGAAAAACAACAGTAGCAACAGTAACACAAGGTCTGTACCACCCTAATGCCCCCATGGGGACCTAGCCTGCCCCGGTCAGAGGCTGATCACCTCTGCTCTTTTCCCAGGGACAAGGCTTTAGCGTTCTCCAGGTTTGGGGGGGAGAGGAGGGATGACAGGTGGAATGGTGCAGACGGCAAGGACACCACAGCAGCTCCCCTGTTAACAGTGAAGACCAGCAGGGTGGGGGAATAGAAAGGACCCATTCCAATGAAGGAGTGGAACGGGTCCCCGGCTTCCCAGGGTACCCATTGTGTCTGCATTGTCCCTTCATAGCAAGAAGGAACCGGTGCCCATGAAGAACAAGCCTCCTCCAGCATACGAGTCAGAGGAGGAGGACAAGTGCAAGCCCATGTCATATGAGGAGAAGCGCCAGCTCAGCCTGGACATCAACAAGCTCCCTGGTGAGAAGCTGGGCCGAGTGGTACACATCATCCAGTCGAGGGAGCCCTCACTCAAGAACTCCAACCCCGACGAGATTGAGATCGACTTCGAGACCCTAAAGCCATCCACCCTGCGGGAACTGGAGCGCTACGTCACCTCCTGTTTGCGGAAGAAACGGAAACCTCAAGGTGCCCTTGGGTTCCCCTGGGGCTTGGGGGTGGAGGGAGGTCCCAGGCAGAAGAAGGTTGGCCAAGCTGCTTTTTCCTGCCCTTCCATCAGGGAGGCCCCTGTGGGCACCTCAGGTGACTCTCTTCCAGACTTGGCTTTTTCCTTGACATAGACACCTCTGGAGGATTGTGACATGACACTCAACCCTGGGCTGTCACTGTCAGTGCCTTTCTTGACCTCTCTGGTTGATGGTCACCTGGGGCCCACCTTCACCTTGGTATTCTAAGCCTTGCTCTGAGCAGCAGTTGTTTTCATCTTCATCCTCTGAAGTCTTTCCCCCCAAAGCCACACACATAGCATCCCCTCACCCCACCCTTTTGGTGCCTCTGAGGGTTGAGGCTGGGAGAGTCTTTAGGGCAGCTTTGTGCCTGCCTGCCATTCTTCTCGAGCTCAGCATGGCCCCCTCTCTATGAGTCCTCCAGGCAGCCCTTTCCTGTTACAAGTGTCTTGTCTTGGCTCAGCTTTTGTCTTAAGATCAGTAGGACTTAGGATCCATAGCAGGGCATTGTATGCAGCCTTCATCCCAGCCCAGGCTGACTCCAGGGATCCTTGGGCCTCTTCACTCACAGCCAAGAAAATTACTGAGGGAGCCTTAGCCTGACATCCTCCTCATAGGGAATTTCCTCCTCCTTGTTTCTTAATCCTGATGAACGCTGCAAAGGCGATTCTGAGAGATTGGACAGGGGCGGGGCAAGCTTCTTGAAATTCTGGTATAAACTGAGTTTTTGGCCAGCAGGCAGTAGGCTAGCATCTTATCACTGGGGAACAGGGGGCTGGTTGGGGGCTGGGATGCTGTCAGGGGCAGCCTTCTGGCTTGTGGGGCACAGACTGCCCCCTGGCCCTTCCTCCAAGCAGGGGAGTACATTTGGGTTAAGAGCAGCCCCAGGGTTAGGCCTTGCCTGACACAGTTCATATTGTTTTACTGCAGCGGAGAAAGTGGATGTGATTGCTGGCTCCTCCAAGATGAAGGGCTTCTCGTCCTCTGAGTCTGAGAGCACCAGCGAGTCCAGCTCCTCTGACAGTGAAGACTCCGAAACAGGTTAGGGTCCTACTCAGCATCTTGTCCCACTCCTGCCTGTGTTCAGCACCATTTGTCCCATGTGATGGTCATAAGAATTACCTGGTCACTGTTTTAACTCTAACTGGGGTGGTGAGTAGCCTGGCACCCTGTTTTCTCCCTCATGGACTGGGCTAGGAGGACACAAGTGACTGAAGGTATTGACACTGCAGAACTGGGGTGGGGGAAAGCTGGTGAGGATATTGGGTGTTGGGGCCCAGGTGTTGGCATTGATCCTAGTGTGACCCTACACAGCTCCACAGTCTTCCTGCATCACAGTCACATGCAGTGTGGCCATCCAGGTAATGTGCTTCATTCAGCAGGTGGGGAGCAGTCTACTGTCAGCCCTGCTGTCCCCAGACTCGGGGCACTGCCATCCTCCTCAGAGGGTGCTCACTGCCATGTTGGTGGTTCCTAACTGCACACACTTGGACATGGGAGTCCAGTGCCTCTCACAGTCCTTCTCTTTATGCTCCACGGGCCTGCACATGTGCCCAACCTGAGCAACAGTTTCAGCGTGGGAGGTGGGGCCGGTGGGAATGGTGGGGAGAGAGGGCTTCTACCAGTCGTGTGCTTTCCTGATGATACTCAGGGGAGCAGAAGCTCAGACTTACCCAGAGAGGCTAAGGAAGAAGCCTGGCAACCACCCTGTGCTGTGGGATGGAGCCAGCTCTTCCCATGGGGTGGCTGCTGCTGAGCAGACAATCTACAGACTGCCTGAGAGCTGGTCCTGGGGGCCTCAGCATGTCCCACCAGGCAAGCCGCAGTGTGCATGTCCACAGTGGGGAACGTGTGTTTGGACAAAAAAGCATTTTCTTTGGTGGATCTGTCCTGTCTGGTATTTTATTCTAACTGGAAATAAACCATAAGCTCCACTTAATCAGTTCATATAAATAATGTGACCTTATTTTACCAAGGAGGTTTGAGGATCATTTACAGAACCTGGGAAGAGTGATGCTGCTCTGAGGCGCTGCATGCACAGGTTCCTTGCGTGGGCTCAGCCTGTTTCTGTCAGGGGAAGCTAGGGACCAGGGGCCTCTGGGCCTTGTCACTGTCCTTCCCTATTACAGTAAGGGCACCAGACTTTCCAAGTGAGTGTGGACTCACCTGTGGGGAAATTAAGAGGGTGCTGAGGGCTTTCCTGAGGCTCCAAATGCTGAATTACCTCATGTTCATTGGGCCCAAATGAGATGGAATTCATTAGGCCATGTTCTGTATTTATTGAGGAATTACTGTATTCAGAGGCTAATGTGTACAGTTTGCTGGACACCTTTGTCACCATCCTTTATTTTTTTTCTAACCATCACCACCCCCCCATTCCATTTTTATCCATTTACCCCAGCAGGGGGCGCCCAGAGCCCATGCCTGCCCAGGAAGGGCTGCCTGGCCAGGCCGCTGCCCTCTGCAGGGTGAATTGCTGTTTTCCTGGGCCCAATTAGCATTCCTGGTAGCAGCTGACTTCTCACTTTGGGTGCCAGTCACACCTAGGGTTTGCCTTCACTATGGGGTTCCTAGCAGGCTGCTCCTTTTAGGGGTTTCTCATCCTTTCTCCTAAGGATTCAAGTAGTCAAAAGAAAACACTAAAGGCTGAAATTGGCTTGGGGCCTGGTCATTAAACCAGCACATCTTGGCTGAGTGTGAACTGCTTTGGCTGATGTGGCACCTTAGGGGACTATGACTGGCCTTTGCCCCTGCCCCCCAAGCTTAGCAGGACCGCTCCAAGGCTCCCGAGTGTCCTGCTGCCATCTTTGTGGGGCAACCATGACGGCATTTCCAATAGCTCTCTCCTGTTGCCAACATGTTTTTCTTTCTTTTTTTTTTTTTTCACATTTTTCCCTCCCTTAAAGAAAGCGGGAAGATTGTGCAACAAGTAATCTGAGGATCCTGGGAACAGCTGTCTTGGCGGGAAGGAGGATGGGATTTCAGTCTCCGAGCTGCCAGCCTGCGGGCACCCGGGCCTGGCTAACCAGCCTGACTCCCACTCACCCCTCTCCCCACGCACCCTCCCACCTTGGGTTTGTGAGTCTTCATTTTGCCTTCATGGTCCTGGCTTTCCTTTCCCATAAGTTTGTACTGGAGAGCTCTGTTGTGGGCCAGGAGGGGCTTCTGCTCTCAGGAAGGACCCATCCTGTGGGTTTGTGTTCCTGTGGCTCCGATGCTCCAGGTCCCAAGGTGGGAGCCTGTGACCCTGTACCACTGAATACAACCACTGCCCCCACCCCTCACAGGAAACTATACTCACTTCCCAGGCAGCTCTTCCAGCAGTTGCTCATGATGGGTCCATGGAGCTGGACAGCCCTGGTTTCTGCAACCAGTTACAGGTGGTTCTGCCGGGGCAAGCATATTAGAGGTATTTTACTTGGCCTTTGGGAGCTTAAATTGTTTTTCCCTCCTTTTGTTTCCGTTTATATTGGAGCTGAAATTCCTGAAAAGGCCTATATTTTGTCACTTGTATTAATAAGTAAGAGTCAGTTCTGCTGATACAGCCCCGAGACATGAGTCACCAAAAGAAACTGAGCAGAGGCACTAACTCGGGGACCCCTCCTCTGGCTGCTGTTCACAGACAAGGATGCTGAGGACAGATCAGGGCATGGGACTGGTCCTCAGGGTCATGTTGCAGTTCAAGGAGGCGGTGTGTCACAGAAGAGGGGGAGGAGGGCAGGCATAGCTTTCCCCAGCCCAGTCCCATGCTGCCACATGTCCTTCCGCTCAGCAACACACAGTGCCTTTAGGCTCTTCCACCACATCTGAGCCCAGCTCTACTTAGGTTATGGTCTTTCGTTAAAAACAATTCTAGCTTAACGTCTGGATCTGCTTGGGAGTTCGGTATTGGGAGGACAGAGTGAGTACAAGTGCTAGCATCCCACTGCCCCTAAGGCATCTGTAGACCTTATCTGGGCAGGCTAAGGGTGCCCCGGTTCCCCCTTTCCACTGCTGTCCCAGGTGGCTATAGCAGAGCTGTGGCTTCCCTGTCACCAGTGCTAGGATCCTGTCTACCACGCTCATGGGGCCAGGGATGTTCTAGGATTCTTCATCCTGTTTCCCTCCATCATATTGCTGACGTCTGGTTCTTTTTGGGTGGGGGTAGACACACAACTTGGGTCCCTCTTAGGAGCAACCCTTGGCATCAGCTACCAGGGCTGGGACCTGGGTTCAGAGTTGTGGGGTATTTCTTTTGGGCTTGGCCTGGTCTTCTAGTTGCAGCTGGAGCACACTCCAGCTATTTTAGTCTCCTCGTTTCCTTTTCCCAGGATTGAAGCATGTGGGTGTTTTTTAATAGCTCCAGGGGGAAAGGAATGCTTTATGTTTTGGAAAGATTTGAGCTGGAAAGTACAGGCAGAGGCCATGGGGCATTCTTCCCAGACAACCAGCCTCAGCTTCTGACACACGGAGTCTCTGAGGGACTTGGTCCCAGTCCGTTCTTGGGATCTGCTGTTGCCCGCTCCAAGGGTGTGCTGCTTGCTCTCAGGGAAGTGGAGAGGCCCCTGGTGGGGATGGGGGAGTAGGCAGAGACCTGGAGGACTGGGCTGAAGCCAGTCTGCCCACACTGCCAGGTGACCCCTCACACACCCACACGCAGCTGGCGGGATTGTGGGGTGGGGCCAGCCTTGTGGAATGTGCCCTGAGCGAGAGGCTGAGCCAGTGGGCGGGTTTTTCCCATGCGTTCACTGGGAGGCCATGGGAATACAGTCAGTGTCCATGCATCCGGGACTCTGGCAGAGACATCTACTCTGCTGTGTGGGTGGGAATGACCCTGTGCTTCTGCCTGGTCAAGGGAGCTAAATTCCATGCCCCAGAAAAAGAAAGGACGATTTTCCTCCTTGGCCTGTTTTTATTTATTCTACACCCTGCCCCCCCTTAACAGTGTCCGTAACTGATTTCTCTTTTTATAGTTTATTTTTTGTTTCTTGGGGTTCGTAGGAATGCAGAAATGAGATGTTAGTTGTAGATGCTACACCCGAGAGCCCGTGTCTTTTCTTCCCTCTACCCAAGTCCTGTGGTGGGGCCAGATCACCTTCCTGAGATGGACAGCAAAGCAGCCCAGGGGGAGAGGCTCAGAGTTAGCGGGGCCTGATGGCATCGAATACCAGGCTGGTAGATCAGGCAAGTGGGATAGGCAGAGGCCTCTCACGTTAAAAGACTGGTAAAGTAGATGCTATCGTTCACTCAGGTGTACATGGGACCCAATCCTGGAAGCAGTTTTAGCATAAACGGGCGTGGGTGGTTTTGGAGACGTCCATGACCCTTGTAATGGAAAGTGGGTCTGTCCCTGCTCTCAGCTGGCCAGGCTGGGGCAGGGCTTCTAGTCTCCGGCGCCGTTCTCTGGTGTCCTGTCAGCGAGCAGGGCACAGGAGGCTGGCTCGGTCTGCAGTTCTTCTGTTCTTGTGACTTGGAACGGTACATTCCACACCATTTCTCTCACACTGGTTTCTCTCTCCCTCTATGTAGGTCCTGCCTAATCATTGGACACGGACTCTTAATAAAACGGTCTTCAGTTCCAGATTCCTTCCCAGCAAGCTCTAGCTTAAGTCCATTTTCTTCTGTGAAAGGGACAGGACTCCATCAAGTTATGGAATTCCTCAGAGCCCTGGGCCTGTCCCCAGGGTGCATTAGTCATGTCCATCAGAGCAGCACACGCCTAGTCCCGCCTCCGGGAAGGCTGCCTTGCCTGGCTGGCCGCCCGGGCCTCCTGTGTACAGACTGCCCGGCTGTCCCGCCCAGCCTCCTTGGTCGTCTGGGCTCCTCTGGGTGGGTGGCATCTCCCAGAGTGATGACAATCTCGCTGCACACGCTTGCGTGTGGTGCTGCTCCATGTGCAAGGCCCCATCACAAGTATGTTTTCTCTCTCTTCATCCCTCTGTCTCTTTCTGGGACTCTGGATCCTAACCCTCCTGGACCTGGCAGTGACATGTAGCCCAGAGGAGATCTCATTCACCCTGTGGAAGAAAGAACACACTAACATCTAGAGCTTTTCCAAGTGAGGAATGGGGGCTGTCCCTCAGCACGCCTTCTTTTAGTGGCCCATGCAGCTCCATCAGCCGAAGGCTATCACCAGCCACAGCTGACTTACAGCCCCTGGAGTCCTTCCATTTTTGTTGTTCCCGTGGTTATCTATTGGGCATTTTTCCAATTTCTTTAGCCTCTTCTCCTGAAGTTGCATAGGGAAAGGACCTCCTAGGCTGCCTTTTGTCCTTCCCAGGTGAATAGGAGCAGGCTGCAGTGGGGCTGGCCACTGGTGAGGGCATTTGGGGAGGCGGCTGTGACCTGGGCCCTGGAGACCATCATCTCTGCCCCCGTGGTGTCAGGGTCTGGGCTAGTAGGTGAGAAAGGGTTCTCAGAATCCAGGGCACTGGTCAGTGGTAAGGGCATCAAAGCCCTTAGAGCCAGCTCCCTACACATCTCTGAGGGACATGGCCAGTGCGAGCACCCTCCTATTTTTTAGGCCCCTGAAATAATGGCATCTGCTGGGAGTTTGGCAGGCCAGGGTGACCGTATCATATAAGCCCTCTGAGAGACACTGAATGGGCTTTTTTGCTCTAAAAATAAATATTGGCCCTTTTTTGGTCATGAATCCAGCATCTTAGCAGAAAACTGCCTGATGTGAAAAGTTCCCTAAGGAATGGCATCAGCCTTAAGGGAGATTTTTGATTTTTTTTTTTAATATAGTTCATGCATACTTCAAGACCTTGCCATCTGCTGGCAACTTGGAGCCAGCCTTCTGGAACTGGAGTAGGCTTGAAGGGGTGCAGTGCACTATCCGCAGGCCCAAGCAGCTGTAGCTGCCTCAGATTGGCTTTGGCCTTGGGTTCTAGCTCTAGCCTCCCACCCCCACACCCAGCCTCTAGGGTCTTGCTGTGATGCTGGGAGTTCCAGGCTGTTCTCTGGTCCTCTGGCCATCAACTTCCAGTCAAGCACTATTTGCCAAACAGACTATTTTGAGTTGCCCTTTGGCCTGTGCCTAATGTGTTTCCAGTGCAGCTCGGCCTAGCTGAGGCCAGGGATCTTTATGCCCAGAGATTCCCAAAGGACAGTTGGAAAGTGGCTGGCACTGTCTTTCTGGGAAGATTCTTAGAACAAATGGAAGCCTGGATTCCCACAGTGTCGGCCTGTGTGTCACCCCACCCTTCCCACACACTTGTACATGGGCTGTAGTCGCAGATTACAGGGTCCTTGCACCCTCTCTGTTCAGGGATCCTGTCCTCGCCCATGGGTTTTCATCTGGCAGAGAACATGATCTTTAAACTCGAACTCTCACCTGTGCCCAGTGCCCCAGCCACAGAGCAGAGCCCACTCCTTACTGAAGACCCTGTGCTCAGGCAGTGGCAGGGGCCAGCCAGGCCTCAACTCACCAGCTGCCTTTGGGTCCTGAGGACTTGCTGAGGAGTGGAAGCCCAGGTGTCCACTGGTGCCAAGGCTCTATTTAGTTCAGTTTAGGGTTCCTTACCTTTCCCCTGCCCTTAC
>NW_006287458.1:250669-258302 GCF_000327345.1 Myotis davidii | reverse complement strand
GATTTGGGGGTGGTGGGTGGGGAGGGTGGGAGGAGGAATCAGTGTTTTAATCAGATTTTACAAAAACGTTTTAATTCTTTGTACAATTACCATCCTATGTAAAGATGACATTGTGTTCAGTTCAAGATTTTCATGGAATAAAGATCACACAGTACTTGAGGCCATCTTCATGTAACCCTTTCTAGAGAGTTTTGTGTGGGGGTGTCTTGGGGCTGGTGTGTCGTGAAGCCGTGCACCTCTGTTTTGTCTTCCTACCAGTCACTCCAACATGAGGCTCGGGCCACATGAGCCAGATGCACTCTCCCAAACAGGCTGCAGCACCCTTGGTCCCCACCGCCGGTTCTGTTAGTCCTCTGGTCCTGAGGGTATGCTTTGTGCCTCCAGCCTCTCTTCCACTCTAAGGCTATCCTACCCGGCACTGCCACGGAGCCCTGGAGTCCTCCCAGTGACCTTTTCAAGGCAGCCAAGACTTGTTCCCTGGAACCCCCACGAGTTCTCATATGGGCCTCTCTCCCCCTCAGAGCCAGCATCCCTCTTGTCCGGTGGCAAAAACAGTGCTTCCCCAAGTGCACGAGATGACAGGCCAACCCAACCCTCTTCCCATGACACAGTGTCTTCTGGTCAGGATTTACCCACTGCCCTCTTCCCCCAGTTACACACACACACACACACACACACACACACACACACACCCCTCTCCAGAAGCATGCCCAGTGTATGGACAACTGTCCCCAGCCTCCCTCGACATGCAGTTTCTGTTCATGGAATTGATGCTGGGAGAGGATCCTGTCTGGGAGGAACACCCAAGCCTCTTCCACTTTGGTGGCTACTCAGCACTGAGCTTTCCCCCAGCACGTGCAGGGTCCCTTTGGTTCTGGTCCCTAGCATCTTCAGTACAATGCTGCCCCCATCCCCTACCATGTAGCTGCCAGGACCTATGGCCTTGATCCTGCAATCGCCTAAACTGTCCCTTTGTATCACCCACAACAGTATCCTTTTCCCCGGGTGTCCTGTTGTGACCCATATTCCTGAGCCCTGTCTCCTGAAATTCCTAGTGTCCCAGTTTGGGGCTGGGCCTACAATTCTCATGTCCCAGGTGTCCCAATTGCTGCCATTTGTATGAGGATATGTGTCTAGCTGCTGAGGTCTGTGTCACTGTCTTGTCTCTCGCATGGAGTGGTGAACTCTTGCAAGGCATCAGATGGCTTATCCCTTTGGGTGGCACATGACACCCTGAGGCCATGCACCTCACAGAACCTTAGCATGGCCCTTCGTGAAACCAGCTATGAGGAGAGTTAGCCCTGCTTTGGACAAAGCCTATGTCTTCTGACCTTAGCAGCAAGAGCCAGCATCCTGGCAGGGAGCCAGGGGATGCAAGGCAGAGGAGACATGAGTCCAAAAGGCGCTGTGGGTTCCAATTTACCACCTGGTGGTTAGCAACTTCATCATTTCCCAGCCCATGAGCACCGGCCTGGCCTCTCTCCCTCTCTCTCTCTCTCTGGGATTTGCACATCGGTGGAGTTTGGCAAGGGGCATTCAGCTGACTAGTTCCTTAGAGTGGATGGGGGGAGCATGCTGGCTCTTAGCGCACTCCTCACAGATGTGTCCATACAGTGGCGGCAACAAGCTTTTGGCCTCTGAGGAACCAGGGCACATACTGCCTTCTCCCTGCAGCACGTCCACTGCGTACCAGCAGCTTTTCTGAGGCCACTCTGCCGACAGGAAGGAGAAGCTGGCCATGGCATTGAGCATCTCCCTGTGTGCTCCTGGTGGTCCCTGGGAGGTTCGCTGGCTGGCCTGCCTTCCCTCCCTCCCTCCCCTGAAGTACTCACACGGTGGCCTTCCCACGTGTCCGCCCTCTCCTCACCTGTCCCATGGCTCTGTGGCCAGACTTTGGCCCAAGCCTGCACCACATCTCTCACCCTAACTCAGCCTGTTTGCTGCCTCCTGGGGGGACGGGAAGGAGTGCACCTCAGTTGTTGGAGGCAGCTGTGCGGCTCCTTTACAGCTGTGTGTTCCAGGGCAAGTGCCTTGACTTCTGAGCCTCACTTTGCTCATCTGTCAAATGGTTATGATCATTTCAAACACCATAGTTGTTCCAAGACAATGGGTTAGGGTGCAGACACTCAGATTGCCTTAGTGACCTGTCACCAGAAAGTAGGGGGAGCTGTTGGGCAAGAGGTCTACGTAGCTCAACCCCCAGTTCCCCGGGGTTATTCTTCAATGGAGTCAGGGGTCAGGAGTTGGGCAGGGAGGCCTTTCGGGCATGGTCCCAGCTAAGAAAAGTGGCAGGCAAATGGGTAGGTGACACTCCACATTGTCTTTTTCCCATAACGGACTCTCATACCAGACAATCCAGCCACCCTGTCTCACCGTCACTGGTCCTTCTGAACTCACCCTGTTTTCTCCTGGTTCTGCATCCAAGGCAGCCTGGTCTTCTCCCCTAGACCTCACTACCTTCTCTTTTCCTTCACAGAGATGGCTCCGAAGTCAAAAAAGAAGGGGCACCCTGGGAGGGAGCAGAAGAAGGTACGTGATCATAGAGGTGTCTTCCCTTAGGGAAGTGGTGGTCACCTGCCTCTCTGGGCCCCGGGGGGACCCTGGGGCTGGCCCGGGGGTTTCTGCCTGCCTGACATCAGCCTCTGTCTGTCTGTCTGTCTGCAGCATCATCACCACCATCACCAGCAGCTGCAGCAGGCCCCAGGCCCTGGGCCCCAGCAGCCCCCGCCATACAGCAGACTGCCCCCACGATGAAGTCCTCGCCCCCGCCCTTCATCGCCGCCCAGGTGCCCGTCCTGGAGCCCCAGCTCCCAGGCAGCGTCTTCGACCCCATCGGCCACTTCACCCAACCCATCCTGCACCTGCCGCAGCCCGAGCTGCCCCCTCACCTCCCCCAGCCACCCGAGCACAGCACTCCGCCTCATCTCAACCAGCACTCAGTGGTCTCTCCTCCAGGTGAGCTGTGGCCATAGCCGCCCAGGTTCAGGGAGGCCCCTTCCCACCCTGGTCTCACCATTCTGCCGCTGGGCACTCGGGGCAAACTTCGGAACCCATCTCAGCTTCAGTTGTCTCGAAGGGGATGTCAGAAGCTCCTCAGGGCCATCGTGGAAATTATACAAGATACCCCAGGATAGCCTTTGCAGAAAGTTAGTGCTTTGATACAGAAGATAATGAGTCAGTTGTGCTGGGTCAGGCATTGTCAGGTGAAAAAAGATGTGACCTCTCTGTAACTCTCAGTTACAAATGGGGGGACACACACTCATCCCAGTTAGGAGGGTCAGATTGCGGCATTCAGGACATACCTGCTTTGAGACTTGAAGACAGGGACTAGCTGGAAGAAGGGAGGGAGGTGGGAGGCACAGGCCACCTGACAGGACAGTACTGGTGAGGGCTTTATTCTGGAGATGGTGAGAACCTGAGGAGGGTGGGGAGAGAGTGCTTGTCAGAGATGGGTAGAAGGTCAGGATGGAGTAGAAAGGCCAGGCTGAGGACCACGGGAGCCTCACTGCCACACTGTTGTGTCCTTCTAGCTTTGCACAACGCGCTGCCCCAGCAGCCATCGAGGCCCAGCAACCGAGCTGCCGCCCTGCCCCCCAAGCCTGCCCGGCCCCCTGCTGTGTCGCCTGCTCTGGCCCAACCGCCCCTGCTCCCACAGCCCCCCATGGCCCAGCCACCCCTGCCACCCCCGCCTCATCCCTCCGTGCAGCAGCAGTTACAGCAGCCACCACCTCCTCCTCCACCCCCACAGCCACAGCCACAGCCACAGCACCAGCCACCCCCCCGACCTGTGCATATGCAACCCATGCAGTTCCCCACCCACATCCAGCAGCCTCCGCCACCCCCAGGCCCTCAGCCCCCTCACCCGCCCCAGGGCCAGCAGCCACCCCCACCGCAGCCCGCCAAGCCTCAGCAAGTCATCCAGCATCACCCTTCACCCCGGCACCACAAGTCGGACCCCTACTCAACCAGTAAGTGGCCCTCAGTTTCTAATCCTAACCCTAACCCGGGGAGGCTGGGACTGGATCCAGGGTTTTGTCCTTGAGCAGCCAGGCAGGTGAGCTCACGCTTCAGGCTGAGGTTGGAGAGGGGTGGCTGACATGGTGTGGGTACTCTTGTAGTGTCTCTATGAGGTATGTCTTGCTTGCAAGCTGAGATGGCTGAGAATAAGGCCCCCACTGGCCCTTCTCTTGGAACTCAGTCAAGAATGTTACAGTATATCATGATTCCTGCTAGGTGGGAAGCCTAGAACCCAGGGAGGCTCCCAGTCCACCTCTGGTTAAAGCAGGCTTCCAGGAGAAGGTGGCCAGAGGATGAGCAGCAGTTAGTTTAACAGATGGGGGTGGGGGAGGTTAAGTTCCAGGCAGATCCAGGGGCAGGTGTGGGCAGTGGGGGCTGTTTGAGAACCTGCAGGAATAGGTGCTCTGCTCTTGGTGTCATGAGGCCCATCTGGTGGAGCCAGGATCATGTCGGGGAGAATTGGGCTGAAGATCAAAGGTAGTGTGCCTCCCACCTTCCCCTGAAACCATCCCTATCTCCTGCTGCATGGCCCAGGCTGCCCTATTTTCCTCCACAGCATTGATTAGGCCGTGCCCTCTTGCCTTTCTTGGGCATTTGTTAGCTAAATGTCTGTAAACAAAGCATTCTGGTCAACCCTGGTGTGGCAATGTGGCATCGATGCCTCATGGTGTACTGACATGCAAGGGTCAGAGTTGAGGTCCCTGGACTTGGCAGTGTAGACCAATGCTGGCTTGGGGGTGCAGCATTGCTGCTCACAAATTGGACAGGCCATAATGATGTTGTGACTGCTCCTAAACCCAGCAAAAGCTGCCAGGTACCAAGTGGATAGCTGCAGTCCTGGGCCAAGACCAGCTGGCTGTCCTCCCTGGGAAAGACGGGTGTTGGTCCTGGCAGCCACGCAGCTGTGCCTCTTCCCATCCGTGAGCAAGGCCAGGCTTCCAGTAGTGGGTGGTAATAGATGATGAGATGCCTTTAGAAGAGCCAGCAGTGGGGGTGGGACAGGTCCCCTCTGGTCACCTGGTCCATCTCACCGTCAGCTCCCATGGCCAGGGAGTGATGTGGATTGGAACCCCCTAGGGCTTTGGGTCTAAGGCCAATGCATTGGAATCCTAAGGAACTCTGCAGGCATCCTTGGGTGCTGAGCCAGCTCTCAGGCCCTGCCACTGGGCCTCCCCTCTAAGTGTTGGTGGAGGAAGCCACCAGCCAGCAGGCGATTCCTACAAATCGTAGGCCTAAGAGCTTTCCCCGGTCACCTCTGTAGGTGTTCTAAAGGGAGCCTCCCCAGGCAGGAGGCTGTCACAATTGTGTGACTGTGGCTGGCTGGCTGGCAGACCTGGACAAAGGCCACCTAGCACCTAGGCTGGCAGAACCAGCCACCTGGTACTGGGAGCCAAGGCCTAGGCACAAGGCTGGTCCTTGCTATCATGTCATCTCCAAACAGATTTTCTGGCTCTAGAGAGAGGGCAGGGGAATCAGTTGTGCGTCAACTCTTGGCCCACTAAAATGGGCACTTCTGCCCAAGGGCGTCTGCTGGCAGGCAGAGGCAGGTCAGTGGCAGGGCCGTATGCAGAGCCTGGGTTAGATGGTTCAATGTGAGGAAGGACCAGGAACACAGGCACTGCAGAGCAGTGTCTTTCTTTGGTGGAGCTGGCCAAGACATGTAGGATTCAGATAGGAGGGTGTACCCTTGCTAGGGTGGATGGGAAAGTTTAGGGCAGGACTTGGTGTCTATTCCAGCTGCCCAGTCCTGAGGGGCTGGCCCACTGTGATCTAGGGCTGTTACCTCAGCAATGAAGCTAAGGTGTCAGACTTCAGTGCCTAGCTATACCTTTCCCAGAGACCAGTAGTGGGGCTTTTCGAGCTCCGGCCCTGTATAGGGTATTTGTACCCTGTGGCTGCCTAGGTCGCCCCTCCCATTGTTGGGATAAAAATCGGTGGACTGGCCCACTTCCTACAGGAACCACAAGCTCAGGACCTGTTCCC
This sequence comes from Myotis davidii, assembly GCF_000327345.1. Taxonomy (NCBI): domain Eukaryota; kingdom Metazoa; phylum Chordata; class Mammalia; order Chiroptera; family Vespertilionidae; genus Myotis; species Myotis davidii. Next base: position 252,302 of record NW_006287458.1, on the reverse strand, counting down.
CAACTCTGCTGTGGTGCAGGCCAGTTCCAGGCTATCCTAGGCCCGAAGCAGCTGCAGGCAGGCAGGCCAGGCCACCTGGGACAGCCAGGACCCAGGCTGTCTATTCTGTGCAGTTATTGATGTGCCTTACGTTTAACCCAAGGATTGCCACAGAACTATCTGGTGATGAGAGAATCATTGATCGGCCGCCTCCGGCACACCCCACACTGGGGATTGAGCTTACAACCTGGGCATGTGCCCTGACCAGGAATCAAACTGTGACCTCATGGTTCATAGGTTGACATTCAACCACTGAGCCACACTGGCTGGGCTGGAGAGCTTTTAAAAAGTACTCAGGCCCAGTCCAAACCTGGGACCAAATGTATCAGGTTATGCACTTCTCAAACGTTCCTGATGATTCTGATACAGGTTTTAGATACTAGGACTGAGTGCATAGCTCCACAAAGCCCTGCTCCACACTGAGCTTGGGGCCTGACTGAGCAGGCCCACAGGCCCCATGTGGCGGGGCTCCTCTGGTGGGGCTCCGATTGGATTGGGGGACCAGACTTGGCCCAGGACTGGCAGCCTCCACACCAATCGGCTGACATGCTCCTTGTCCCCTTTCCTAGGTCACCTCCGTGAAGCCCCCTCCCCGCTTATGATACATTCCCCCCAGATGCAACAGTTCCAGAGCCTGACCCACCAATCGCCACCCCAGCAAAGTGTCCAGCCGAAGAAGCAGGTAAAGAGCAGGGCTGGGCCTCGGCCCCCAGGGCCAGGCACGGGCCAAAGCCAAGGCCGCCTGCCTGCCTCACCGGTCGCCATGCCTGTGCCGTCCCAGGAGCTGCGTGCAGCCTCTGTGGTCCAGTCCCAGCCCCAGCCCCTGGTGGTGGTGAAGGAGGAGAAGATCCACTCACCCATCATCCGCAGCGAGCCCTTCAGTCCCTCGCTGCGGCCGGAGCCCCCCAAGCACCCGGAGAACATCAAGGCTCCCGTCCACCTGCCCCAGCGTGAGTGTCCCGTCCACTCTCTGCCAGTGCTAAATGTGAGCTTCTTATTGGCCGGCCAGTCTGCCATGCCTGCCCCATGGGGGATCCAGGCCCACAGGCTGTTTGTGTTCCAGGGCCTGAAATGAAGCCTGTGGACGTTGGAAGGCCTGTGATCCGGCCCCCTGAACAGAATGCACCCCCAGCAGGGGCTCCCGACAAGGACAAACAGAAACAGGAGCCGAAAACACCAGTTGCCCCTAAAAAGGTAGGGTCTGTGGGCCCACAAGTGCACCTCACTCCCCACCCTCACCCCAAGGAGGTGTCCATATGGCAGCAGGGCCCCCTCACCCACCCGGTGGTCTCTCTGCCTCACAGGACCTTAAAATCAAGAACATGGGCTCCTGGGCTAGCCTGGTGCAGAAGCACCCCACCACCCCATCCTCCACAGCTAAGTCATCGAGTGACAGCTTTGAGCAGTTCCGTCGCGCTGCCCGTGAGAAAGAGGAACGGGAAAAGGCCCTGAAGGCGCAGGCTGAACATGCAGAGAAGGAGAAGGAGCGACTACGGCAGGAGCGCATGAGGTGGGCGCGGGCTCCGCGGGCGGGGGCTCCTGGGGCGCCCCAGGCCCCAGGCTGACCTGGAGCCCTGCTCTGCTCAGGAGCCGT
>NW_006287458.1:245152-250442 GCF_000327345.1 Myotis davidii | reverse complement strand
GCAGCAGCAGCAGAGGCAGGAGCAACAGCAGCAGCAGCAGCAGCAACAAGCGGCTGCAGTGGCTGCAGCTGCCGCCGCCCCCCAGGCCCAGAGCTCCCAGCCCCAGTCTATGCTGGACCAGCAGCGGGAGCTGGCCCGAAAGCGGGAGCAGGAGCGAAGGCGCCGGGAAGCGGTAAGTCAGGGACCCTGCTGGGGAACCCCAGGGCAGGAGTACAACCCTGGAGGAGTTTGGAAAGGGGACCTGAACCCAGAGAGGGGCAGGAGCATCACTCTGAGAAGGGGGGCAGGCAGGGAGACCCTTGAATGTGTGCTTGGGGCAGGGAACCTGCTTGTCCACACCAGCTGGCCTCTGAGCCATGAGGTTCCAGGGAATGGGCCCTAAGGAAACTGCCGATGCTGGAGGGGTGGGGGTCCTCTCACTCTCTGACTCTTCCCTCCTCTTTCCTGCAGATGGCAGCTACCATTGACATGAATTTCCAGAGTGACCTATTGTCAATATTTGAAGAAAATCTTTTCTGAGAGCACCTAGGTGACTTCTGACTTTGATTTTCTGGCAAAAAGATGACTCTCCATAGTGTTAGGCGTGGCAGCGGAGGCGGGAGCAGCATCCACAACCTGTCTCTGGACCTGGCCCTTGTGCATGCTATGCCAGGGCAGGCCTGACGGGCAGCTAAGGACTGTAGAGCCCGTCTGCCTTACAGCCAGCCGGACGTTCTGTCACCCTCACAGGACATCAGCTCAGAACACGTCTCACTATGAGCAAGTGTCGGCCAGACCCAAGTCCGCGTCCCCGCGTGTGGGCAGAGGCCCTACTCTCCGCCAAATGTCTACACAGTATACAGAGGACATCGTTGCTGCCGCCACCGTGACTGGTTTTCTGTCCCTGAGATCATGACGTTCATGACGTCCTGCCTGCCGGGAGTCCTTCCCCACACCCCAGCCTCAGATGCCTGCCCCCAGGACAGCAGGACAGGCCCAAGTGAGCTGGAGGCAAAAGAGGGCACCGGTCCACCCCCTTGCTGGCACTGACTTTGCCTTGAACAGATCCCACCCCTGCCCTCCCCCCACAAGCCTTTAATCAAGAGCCGCTCTCTGTAAGTGTTTGCTTGTGCAAAAGGGAATAGTGCCGTGGAGGTGTGTGTGTCCATGGCAATCCAGAGCGAGGTGACTGTCACGCGCGTGTGGGCCAGCCTCGCCTGGTGAGTGAGGCCACCAACCAAAGTCAGTTCCTTCCCACCTGTGTTTCTGGGGTTTTTTTTTTCTATATATATATTTTTTGTTGGATTCTATTTTATTTTTAATTCTCCTCCTCCAAACACAATGGCACTGCTTATCTCTGAAATGGTGTAATCCTCTCCTCATTGGGCAGCAGCTGCCACTGCGCTGTGGGTAGTGTGTGACTGTGGCTGTATAGTGAAACATAGTTGGCATATCCTTGTTTGAAGTTTGTTGGTGACTCCACCAAACTGGTGTAAAAAACCTCAAAAACCCACAAAACGAAACACAAAACACACAAAAAAACTGCCTACATTGTACTCAGTTTCAAACTTTATTAGTCTATTTTTAATTACAAAACCAGAAAGCTGTGTTTTCTTTTCCCAACCCCATTCATTGGCTTCTTTGTTTTTAATGTCAAATCTGTTTGAGTTGTTTTTTACCAGAAAAGGAAGGGTCAGGCCAGGGGACAAGCGGGTGCCAGGGCCACAGACTGAGGCAGAGGCTCCTGGCCTGGCACCCGCTCAGTGCCCACCTGCGGGCACTTCCCTCACTTTTTTTTTTAAGTTTTATAATTGGAGCCCTTGGTGAGGTTACACGTGCCATGATAACCCACTCTACACCACAACACTGGTGCCTCAGTGTTGGCCATACTCTGGAGTCAGTGACTGGTTTGACTTTCATACAGTGAATATGCATTTGGTCTGTACTGATCATGGAATAAACACATCTCTCTTTTTTAATGCTGGTGTCTCCCTGACATTTCTTTGTGAACCACCTGTGACCTAGGCTAGGCCCAGGAGTCTCCAGACCCCAAATCATGTCTATATAACTCCCCCCAGGGGCCATCCAGCCCATTTCCCATGGTCTTTCCCTGCCATCCCAAGCGGAAGCTGTGACAGGGAGTCCAGGTACCCATTCTTCCCTCCTAGACAGGTGGTGGCGTGCTCCAGGGAACCTGGCCAGATTCCAGACAGTATTCTCCTACATCCTCGTCCCCTACTCACCAGGGGACTTGGGTCACTTCTCCCACTTTGTCTCCTTCTACTTAACTTTTCATTTAAGCTCAGGGTTAACCAGATATTCTTAGATACGTGTACATCCTCCCAACTAGGATCCTCTCTCACATGCACACAGATGCACACCCACACATTCCAGCCAGAGAAAGTCCAGCAGATGGCCACCCTTGTCTGTGTGCCCATCAGTAGCCACAAGGCAAGCTGGGTACCCAGGAGCAGCCCCTAGGATGAAAGATGAAATATCACTTATATGTATGCAGAGACACACTGATTGAAACATTGCTAGCACTGTTTATTAATCCACATCCACATCCCCCTTTAATGGTGTATTGTGTTTGGGATCTCCCAAACCTCCCAGAGAAGTGCAGTTCTGGCATCCAGCCAGAGCCGTCCCCCATCCCCACCCGTCCTGCGCCCCTGCCCACCCTCCAGGCTCTTCCCCATAAACACTGTGCTGGTTCAAGTATGACTTACATTTTGGTTCTTTGGGGTTGCTTCTATCTCATCCCACACCCTCCCTCATTTCTGTTCTGACACTTCCCCAGGCCAAGTCTGACTATTTAGCTGGAGAAATGATTGTCTCCCCCTTCCTTCTAAAGAGTGAATTCTGCCATAGCCCTCTCCACACTTCCCTCATAGGTGTTTCTCTAACTGGGTTATAATTAGAATTTGGGTCTATTTAATTTCTCTGGCCATTGTCCCAGTCCCTCCCACAGTACTAGAAATCTTAGTCCTATAAAAGAGTGAGAGGTGTGTACAAGCCCCCACTGTACTGTATGCACGGATCGCTTGGCCAATAATTATGTCAGTGAATCTGAGACTTGTATTAAACACTTTAGACATTTGTAGAAGGGAATTCGTAGACTTTTCACTTATATACTAAAGGTTTTTTTTTTTGTGCAGTTCTCATTGCAAAAATAAACATTTGTACTGAATATAAAATTACTATCCTGTGACTACTGCTGTCTTTTTGTTTGAGGGTAGAGCTGAGGGCTAGGGGTGGTGGAGTGAGAGTCAGTGTTGTGTACTAGTAGCAGAGGAAGAAGTAATGTCCCCAAAAACCCACCAGTCATGCAGCAAGTTTAGAGAGCTCAGGAAGGATATTAGGGTTGTCAAGTGGTCAAGAGAATTGATTTTATAGAAAATGTAAAAGAAACTAAAGCTATGACGGTCTAATTATGCAAGAAAAGAAAGGTTTAAGTGCAGGGAAAACAAACATTTGTACAATACAGGCAGTGTACAATATAGACAGCTACTTGACTGAGTGCATTGTTTACTGAGGCCGAACCATATAAACCACTATTCCCTTTAAGTAGCAACCCAGGGACTTAATTATGGTCCCAGGACAGTATAATGTTTAGCAGTGACAATACAAAGGTAAATTAACAGTGGAAGGTGGAAGGGAGGGTGAGAGATGACAAAAAGGGATGAGTGGAGTGTTTCAGATTAGAGGAACCAGTAGAAAAACTACAGGTGGAAAAAGCACGTCCAGTGGTGGTGACATGAGTCAGTGGATAATGTCCCAAATTGATAATGACAAAGGAGGCCCAGCCCAGCCAGCGTGGCTCAGTGGGTGTCGTCCTAGGAACCAGGAGGTCACAGTCCCATTCCCAGTCAGGGCACATTCCAGTGGGGCGTGCAGGAGGCAGCCGATCAATGATTCTCATCATTGGTGTTTCTCTCCCTCTCCCTTCCCCTCTGAAATTTATTATAAGAAGTAGGCACATAAGCAGACTGAGGTGCCCACGATACCAACAGAAAGCCAAAAGCGTTCCAGTGGCTGCCAAAGGCGAGGAGGTGGAGCTCAAGGCTGCTGCTTTTCTCAAAATCCTGGATTGCTGCTTAGCCAGTTGTATGACTTTGGGCAAATGACATAATCCCCAAATTGCAGGTTCGTGGCCTGTGACGCAGGGGTGTGCTCACAGCACTTACACGTAATAGGGCTGTTATAAGGGTTAAATAAGGGACCGTGAAATACCCAGCATCTTGGGGGAAGGTTGCAAAACGAGGAGGAAGAAGCCTCGTGCCGGCCTAGGCCCACTTCTTCTTCCGGCCACAGTCCCAGTGACGCAACGGGCCGGGTCTTCCAAGGAGACGAGAGTACTGTATCCCCTCCACCGCTTGCTGCGGAGCCTGGGCGGCAGCACCTGCGGCTGGGCTCTCGGGCGGGACCTGTCGCCTGCACGTCAAAATGACCGCCAGAGTCCAATCACCGCCGTGCAGGGGCGGGCCGAAGGGCCCACTGGGCCAACTGGAGGCTAGCGCGGGGTTGCGGCTGCAGGACCCACCGTTGAAACCAGAGCTAGGTGACGGTGCTGTTAGATCGCTTGGAGCCAGGCCGAAGGGTGGGTCGCGCGCTCTCGGGCGGGGGGCTCCCGGGAGATGGCGGCCGGGGACCCCTGAGGCCTCCTCAGACCGCAGCAATAGCCCCAGCCGCCCTCCTAATCTCTGCGGTGGCGCAGGCTGACCCCTCCCCCCACTTCTGGGCTCGCTTGGCCCGCCATATTGGCTTCTGGCACCGCCCCCTTGTCTCGTTGGCCCGGGTCCAGGCCGGCCCCCAGCTCATTGGCCCAGCTTTCTTGCTCCTCCTTCTCCACCCAGTTAGACCCCGCCTTCCCTGGGCTCCGCCTTCTCTCCGCCCACACACCTAAGCCACGCCCACAACCCTTCCAAGACTCCTGGACCAGGTTGGGTCCGCCCTTCCGGCTCGTAGGCCATACCTGCCCTTCAGTTCCCCGCCCCTTCGCTCCAGGTTCCCCCGGTTCCACTCAAGACACCCCCCTCTTTCCTTGCAGGACTTCAATCTTCCTCTGGAGTTAAACTCTCACCCACCTGCTGCGGGAATCCCCTAGACCACGCCCACATGTCAAGCCCCGCCCACCGCTCTAGTTCCTCGCACCTCGCCCCCAGGTCCCTCCCCACCCACCGCAGCCTGGTCCTCGCCGGCTCCACCCTGGCATCCTAGTCTGGCTCCCTGTGGCCAGCGCGCCCAGGTGTTCACCTGGCACTCAGGTAAGTCGTGTTCTCTCCGCGCGTTCCGCAAACCCCGACGGCAC
>NW_006287458.1:243389-244899 GCF_000327345.1 Myotis davidii | reverse complement strand
GGTGTTGGGAGGGAGGGTTTCAGACATAAGGAAGAGGGGTTCCCCAGATTTTACTTAGACTGTGCCTCCCCCAGAGCTCGGGCCTGCGCCTGCACTATGTCTCAGCTGGACGCGGCAACGGGCCCCTCATGCTTTTTCTGCACGGCTTTCCCCAGAACTGGTATGTCTGAGGCCCAGGGGACTGGGTGCACAGGGCTGGGGGGGAGGTGGAACTCGGACCACCAGGGTACCCAGGAGGCGGGACCGGGGCTGGGTAGACTGGGGGCGAACCGCTATAGGGCTCAGATGGGGCGCTGGGGGACAGGTGTGTCTAGGAGGCCCCAGGGACCAGAGGCCCCAAGGGAGGAGACAAAGAGGAATGAGTCTGTGTTAACACTGCCCGGGATAGGCTTCTGCTAGGTGTGGGGACCCTGACTCAACCTCCCTTCCTCTTCTGCCGGCCGGACAGGTTCTCCTGGCGCTACCAGCTCCGGGAGTTCCAGAGCCGCTTTCACGTGGTGGCTGTGGACATGCGTGGCTACGGCTCCTCCGATGCACCAACGGATGTGGACTCCTACACTGTCGACCTGCTGACGGCGGACATCCAGGATGTCATCCTGGGCCTGGGTGAGGATGTGTCCCCATCCCAGCCTGGGCCTTCCCCGCCCCTGACTCACCTCTGCCTGGCATCTCACTCACTCCATTTCCTCTGACCCCACAGGTTACTCCAAGTGCATCCTGGTGGCCCATGACTGGGGTGCACTGCTAGCCTGGAATTTCTCCATCTACTACCCGTCCCTGGTTGAGCGGATGGTGGTGGTCAGTGCTGCCCCCATGTCGGTGTACCAAGGTGTGTCGGGGAGTCCAGGATGCTGGGGTGTGTCTGTTTGAAGGAGCATGTGTTTGTGGCTACACTTCTCTGTCCATCAGTCAACACACCTGGGGCTGGAGGGTCAGCAGTGAACCTGGTCCCTTCCCCTGGGGCACTCCCAATCTACAATCAGTGACAGTACACTTAGGAGTAACTCACATATTTTGAGCACTTCCAGGTGACAATTTCTCTGACAAGGAGCCACCTAGGCTTATGAAAGTGTTATAATCCCCATGGTCCAGTTGGGGAACTGAGAGAAGTTAAATGGCTTTCTTCTAGCAGTGAAAGCATAGGTAACTAAGCAACTACAATTACATACGATGCCATCTCTGGCTACCCAGTGCTCATCACATCACCTGATTTTAATTACTAGCATTGTAGTCATAGCTGAATATTTGTTCTCCATCCCTCCTTTCCTCTCTCTCTCTCTCTCTCTCTCCCCGCCACCCCCCCTTCCCTTGTTGTTTCTTGCCTGTTTCCATCTCTAGACTGTCAGCTCCCTGAGGGCAAGGGAGTTTTGTCTGTCCTGTTCATCACTGTGTCTCCAGAGTCTAGAACAGGGCCTGGCACACAGTAGGTGTTCAGTGAATGTTTGTTGAATGAAGCAGGCCTGGGCCAGGAGAGCACACCAGTGGATGTGGGTGCTCCCAGGAGCTGCAG
>NW_006287458.1:239824-243223 GCF_000327345.1 Myotis davidii | reverse complement strand
AGCAGGAAGGGAAGCTGGTGCCAGGGTAAGGGGGACATCAGGTGTCTCCACAGGCTCAGACAGGCAGCGGTTGCATGCCTGCGTGTTGGCGCATCTGTGTGCCTGACCAGGGTGGGTACAGGGGTGCAGGGCTATGGAGCCACCCCAGGCCTCATGTCTGCATTCCCCTCCCCCCCAGATTACTCAATGCGCCACATTGGCCAGTTCTTTCGTTCCAACTATGTGTTCCTGTTCCAGCTTCCCTGGCTGCCCGAGAGGTTGTTGTCCATGTCTGACTTCCAGGTGAAGTAGAGTGAAGGCCTGGGGCGGCTGTGGGTGGAGGGCAATTGGTTGGGTAGATGGAGGAGCACTGAAGCCAGAGTCTTGCTTTGTTATCAGATCCTGAAGACCACCCTCACCCACCATAAGAGGGGCATCCCACGCTTGAACCCCAATGAGCTTGAGGCCTTCCTTTATGACTTCTCACAGCCCGGTGGCCTCATTGGGCCCCTCAATTACTACCGAAACATCTTCAGGTAAGTCCAGACCCAGGCAGAAGCTCAGGGGAGTTGGTGGGGAAGGAGGCGGGGGCAGCCATCCTTCTGTCTGTCTTGTCTCGGTCATAGGAACTTCCCCCTGGAGCCCCAGGAGCTGGCCACGCCCACCCTGCTGCTGTGGGGGGAGAAGGACAGCTACTTCGAGCACGGGCTGGTCGGGGCCATCAGCAGGCGCTTCGTGCCCGGCCGGCTGGAGGCCCACATCCTGCCAGGCGCGGGCCACTGGATCCCACAGAGCCACCCTGAGGAAATGCACCAATACATGTGGGCCTTCTTACAAGACCTGCTGCACTAGTGGCCCTTGCTCACTGGCCTGCGTGCCCCTGGGAGACCGCACCGTGTGCATACCCAGGTGCTCTCTTGGACCGTGCATAGGGTGGAACTCCTAGATTGCACACACGAGCATCTGTGGGTGTCCTAGAGCACACCAGCCCGTATACTCACAGGCATGAGTGTGACCTGTGAGCAAGCACTTTGACTCCAGGAAACCAGGGCTGCCTCTGGTGGAGCTAAATGCGATGTTCTCTCTCCCTTCCCTGGAGCCCCAGTTTTCTTGCCAGAATCAGCACCCTGAAACCCCGAAAGTGAACTTTTACTTTCCTGTCCCTGGCTTCTATCTCCATCCAGTCTGGGTTTTCAGCTAAATGCTGTTTGTCCAATACATACAGTACTGGTAGTCACATCTGGCTACTTTGATTTAATTGCAAATTAATTAAAATTTAAATACAATTAAAAATGCGGTTCCTCAGTCACACTAGCCATCTTTCAAGGGCATCAACATAAAAAGTTCTGTCAGCCTGGCCAGTGTGATTCAGTGGTTGAGCATCGACCTATGAACCAGGAGGTCACTGTTCAATTCCCTGATAGGGCACATGCCCGGGTTGCGGGCTTGATCCCCAGTAGGGGGCATATGGCATTGATGTTTCTCTCTCAAGCAGAAGGGGGATCTGAAGAAAACTTCTATCTACCAAGCATGAGAAACTTGAAACACGATTATTTATAAAAGTTCTATCAGACAGTGCTGATGAGGATGTTCCTAGTGCTGGGGGCCTCCTGCTTGGCTCCTGATCACCTCTCCAATGGATGACCCCTGGGGAGGCAAGTGGCTGCCCAGAATCCTCTCCAGCTAGGTCCTGGACAGCACCCTCCCATGATGACCCAGTCCCAACTCCAGGCCTTGAAAGGTCAAGTTCTCTCACAGCAGCCTAGGAAAGATGCCTGGGATCTTGTCTCAGGTCCATGGGAAAACAGCTCTTGGCTCCCCTAGGATATGTGAGATTCTGGATTGGGCACAGGAAGGGACCAGCTGGCTGCATGGCCATCTAGGGTCTGGGGCCTGCTTCTCCAGCTCTTGGAGTCATCTGTTCCAAATTCACCGGTTTCTGTTGATAACTTCTGGGGCCCCGGACTCCAACCTCCCAATGAGGGTGGTACAAGTCAAGGGTGGATTGCCTGCCTCAGACTAGTCACAGCATCAGCCTCTATGTCCCTAACCTTTGTCTGGCCTTTGGGGACAGTACCATGACCTACAGTATGATAAATCTCTCTGGGGATCCAGCAGACCTCACACATACATTCTCATCTCTGGGGTGGGCCTGCCTGGCCAGAGGGTCACACCAGTCGGCCCTCCCTTGTCTCCAATGTAACATCCTTTTTAAAAAATAGATATATTTTTTCTTTTATTGATTTCAGAGAGAGAGATAGAAACATCAATGAGAGAGAATCATTGATGGGCCACCTGCTGCACACCCCCTACCGGGGATCAAGCCCACAACCTGGGCATGTGCACTGGCCAGGGATCAAACCCTGACCTCATTCATCGGTCGATGCTCAACCACTGAGCCACACCGGCCAGGCCCAGTATAACATCCTTTTGTTGTGGGTGGCAGGAACAGGCACCAGGTGTGACAGCCATGGGTCAGACCGGACCTGGGTTCAGCAACCTCGGTACTTGAATTCTGCGGGCTAGGCAAGAATTCAGAGCAAAGACTCAAAACTGTAAGAGAAAATTTATAAAATCACAGAGATGGCCCTGACAGGTTTGGCTCAGTGGATAGAGCGTCGGCCTGCGGACTGAGGGGTCCCAGGTTCGATTCCAGTCAAGGGCATGTACCTTGGTTGCGGGCACATCCCCAGTAGGAGGTGTGCAGGAGGCAGCTGATCGATGTTTCTTTCTCATCAATGTTTCTAACTCTCTATCCCTCTACCTTCCTCTCTGTAAAAAAATCAATAAAATATATTTTTTAAAAAAATCACAGAGATGAAAGAAGTATTTTGTAGAAAAACTGGGCTTAGGAAACAAGTTATAGAGGCAAAGGAAGGGACATTGGACCTTAGAAGTGAGGAAGGTAAAGGTGACTCCCCCGGGGGAAGGAGAGGGGGAAGAGAAAGGCACTTGCCTGCTCCTGGGAGGGAGAGCACCCTGGGTGCTCTGTCCTAAAGGTCTTAAGGGTGGAGATGTTAGGGGAGGTCCCAGGGGGACATCTCAGTAGAATATTCAGCAGCTTTCCAGATGTGTCCTTCCAGGGGGTCATTATTCAGTGCAGCGGGTCCTGGTGTCAGCTGTGCTGTTAACTTGTCTGGCTTGGCTGCTTTTCTGGGCCTGGAGCTGAAATACAACCGAGGCCTCCAGAGAGCGAAGGTCAGGGAGTCCAACCCCAAACCGCAAGACCAGCGACATGCTAGGGGAGAAAGGTCACCCTGGGAGGAGGTCCCACCCTACAACTGTCCTTTGCGAGGCGCCCAGGGCCTGCTGCCCTAGTGACCTTCCGTACCTGGCCTGTCGTCCTTGCTCTGCTCATGTCTGTCTGTGTGCCCATCCCCGCCCCCACCCCCCCAAGGATCTTGGCGCTGGATTCTTTCA
>NW_006287458.1:230604-239682 GCF_000327345.1 Myotis davidii | reverse complement strand
CCCCTTTCTGGTGACCTTCTGTTCCTGGCCCATTGTCCTTGCTGTACTCAGGTCTGTCTAACTGCATACTACGACATTCCCCCCTGCCTCCCCAAGGATCTTGTTTCAGAAATCTCTCAGAGAAAAGGGGTGCAGGGTTTCTACTGTAGTTGCTGAAAGGGGGTGAAGTTTTCCTTCAGAGCTAAGAGATCCTTGCTCATTGTCAAGGGGTAATGAGACCTGATGACAGAAGGAGGTGATGATGGTGTCTAGAGGTGGTATTCCTGAGTACGAGTAGGTTTGTAACATGGTGGAGACAAACTGTGTTAAAAATCTTAGTATTTGCCCTAGCAAGTTTGGCTCAGAGGATAGAGCATCTGCCTGCAGACTGAAGGGTCCCAGGTTCGATTTTGGTCAAGGGCACATTCCTGGGTTGCAGGCTCCTAGCTAATTTTCCAGTCAGGGCACATGCCCAGGTTGTGGGCTTGATTCCCAATGGGGGGGCTGCAGGAGGCAGCCGATCAATGATTCTCTGTCATCACTGATGTTTCTATCTCTCTCTCCCTCTTCCTTCCTCTCTGAAATCAATAAAAATATATTGAAAGTTTAAAAAAAATTAGTATTATTGGGGCAAAAGCTAGAATGGCAAGAATTACAACAAATGATCCAGTGGAAGGAAAAAATGTTTTCATTCTCATTAATTCCAAGTCAAAGAATGGGAAAAAAGTGAAACCGTTTTGAGGGTTGTAGCCAAATATTTAAGAAAATTAGGAAAATTCATGATCCTGTCCAGTTTGTAGGTGAAAAATTTAAAGCTTTTAATTGAACTGGAATCTAATATTTACAATGGTGTATTATAGAGTCTATTAAAACATAATTTCCCACCTAAAATTACCCTCATCTTTACTAATAAAAGCCTAGGTGGCCCTGGCGTGCGACCTCACAAGATGGCCACCACAAAGATGGCCACGCACACAGTGGAAGCGGGGCCCGTCAGCCGCTCCATGTGGTGAGGCCTGGGGGTCCCATGGCTCCTTGCTGCATGGAGAAGGCTGGGCCCAGCATCTCTGCCACCTTGAGTGGAGGAGGTGGGTCCCAGCCTAGGAGGTGGGTCTCTAATTAGCCCCTCAGGGCAAAGAAGCCAAGCCACCTAGTTGCCATCAAGTTTGTCTGAAATATGTATAGACTTGGGTGAATTCCTTGCCATCTCTCAGGAAAGCAACCTTTGTTGCTTACCTGGAAAGACTGCCATGTGACCAAGCAAGGTACCTGACCATTTCTCCAAAGTCAGTCTTTATTCCTGAGGCTTTCTGGGGACACCCAGAGTCCAGGCGTGCCTCTCTCAGACGTGACATTCCAGTCAGAGTCTTGGTTAATAAAACCACAATTGGAAACTGGGCTTATTGAAATCATGCAAAAAAACATATTGCCATGAAAATAGTAGTACTCCAGTTTCCAAAATCTGGAGGGATTAGGTAGAGAGAAAAAGACAATTTTCAAAATCCTTTTATTTTTTAAAATATATTTAAAGCCATTGAGCTACACCGGCCAGGCATACCAAATCCTTTTCTTTAAAAAATATATATATATATATTGACAAAAAAGACCAATTTATGTATTGTATTAAGTCCAATTTCAATTGTTTGCATAAACACAGTAAGAATAGCAACTGATTAAATAGGCTTACTTTTAAAAAAAAATATATATATATATATTGATTTTTTACAGAGAGGAAGGGAGAGGGCATGTACCTTGGTTGGGGGCACATCCCCAGTGGGGAGTGTGCAGGAGGCAGGTGATCGATGTTTCTAACTCTCTATCCTGCTCCCTTCCTCTCTGTAAAAAATCAATAAAATATATTTTTAAAAAAAGACCCATTTATGTATTGTATTAAGTCCAATTTCAATTGTGTGCATAAACACAGTAAGAATAGCAACTGATTAAATAGGCTTACTTTTAAAAAAAAATATATATATATATATTGATTTTTTACAGAGAGGAAGGGAGAGGGCATGTACCTTGGTTGGGGGCACATCCCCAGTGGGGAGTGTGCAGGAGGCAGGTGATCGATGTTTCTAACTCTCTATCCTGCTCCCTTCCTCTCTGTAAAAAATCAATAAAATATATTTTTAAAAAAAGACCCATTTATGTATTGTATTAAGTCCAATTTCAATTGTGTGCATAAACACAGTAAGAATAGCAACTGATTAAATAGGCTTACTTTTAAAAAAAAATATATATATATATATTGATTTTTTACAGAGAGGAAGGGAGAGGGCATGTACCTTGGTTGGGGGCACATCCCCAGTGGGGAGTGTGCAGGAGGCAGGTGATCGATGTTTCTAACTCTCTATCCTGCTCCCTTCCTCTCTGTAAAAAAATCAATAAAATATATATATTTTTAAAAATAAGTCTCCTTGTATTTGGAAAGCAAGAGGAAAATTCTTGTCCTTTTAACAGAGTGAGAGAGCGAATCATTGATTGGCTGCCTCCTGTGCACCCCACACTGGGGATGGAGCCTTCAACCCACGCATGTGCCCTGACGGGGAATGCAACTGTAACTTCCTAGTTCATAGCATTCTCAACCATGGAGCCACACCAGCCGGGCGAGGCTTTCTTAAATCTTTTGCTGGAATTCCATGATTGACTTTTAAATTTATTTATTTAATTAAATTCATTATTTAGCTTACTTATGTAATTTCCTTTTAAGATTTTTTATAAAACTTTCACAAACCTTTTTACAACTTTCATAAACCTTACCCATTCAGAAATAACCAGCTTCAGAACAACTCACTTTTTTTCTTTTTAATTTTATTTTTAATTGGCTTCAGAGAGGAAGGGAGAGGGAGAGATAAAACGATGAGAGAGAATCATTAATTGGCTGCCTCCTACATGCCCCACACTGGGGATCGAGTCTGCAACCCGGGCATGTGCCCTGACCAGGAATTGACCGTGACCGTCTGGGTCATAGGTTGACACTCAACCACTGAGCCACACCAGCCAGGCTCTCTCTCTCTCTCTCTCTCTCTTAAAATATATCTCCATACTTTTTATCAAGAGTGGGAAACCTTTTATTCTGCCAAGGGCCATTTGGATATTTATAACATTCTTCATGGGCATACAAAATTATCAGCTTAAAAATTATCGAGCTATATTTGGTCAAACATTTAATTAACTCACCCCTCACCCCTAATGCCTTGGCAGGGCCAGACCAAACGATTTCTTGGGCCTTATGCGACCCAGGAGCTGGATGTTCCCCACCCCTGCTTTATACCTTCTATCGCCAAAACCATAATTTTTTTCAATTAATTAGAATTCTTAATTCTTGGGAAACCTTAATTACTAAAAAGTAAGCAATTAGCCCTAGCCGGTTTGGCTCAGTGGATAGATTGTCGGCCTGCAGACTAAAGGGTTCAACTCTGGTCAAGGGCACATGCCCAAGTTTCGGGCTTAATCCCCAGTAGGGGGCGTGCAGGAGGCAGTTGATTAATGATTCTCATCACTGATGTTTCTCTCCTTCTCCCTTTCTCTCTGACATCAATAAAAATATATTTAAAAATAAAAAGTAAGCAATTAGTATCCTTTCAATTGGCAAGTACATTTTATAACTTAGAAACAGGCTTTTCTATTGGCAAACACACTCATGCTTTTAAGAGACATATTTCTAATAAAATATAAGACATTAAAAGCTCCAAATTTATTTTTAAGCTTTTTTATTTAAATAATAAAAGGCCAAAAGTAGGTGAACTTAAGACTTGTCTAGCAATCAATACGTTACAGCTGAAATGAGTTAATTGATCTGCTTACGTGGCTAAGGTTTTTCCTTTCAATAAGATTACCTCCCAGCTGGGCTGGTGTTGCTCAGAGGTTGAGCGTCAACCTATAAACCAAGAGGTCACAGTTTGATTCCCAGTCAGGGCACATGCCCAGGTTTTGGGCTTGATCCCCACTGGGGGGTATGCAGGAGGCAGCCGATCTATGGTTGTCTCTTTTCATTGGTTTTTGGGCTTGATCCCCACTGGGGGGTATGCAGGGAGGCAGCCGATCTATGGTTGCCTCTTTTCATGGGTGTTTCTATCTCTCTCTCTCCCTATTCCTTCCTCTTTGAAATCAATAAAAAAAATTTTTTTAAACAATTACCTTCCAGAAATGTGCATTTTAAAAGATGGCTAAGATAAAAGTTGGTGGGCTTTGAACTGTTTCTGGAGACACACCTCTGGCCCTGTAAAGACTTCATTTATAAAACAAGGACAGTCATTTTTTTAAAAAAATATCTCAAGGTTTGGCAAATGTTGGTAAAGAGCTGACAATTCCCTTCATCCATCTTTGGAGTGTTTGTTCCCATTTGGGCATGTTTTTCCTGTAGGCTCTGTAGCAGGTACAGAGAGCTCTCGCTTACAGGCAGCGCACAGGTGAGAGGCGCCCCGAGAGCCGTGAAGGCTTGCACATATGGAAAAGGCACACTGACCGAAGGAGGCTTCATCCTCCACTCACTTCCCCGGGAATGGCAAAACAGGTCTAGCTGCAGGATAGTATTAAATTAATGGTGCCATTAACTGGCTAAACCTCTCCATTGTTCACTTTATAGTGGGGCCAGGCTATATTATAAAGAAGCTTGAGGGACTTAGGGTCAGATTTCTCCCAGCTGGCGAATATGCATCCCAAAGGGTTATGTTGAGGCACTGTGGACAGGTTCCCCATCTATGAAGAGACAGATAAATTCCCAGCTGAGAGTTAGAGGTGTCCCTACTGGTCTCTGGGCTGTCCTGTGGTCAGAACCACAATGGCGTAGGTTCCCATCACCCAGGAAATACCTGGGCTGTGGAGTGCATACCCTGTACCCTGAGGGTAGACTTAACAGTGACCCCCCTGATGGCCAGCATGGGGAGGATGGACTTACTCTGCTCAGACAGGTGGATTCCATTCCACAGGCATTTCCTGCCACCTGGGTGCCACCCGTGACCAGCTCTGAGTCACTCCATGCTCTGAGGGCAGACTTCCCAACAGCGGTCACGGTGATGGCTGGGCACTGTAAGGATGGACTCACTCCGCTCAGGCAGTTGGACTTCACTCTACACGAAGCTAGTCCCAAGCGAGGGGTCCCTGCTTGTTTGCCTAGGACTTAGCCGGCCTTACCAGAGGTCTCTCCGATCGTGTCTGTCCATAAAGGGAGTGCCTAATATCTCCGTGACCTCAGGCGGAAAACTCGTCCTTCAACTCTAGTCTCCAGTTGTTGGACCAGTGGCCTGTTGCCCTGCCTTTCAGGACCCCCAAAGCCCTGGTCCCTTAGGAGGCCTGGGAGAGAGAGCAGCCACCCCTCAAAGGGAAGGGAGAGTCCTTTTTAAGTTATCCCCGAGGCTTTCACAGAAGTTGGAAATAAAGATGGTTAGAAGAGTGTAGAGGAGGTGAGGGTGGTCTCATTCCCCAGCTTCAGGGACCCTAGGGAGTATGCAGAGTTGTCTTTTTACAACCAGGAAACCCCCAAGGAACCAGAGAAGATTCCTGGTGATCTATGTATGCTAGCTGGGCCTGTTGACCTTCCCTAGGAAGATTAGAAGCTCTGGGTGTCCCTTATTGAACGAGTTGAGGCTCTCCTTTATCCAGCAAAATGTTTTGTTCAGACCCTCAGAAAGCAATTCCAAATGAAAAGTTAAAAGGCAGCCATCCATTTTTTTTTTCTCTTCTTTCCTTAGTTATCTTGATGCTTATCTATAGCCTCAGCCCTAGGGTCTCTCAACTCTTAACCCCGAGCTCAAACCTGAGTATTTCAAAAATAAAACAGCTCAAAGAAAGCCAATCTCTTATCTTAAAACAAAAAGTTCCCGAATTCCAAGAAACTCACCTAAGTCCACCTGATGCCAATAAGGAGCTGGTGGGGCACAATGGGTCCCTGCTAGTACCTAGGACTGGTCCAGGTCTGCAAGGTAGTCCTGGGTGGGCTTCTCTGGAATCCTGCCACACAGTGCCAGCCATGACACCGTCACGTGGCTGGCAGGAGCCACACCGGGTGTCACACCCATGGCGTCGGAGGGAACCGGGGTTCAGCAACCTCGGCACTTGAGTTCCGCCTCGGAAAGAATTCAGAGCGGAGACTCAAATGATAAGAGAACATTTATTTATAAAATAGCAGTGGTGGAAGGAGTAATCTGTAGAAGAAATGGGCTTAGCAAACAAGTTACAGAGGCAAAGGAAGTGTCACCGTAGAAAATTGTACCCGACCCCACTATTTTGGCATTGTTTCTGTAAATGCTGACTCTGACTAATATGTAGCTTGTAATTAAACAGCATGTTTGTATAAGAATCCTGGGACTGAACTTCAGAAGATACAGACTCCAACCCTCAGTCATCCCAGTTCCAGGAGATGTGCTGACCTTCACACGTAGAACCAGGATGACCAAGACCAGGGTGACACACACCAGACCATCACTTGACCATTTTTGAGTTCCTTATTGGGATGGGCTGCACTGGCCTGCATGTAGAGATCTTTTCAACTCCCTTCCTTTGATTTCTTTGTTGTGTTTTGCCTTTGTCTCTCCCTCCTCATAAAAGCCTCTGTCTGCACTGAGATGTTGAGATGGGCTTTGTGACAAGAGTCCCCCATCTCCTCAGGTGAATGGCACTTGAATAAACCCCTTCCCTTTTTCACTAGCATCTGTCTAATGAGTTTGGGTTTTGTGGTGGCAGGCAACCGAACTGGGGTTCCAGTTACAATTTTGATGAGCCAGCCAGGAGGTTGTGGGAGCCCCCTCAGTAAGTCCCTGGACTTTGGAGGGGGTTCTCCAGGCTGCCTGTGGCTGACTGACCTGGTGAGAGAATTTGGGAGCCCCTAGCAGCTGCCAAGTGACTTTACTTGGAGACTGTCCTTCACTCTTTCTCAGTGCTGGTCACATGCTATGCCAAGCTGGTGAAAGAAACAGGTCTTTGGGGAGTTGATGGACTCCAAAACTGGGTAGTGTTTGGTGTACATGACCAGGAGCCCCTTCCCCACCTTTGGTGTTTTTTGAACAGTTTGGGATTCCATAGGAATCAATAGGTGCTGCATGGCAGTAGGCAGGGCTCAGTGACTAAGAGAAATCCCAGTTCCCAGGTGTGGGATTTGGTTGGAGCGCTATTTTTTTTTAAATATATTTCATTGATTTTATTCTACAGAGAGGAAGGGAGAGGGATAGAGAGTTAGAAACATCGACCAGCTGCCTCCTGCACCCCCCCACTGGGGATGTGCCCGCAACCAAGGCACACACCCCTGACCAGAATTGAACCCAGGACCCCTCAGTCCGCAGGTCGACGCTCTATCCACTGAGCCAAACCGGTCAGGGCTGGAGCGATTTTTTGATTTTGGTATTTGGGGGTATTGTTTTGCTTTTCTTATTGCCTAGATCTGCAGATTGTCTTAGCAGATTTTTTTTTAAATATATTTTATTGATTTTTTACAGAGAGGAAGGGAGAGAGATAGAGAGTTAGAAACATCGATGAGAGAGAAACATCGACCAGCTGCCTCCTGCACATCCCCCACTGGGGAAGTGCCTGCAACCCAGGTACATGCCCTTGACCGGAATCGAACCCGGGACCCTTCAGTCCGCAGGCCGACGAGCGAGAGAAAAAGAGAGAGAGAGAGAGAGGGAGAGAGAGAGAGAATCACCCATCAGCTACAGTGGATTGAGCTCACAGCCTGGGCATGTGCTCTGGCCGGGAATTGAACTGTGACCTCCTGGTTCATAGGCTGTTGCTCCAACACTGAGCCATGCCAGCTGGGCTTAATGGATGTTTTTAATTTGGAATATTGTTGCTTAGAGAAATTTGCATAGGAATCACATTGCTATCTAGTTGCTTGCTCCTTTCTGTTTGTCTAATTGTTATTACTATTTTGCAATTGGAGTTGTTTTGCCAAAGGGCTGGTAAATAGGATAAGATCTCTTACGTGCAACCTTTCCTATTGCTACGTCATAAGAATTCTACTCAGATCTAAATTGACAATTCAGCCCGGCCGGCATGGCTCAGAGGTTGAGCATCAACCTATGAAACAGGAGGTCAGGGTTTGATTCCCAGTCAGGGCACATGCCGGGGTTGCGGGTTTGATCCCCAGTGTGGGGCGTGCAGGAGGCAGCCAATCAATGATTCTCTCTCATCATTGATGTTTTTATTTTTCTCCCTTCCTCTCTGAAATCAATAAAAATATATTTTAAAAAATAAATAAATTGAGGATTCAAAAGGGGGAGGGGAGAGGATCTCAATCCCCTCCCAGAAAATAAAAGAAAAAATGTGAAGAAATAAAATTTTAAACACTCTAAATACTTCTCCTGGAGGCCCAGGAGCTACGGTGGTCCTGGGAGGAATTAATATCACCCCCAAACCCTGTGCAGGCTGTGGAAGCAGCAGGGGCCAGTGCCCCACCTCAATATAAAGGAAAAGAAATAGTACTTTAAAATTCATCTCCAGAAGCCCTGGAGCGGCTGCCGTCTCAGGAACAAGCCAGCCAGCTGCGGGGCCTGCCATCTCTCCCAACCCCTGCCTCTTCTGCAGCCTGCTCACAGTGGTCAAGGCTATGTTATCTCTGTCATGCCTCTTAAAAATGTAAGTGCACCTTCCAGTGGAAAAAAAAGCCTGCTTCTGAAAGTTATGAAATGTGTTCATAAATTTGCCAACCTTAAGAATACTAATTGCTTGCTTTTAGTTGTCACTAAAAATTAAGGTTTCTAAGATTTGAGAATTCTAATTAAGTCAAAAGGAAGCTACCTGGTTTCGGTAATACAGACTTGAAAGTTGATTGTTCTAAAATTGGTTATTGCTGAATAAATTAAGAAAAAATAAACAGGAATTAGGAAAGTCACAAAGGGCTCATGTGAGTTGCAGAAGGTTTGTGCAAGTTGCAGAGGGTCTGTGTAAGTTGAAGAAGAATGGTATAGAGCAGTGGTTCTCAACCTTCCTAATGCTGCGACCCTTTAATACAATTCCTCATGTTGTGGCGACCCCCAACCATAAAATTATTTTCGTTGCTACTTTGCCGGAAGCCAGTCCATCCTTGCTGCTTGACACAGTTGCTACAGGGAAGAAACATCTGCACAGCATATGTTTCAGGGAACTGGCGTATATGGCATACTG
>NW_006287458.1:225648-230369 GCF_000327345.1 Myotis davidii | reverse complement strand
GGCTAGGCTGCTGATCAACTGAACACTGTCTTCTCTCCGTGTCATTTCTTCTTCACTGACTCCGTCCACACCTTTGGGAACCCCTGGACCTGCTGGGGCAGGACCCCAACACTACTTCATAGCTGTACTTTTGTTACTGTTATGAATCGTAATGTAAATGTCTGATATGCAGGATGTATATTCATTGTCACAAATTGAGCATAATTAAGCACAGCGATTAATCACAAAAACAATATGTAATTATATATGTGTTTTCTGATGGTCTTAGGCGACCCCTGTGAAAGGGTCGTTCGACCCCCAAAAGGGTCACGACCCACAGGTTGAGAACCACTGGTATAGAGGGAAGAAGCAAAAAGAGAAAGAATAAAGGTAGTAAAAAAGGTGAGAAAGATAAAAGAAAGGGACATACATATTATAGGGGGAAAAAGACATTGGAGGAGAAATACCCAAGAAGGAAATGGAAATGGAAAAGAAGAAATAAGATAGAAGCCCTAGCTGGGTTGGCTCAATGGATAGTGTGGACTGAAGGGTCCTGCGTTTGATTCTAGTCAAGGACATGTATGCCAGTTGCAGTCTCCATCCCCAGCCCTGGTGGGGCAAGTGAGGGAGGCAACTAATTGATGTCTCTCTCTCTCTGTGTCTCTTAAGATCAATGGGAAAGTATCCTCAAATGAGGATTAACCAAAAAAAGAAAGAAAGAAAGAAAAAAGGAAGAAAAGCACATAGGTAGATAGTAAAGGGGATGGTAATTTTCATGACAAATGAAAAGCCCAGGAAGCTTCCTTTGATATTTCAAAACCAATTGGAACCCCAGGTACAATTGACAGGGGGCAAATTAATTAATTTCTTAGTCATATATTTTCATTTGTAATTCTGAGTGTTATCTTAAAATGTTGTTACAGCCGAAACCGGTTTGGCTCAGTGGATAGAGCGTCAGCCTGCGGACTGAAAGGTCCCAGGTTCGATTCCAGTTGGGGGCATGTACCTGGGTTGTGGGCACATCCCCAGTAGGAGATGTGCAGGAGGCAGCTGATCGATGTTTTTCTCTCATCGATGTTTCTAGCTCTCTACCTCTCTCCCTTCCTCTCTGTAATAAAAAACAATAAAATATATTTTAAAAAATGTTGTTACAAAATAAGCAAACTGCATTATAATCAGATCTATAACCATGTTATTTTAAGTACTAGAGGGCTGGTGCATGAAACTCATGCACTCAGGGGGTGTCCCTCAGCCTGGCGTGCACCTTCTCACAGTCTGGGAGCTCCCCGTGGGAGTGGGCCTAAGCCAGCAGTCAGACATCCTTAGTGATTCCACGGAGGCAGGCGAGGCTCCCACCACCACCTCTGTGCTCGCCAGCTGTGAACCCAGCTTCTGACTGAGCGGCGCTCCCCCTGTGGGAGTGCACTGGCCACCAGGGGGCAGGTTTTAGCAAGCGATCGTTCTGCCATCCACCAAAACCAGCTCTCCAATATCCCCCGAGGGGTCCCGGATTGCGAGAGGGCACAGGTCAGGCCAAGGGACCCTACTGGTGCACAATCAGGGCCAGGGAGGGATACAGGAGGTTGGCCAGCGGGTGAGGGACCATGAGGGCTCCAGGGCATCTAGTTCAGTCCTGATCAGCCACACCCCAGCAGCAAGCTAACCTACCGGCCACAGCAACTGCCCCCTGGTGGTCAGTGCACATCACAGCAAGCAGTTGAGCGGCCTTAGCATATCATTAGCATATTAGGCTTTTATTATATAGGATTTTTTTGTCATTTAGCGACAGTCATTGTTTTACTCTGATGCATTTGCAAAAATGCTACATCTTCTGACTTATTCTAAAATATTAATTTCGGGCCCTGGCTGGTGTGGCTCACCCCATGCACCAAAGGATTGCCGGTTCAATTCCCAGTCAGGGCACATATCCAGGTTTTGGGTTCAATCCCCAGTCAACCAATCAATGTTTCTGTCTCACATCAGGGCACTCTCTCTTCCTCCCTCTTCCTTTGTCTCTTTCTAAAGTCAATAAAATAAAAACATATTTAAATAAATAAATAAAATATAAATTTCAGAGAATAAATTTTCAGATCATGTCTTTTAAAATAGATAAAAATTTATAGAGCTCTAAGGAATAACTGGGTTCATAAAAATACTGGCAAATAATCAGGATGGCCCTGGTTGGTTTGGCTCAGAGGATGGAGCATGGGCCTGCGGACTGAAGGGTTCCAGGTTCGATTCCAGTCAAGGGCATATGCCTTGGTTGTGGGCACATCCCCAGTGCGGGGTGTGCAGGAGGCAGATGAATGATGTTTCTTTATCATCGATGTTTCTGCTGATATGTAGCTTATAAATAAATAGCATGTTTGTATAAGAATCCTAGGAATGAACTTCAGAAGATACAGACTCCAACCTTCGGTCATCCCGGTTCCAGAAGATTTGCTGACCTTCAAACAGAACCAGGATGACCAAGACACACTAGACCAGCAGACCACCAGTTGGTGACCGCTGCACTAGACCATCATTGACCATTTTTGAGACCCTTATTGGAATGGACTGTACTGGCCTGCATATAGAGATCTTTTCAACTCCCTTCCTTTGATTTCTTTGTTTTGCTTTGCCTCTCCTTCCTCATAAAAACCTCTGTCTGCACTGAGATGTTGAGATGGGCTTTGTGACAAGAGTCTCCCATCTCCTCAGGTGACTGGCACTTGAATAAACCCCTTTCCTTTTTCACCAGCACCTGCCTAATGAATCTGGGTTTTGTGGTGGCAGGCACTGAACTTGGGTTCCAGTTATAAAAGGGCCCTTGGACCTTAGAAGTGAGGAAGATAATGGTAACCCTGCTAGGGGAGGAGGAGGGGGGAGGGAAAGGGAAAGATACAGGCATGGTCCTGGGAGGGAGAGCACACTGGGTGAGTCAGGGCCCACCCACTAGTCTTTTGACGTTGTTTCTGTAAATGCTGACTCTGATATGTAGCTTATAAATAAATAGCATGTTTGTATAAGAATCCTAGGAATGAACTTCAGAAGATACAGACTCCAACCTTCGGTCATCCCGGTTCCAGAAGATTTGCTGACCTTCAAACAGAACCAGGATGACCAAGACACACTAGACCAGCAGACCACCAGTTGGTGACCGCTGCACTAGACCATCATTGACCATTTTTGAGACCCTTATTGGAATGGACTGTACTGGCCTGCATATAGAGATCTTTTCAACTCCCTTCCTTTGATTTCTTTGTTTTGCTTTGCCTCTCCTTCCTCATAAAAACCTCTGTCTGCACTGAGATGTTGAGATGGGCTTTGTGACAAGAGTCTCCCATCTCCTCAGGTGACTGGCACTTGAATAAACCCCTTTCCTTTTTCACCAGCACCTGCCTAATGAATCTGGGTTTTGTGGTGGCAGGCACTGAACTTGGGTTCCAGTTATAAAAGGGCCCTTGGACCTTAGAAGTGAGGAAGATAATGGTAACCCTGCTAGGGGAGGAGGAGGGGGGAGGGAAAGGGAAAGATACAGGCATGGTCCTGGGAGGGAGCAGGTGTGCTCCAGGACAGAGAGCTCACCGGGTCCTCTGTCCTAAGGGTTTTAAGGGTGGAGATTTTCAGAGTGGTCCCAGGGGGAAGATCTCACTGGAATATTCAACGGCTTTCCAGATGTGTCCTTCCAGGGGGTCATTATTCAGTGCAGCGGGTCCTGGTGTCAGCTGTGCTGTTACTTGTCTGGTTTGGCTGCTTTTCTGGGCCTGGAGCTGAAATACAACTGAGGCCTCCAGAGAGGAAAGGTCAGGGAGTCCAACCCCAAACCGCAAGACCAGCAACACGGTAGGGGGAGAAAGGTCACCCTGGGAGGAGGTCCCACCCTACAACTGTCCTTTGCAAGGCACCCAGAGCCTGCTGCCCTAGTGACCTTCTGTACCTGGCCCATCG
Organism: Myotis davidii; assembly: GCF_000327345.1. Lineage (NCBI taxonomy): Eukaryota > Metazoa > Chordata > Mammalia > Chiroptera > Vespertilionidae > Myotis > Myotis davidii. The sequence goes on along the minus strand of NW_006287458.1, from coordinate 226,460 downwards.
TCCTTGCTCTGCTCACGTCTGTCTAGCTGCCTATTACACTTTCATTCATAATGTGTCAGGCACTGTTCTCCAGGGGGGAGAGTGTGAACAACAACACGCCTCCTTCTGGAGTCCACAGAGAAGCATCAGAGCTATTGAGTGTGAGATGGGGTTCAGAAAAGGCTTCCCTCGCTGTGGGGCGCCCTTTTCTTGGGGGAGTGCGGCGCAGTAAATCCCGCGATGGGAGGCTGGCATAGCTCCGGCGACTGGAGTAACAAGGCGGAGATGAATCCCTGCTGGGGCAGAGCGAGGGCGGAGGCAGCCAGACCCGCGAGTTTGGACTTGATTCTCACGGAGAGTGAGGTTGGGGGCTTCAGCGGCGGAGGGACATGGCTTGCATTTTGAAAAGCTGGACAGTCCCACGCAAGCGTGCGCGCAGGGCTCGCAGCCTCTGCACGCGGCAGAGACCCGAACTGGGACCCCCGGCCGGGGCGGGAGCAGTGCCCCCTAGGGGCCCCGAGATGAACGGAGGAACCTGGGGCGGAGATCTGCGCGGGGAGGCTTCGCCGCAGGAGCAGGACGGTGTCAGGGGGGCGGCGGGTCTGGCGACAGTTGCCGGAGTGACGGGGGAAGGGCTGATGGCGGAGCAGAACGGGTAGCAGTTGTCTGGGTGACCGCAGGGGCCCCAGCGAAGGCTGACTGGAGGCCTCCCACAGTTGCCGGAGCAACAGTGTCCGCTGACGGTTGCCAGGGTAACGAGAAGGCGCAGCCTCCCGCCTCCGCGGCTGCAGGGAAAAGCAGGGGCGGAGGGAGGAAAGGGCCGCGCGGATTGG
>NW_006287458.1:223508-225203 GCF_000327345.1 Myotis davidii | reverse complement strand
TCCCTCTCCCAGCTCGGAGCTCTGGCCTCCAGACCACCTTCCATCTTTCACTCGTTCATCTGTTTCCACCACCAGCTCCAAGCCGCTGGCCCCGCAACAGGGGTGGGGTGGGGTGGGGTGGGCACGGAGCCAGGCACCGACGCTCTCAGCCCAGCGTGGTCAGGCCCGGGCTGCTGAAGAACTGGGGAGGGGCACTTACCTAGGAGGAGGAGGAGGAGGAGGAGAGGGAAGGCTGCCTGGAGGAGGTGGCTTGGGAGCTGACCCTGCAAGGGCGTGCTCCGTGCACTGATGATTTAGCATTTCCGTGAGACCACGAGGAAAGTTTGGTGGGCGGGGGAGGGGGGCACACGCAATGGGTCCCCAGCGCGATGGGGGCAAGCAGGAAAGGGTCCCGGACAGAGCTGTGTGTCTGAAATATCCCCTGGGGGCTGGACCCCGGGGGCAGGGACCTAGACGCATCTAATGGGCTAAAGACAAAGAGCGCAGCGGAACAGAAGGCACTGACCCTGGGAGAGAGGAGGGAGTCAACCCAGAACAGAGGGGAGAACAAGACCGCAGTCCGAGCCCGGGTGCCCCGACCTCTAAGGGGCAGGCAGAGGAGAGAGGCCGCAGGGGAAGAGGGGAAGTAGGCGCTGGGGGTCACCGCAGGGGAGGCGGGGGTCCGGGAGGAAGGGCAGGCTCCTGGCGTCAGAAGGCGCGGGGAGAGGACTGAGCCATGTCCATCTGAGGGAGGAAACCCTGGCGTGGGAGCTGAGGACAGAGGGCACGGATGCTCGAGTGCAGTTAAGCAGGGAGGGACCGGGAGAGAGGGTGGGGACCCCGTGGGGGGCCTGGAGGAAAGGACTGGCACATTCAAATAGGGTGATTTGAGTCGGGTTTGCTACAGGGGCCATTATATGCCCGGCAGGGCTTGGGGAAACCAATGGGGCGAGAGCCAAAACCGCCTCCAGGTCTCCCTGACGGGCAAGAGGAAACTAAGAGGTTAACAGGACCCAGCGAGAGGTATGTGTGGACAGGGCCTTTGGTCCAAGGACACAGGCACCTGGGGCAACTTTACAAAGAGGGATGGAGGAGAATGAATAGCCCGTTCTTTCTCCCGGCTGCTTCTTCTGCCCGTGCCTCCTGTTGGCCAAACCAGGAAGCCAGAGGACCAGGCTGTCCATTGATGCCGGTCGGAGAGGTCAGGTATTGATAGCGAGGAGGGTAACGGGGAAGAATGAAGCCCGTGGGGACAGAGACGGGAGCTTGGAGGCCGGGTGAGGGATGTGAGATGAGTACTCGCTGTGAATTTTGCTTTTCCACAGAAGAAACCTCAACCTATGGCCAAGGGAGGAGGGAATGGCAGGTCCTGAGGGTGGAGGGGGTATGGGGAGGGGCTCCCCTGCTCTGAAGCAGGAGGAAAGGGAGGACAAGGGACACGCCTGCGGGAGAGAAGGTGAGTCTTAGGAGCCAGGGAGGCAAGGACAGGAAGAGGACATGGATCCTCATGGTCAGAGCGGAGCAGGAGAGGAGGTCCCGAGTGAGGCCATGACCATGGGGGTTGGAGTGGCCCGAGCCCAGGGCCCATGAGGCCAAGACACCCACTGGATGGCCCACCCAATGGAGGTTCCTAAGGCAAGGAGACCACGGCCCCCGGGAGGGGTGGGGAGTGCCCTGCCCTCTTTTCGTGCCCAGAGCTACAGAGCATCCATGCTC
>NW_006287458.1:222224-223195 GCF_000327345.1 Myotis davidii | reverse complement strand
ACGTGTCTGCGTCCAGACAGGGACATGTCTAAGCTGGTGCTGGGCGTGCTCAGGTTCCAGCCCCTGGATCCTGCTTTGCTCCAAGATGTACGGAGCACATTCCTTTGTCAACTGACATGTCTTTTCACCCGTTGCATACCTGGATCAATGCTAGATATTGGAAACTCGTCAGTGAGCAAGACAGATGCCCACAGGGCTCAGGGCCTCATGTGGGAGCCAGGCAGGATCCCATGGCAGGGTGGGAGCTGAGATGGAAGGGATCGTAGGAGCCAGAGGAGACGGTGTGGAGCTGTGTCGCTGCAGGAAGGCTCCCTGGGAGGAGAGAGGGCAGGGCTTCCAGGGCGATCTTTTCCAACCCCCAGATCAGTTTTGCTTGGCTAAGCCCTCCAGTGGCATCCACTGTGCTTGGGACAGGATCCCAGACCTTTCCGCCCCTTGGACTTGGCCCCCATCCTTGGCCTCCCACCCCTGCTCTCTCTGTACCCAGCACCCTGGCCTCCTCGATGTTCCTCGCATCCCCCTGGCCCTTCCTCCTCTGGCCTTTGCAATGCGGTTCTCTCTGCCTGGAACACCGGTCCTTTAGCTGTTTGCCTCGCTGGCTTTTTCTCCTTCAGGCCTCAGTTCTGATGTTCACTCATCAGCAAGGACAGACCTCTCCTCCCAGCACCGAAATCTCTTCCTCCCTCATGGTTTTTATGTTCGCAGTCTTTTTTTTTTTTTAATGTTTTCATTGATTTCAGAGAGAGGAAGGGAGAAGGAGAGGCATAGAAACATCAGTGACGGAAGAGAATCATTGATCGGCTGCCTCCCGCACGCCCCCCACTGATGATCGAGCCTGCAATCCCCTGCAATCCGAGCATGTGCCCTGACCCTGACCTCCTGGTTCATAGGTCAACGCTCAACCACTGAGCAACACCGGCCCGGCTGTTTGCAGGCTTGTTTCTTGTAGAAGAAGCTTGCTTTGTGTTGGT
>NW_006287458.1:216315-221388 GCF_000327345.1 Myotis davidii | reverse complement strand
CGAAATCTCTTCCTCCCTCATGGTTTTTATGTTCGCAGTCTTTTTTTTTTTTTAATGTTTTCATTGATTTCAGAGAGAGGAAGGGAGAAGGAGAGGCATAGAAATATGAATGATGAAGGGAATCATTGATCGGCTGCCTCCCGCACGCCCCCCACTGATGATCGAGCCTGCAATCCCCTGCAATCCGAGCATGTGCCCTGACCCTGACCTCCTGGTTCATAGGTCAACGCTCAACCACTGAGCAACACCGGCCCGGCTGTTTGCAGGCGTGTTTCTTATAGAAGAAGCTTGCTTTGTGTTGGTCCTCTCTACCTGTATCCTATATAATACAAGGCTAATATGCAAATTGTCCCCTGACTGGAGTTCGACCAGGGGGCGGGGCCTGCTGGCCAACCACCCGAAGCCCCTCCCCTAATCCAGCCCTGCCCTCAATTGCCCCACCCCCACCCCAATTGGGGGTAGGATCTGCCAGCCAACATCCTGCATCCCCTCCCCTTGGCCAGCCCAGCCCCATCAGCCCCTATGTGTGTGTGTGGGGGGGGGCGGCTGACCCCACCCATGCACAAATTCGTGCACCGGGCCTCTAGTACTAGTAAAATAGGGTCTCACACCAAGTACGGACTCAGTTGAATAACTGAAGGAAGAAGAGCTGGAGGGTCAGAGTGAGCTGTCAGGTGAAAGTCTTCTGGGTATGAGAAGGGAGCATGTGCAGTGGGTACAGCCTGTGCAAAGGTGAGAAAGGTTGGGAGACAGGGAATTGAAGCTGGGAAGGTGGGAAGGGTGTTGCTCTGGGCAGTGGGGAGCCTTGGAGGGTTTGAGCATGAGAGGAAGGCAGTGGCCAGGAGACCTGGCTGGGTCTGCAGCCCACAGCCCCCGGGTCCAGCCATCCCACTGTTCCCAAGGACCCACCCTCACTACTGCTGGGTCTGGCACGGCTCACTGCCTGGGCAGCAAGGCCTGACCCCAGCTTAGCTTCCATGCAGAGGGCGGGACCGTGGTCCCAGCAGAGAAGCCCAGGGCATCTTCTCAGGTTCCTGGTCAGCAGGCCTGAGCCCAGCAGCTGTGTATTGGTCTGGCCCCAGGTCCCCAATCCCTGGGGACTGACTCATGGAGGAGAAATGCAGTCCCCAGCCAAGGCAGCCAGCAGGGCCAGGGGGAGGGGTCAAGCATCCCCTACCCCCACCATTTGGAAACTGTGTGGCTGCCCCCTGCGAGGCCATGGGAATGGTCTCTTCAACTGTCCTGTCCCCAGGGATCAGGACACCTTGGGGCTGGTCCTGCCATGTGGCTGGAGGACAGCAGAAGGACCCTGAAGCCAGGACCCCACTTTCTCCTTGCTGAGTGGGCTCCTTTGAAGACATGGGGGCTTCAGAAAGGGATTGGCACATAGTAGGAGCTCTGTCAATGTGTCTTCCTTTTGTCCCCACTCTCCTCATGCCATCCTTAGCCTATGTTTTCATCATTACTGCTCCCTCTCCTCTCTGTCTGCCACAGACCAGGGGCTGCTGTATAGCAAAATGTGTGTCCAGTCCATGGCTTGATCCTTGAGATGGGGAGCTCAGCATCTCATAGAGTATTCATTCCAGCAGAAAGCCCTTTCTCAGATGGGTCAGGGGAGGAGTTAGCCCCCCTCTTAAAGCCCCTACCTTTGACCCAGGTTCTTTTCTGGACCCCAGGCTCCATAAATGGCACTGAAGAAAGTGGTCTAGGCCCCTGTGGTGGCCCTTCTGGGCTGGGCATCTCAACTCCTTCAGCCACTTCCTAAGTCAACAGAACCTCCCATGTCACCCCTTCTGTGCCCACCCCATGCTGGATGATGCCTGGCCCCTGGGGAGCTCCCAGTCTAGGGAGGGGATAGAGCAGGACACAGATGCTGCCATCCCCTGGAGGGCAGGAGGGCACAGGTAAAGCCCAGGGTGGCGGAGGAGCTGGGTCTGAGGGCAGGGGGCGGAGGGGTGGGGAGGAAGGAGTCCTAGAGCTGGAACCTTGAAGAATGAGCGGGAGTTCACCAGGTACATGAAGGAGGGGAGGGGATTCACGCTAGAAAGAGGGGACAGAATAGACCAAGGGGTGGCATGTGTGGGAAATAGTAGAGCAGGCCTTATATGACCAGAAGAAAATGCGTTTTCAAAGAGAACACATTTCCTGTGAGTTCCTGCTTAGGAAGGAAGCAAAAGGGTCCCTGTCCAACGGGGGTCCCAGGCAGAGGGCAAAGGGCAGGAGAGTACAAGTCCTGCTGGGTGAGGGTGAAGTTTGGCTCAGTCTAATAAGTGGGGGCAGGACGGGCCAGAGAAGGCCAGGCCCCCAGCCACAGGGTGGGGGACTTAGGTTTTCTCCTGGGGTGAGAGGCATGGGGAGGACCCAAGCTGGGCCTGGCCCATGGGCCTATTGACTCAGCACACTCCTTGTGAGTCATACTGTGCCCCTTCTTGTGTAACTTCAGTCTTTTTCTCTTCCCAGTTCCCAATCCCTCACTTTCCGTGTGGCCTGGAGCCACTCAGACCTGGGTTCCAATCTCAGCACTTCCTCTAGAAGCCTCCAGCAAGTCACCATACGATGGGCATATACCCCCCTCAGATAATGGGGTTGTGGGTCACCTCTGATGCCAGGCTCCCGTTAGTCATTCAACTTTCACCCTTGGCTTTTCATGCTTCTCCTTTCTGTCTAATGGTACTTCTCTGCCTTCTTCACATCTTCCTCTTCCTGTGTTTAAAAACCATCCAAAGTATTAGTGGATGCATGAATAAGCAATCTGTGGTGTAGCCATTTAGTGTAACATTACCCAGCCATAAGAGGGACCGAAGCACTGACACACACTACAATGTGAATGACCCTTGGAAACGTGATGCTGAGTGAAGGAGCCAGACACAGAGGCCACACGGTTTATGATTCCATCAGATGAAATGTCCAGAACAGGCACCGCCATAGGGACAGAGAGCAGACGAGTGGTTGCCAGGGGCTGGGGGAGGAGGAATGGGGAGCAACTGCCAATAGATACGGGGTCTCCTTTAGGGGTGATGAAAATGTTTTGGAACAAGATAGAGGTGATGGTTGCACTGAATGCCACTGAACTATACACTTTATTTATTTTTTAAAATATATTTTATTGATTTTTTGGTACATGCCCTTGACCGGAATCGAACCTGGGACCTTTCAGTCCACAGGCTGATGCTCTATCCACTGAGCCAAACCGGTTTTGGCTGAACTATACACTTTAAAAAAGAAACTGGTGTTGACTGGCTTGGTTCACCAGGAGATCACGGTTCAATTCCCAGTCAGGGCACATGCCCAGGTTGTGGGCACCATCCCCAGTGCGGGGGTGTGCAGGAGGCAGCCAATCAATGATTCTCTCATCATTAATGTTTCTCTCTCTCTCTCTCTCTCTGAAATTAATAAAGATATATTTGAAAAAAATTAATAAAAAGATAAGTGTTTAATGTTATGTTATGCAAATTTTGCTTCAATTAAAAAAATCGCCAGAGGAAATTATTAACAACTGCCAAAAACAGTGAATGAAAGTTTGATGGGCACCAGGATATTCACACAGTCTCAAAGTGCCTCCCCATCCGATATTGACATATATTTATTATGGGGGAGGGGGATAGAAAGAAAATGGTACTTTAACAATAAGGAAATTTGGCCAACTTCATTCAGGTGATCCAAGTTTAACACCAGCACTGCTGGGAACTCGTGTCAGGTGCCTCCTGATACCATGCACCGATGCACTGGGGAGGACCAGCCATGCTGCCAGACACACAACCTGACCTGGTCCCGGGGAACCAGAAGGCCTAGCGAATCTGTGAAACAACTGTCCTCGACTCTCCAGAAATGTCAACGTTGTGAAAGACACAGAAAGGCTGAGGAACCAACTCAGAGGAAAGGACAAGAAACAACCCAGCTAGTGTGGCTCTGGGTGAGTGTTGACCTATGAACCAGGAGGTCACTGTTGGATTCCTGGTCAGGGCATATGCTTGGGTTGGGGCTAGATCCCCAGTAGGAGGCATGCAGGGGGCAGCCGATCAGCGATTCTCTCTCATGATTGATGTTTCTCTCTCTCTCTTCCTCTCTAAAATCAGTAAAAAAAAAAAAAAAAAAAAAAAAAAAGAAACATAACAATTAAATGCAACACATCATCAGAGATTAGATCCTGGACCAGCAAAGAAACATGCTACAGAGATATTGTTGGGGTAACAGACAACTTTGGATATGGGATGAGGGGGAAACCGTGCTGTGTTTAGATAAGAAAGTGCCCTTGCTCTTAGGGAGTATATATGTAATTATAAAGCAAATGTGGCAAAGTGTGGGTAAATATGGACCAAGGGCATATGGAAATCGTATTATTGTGCATTTAAAAATATTGTAAAAGAAAAAGTTTTAGGCCTGGCTCAATTGGTTGAATATGGTACCATGCACCAAGTGGTCACCGGTTTGATTCTGGACACATGCCCAGGTTGTGGGCTTGATCCCCAGTAGGGGATATGCAGGAGGTGGCTGGGTGAGCACCCAGCCTCCGGAACACAGCCAGACAGAGAGCTGGAGCTTCAGACCTACCTGCTGAATTAATGAATGAACCCTCACCAGCTCTTCTTTGAGGCCTCCCCGGACCCTGCCCCTTCCTCTGTCCCAGCCCTGAGCCCACAGTGCTGGGTGCATCTGTGCCTGGCTCTTTTCTCCGCAGAATGACAGCTCCTCCAAGGCTGGGAGGGTGGCCTTTCAGGGGTCCCCTTTCTCACCATGGACACGTTTTGGAAAAGTCAGTTGATGGAATTGAGTGGCAGAGCTGCGTGGGGTACGGGTGGGACGGGAGTCACCGCTGGGGCTCACACAGGGTGTGGAGCGGAAGGCTGTTGGAGTGTGAGGCTGTCAGGAGTGTGTATGTGCGCCTTTGCCGTTATTCATGAGACTCCTCTTAGCTTGTGTCTGAGGTCTGAGGCTGCCAACGGCCCCGGGCTCAAGGCTTGGCTGGGCCTGAGTTTCAGGTTTTCCAGCGTTGGAGGTTTAAAGTCCCCGTGAGGTTCGGTGCATGTGTCTGCATTTGTGCCTGGTGGCTGTGTGCTCCTGAGCCTCTCGGGA
>NW_006287458.1:213802-215268 GCF_000327345.1 Myotis davidii | reverse complement strand
CCGCTCCCCTCAAAAAAAAAAAAAAAAAAAAAAAAAAAAAAAAAAAAAAAAAAGAAACATAACAATTAAATGCAACACATCATCAGAGATTAGATCCTGGACCAGCAAAGAAACATGCTACAGAGATATTGTTGGGGTAACAGACAACTTTGGATATGGGATGAGGGGGAAACCGTGCTGTGTTTAGATAAGAAAGTGCCCTTGCTCTTAGGGAGTATATATGTAATTATAAAGCAAATGTGGCAAAGTGTGGGTAAATATGGACCAAGGGCATATGGAAATCGTATTATTGTGCATTTAAAAATATTGTAAAAGAAAAAGTTTTAGGCCTGGCTCAATTGGTTGAATATGGTACCATGCACCAAGTGGTCACCGGTTTGATTCTGGACACATGCCCAGGTTGTGGGCTTGATCCCCAGTAGGGGATATGCAGGAGGTGGCTGGGTGAATGTTTCTCTCTCATCCATGTCTCTCTCTCTCTCTCTCTCTCTCTCTCTCTCTTCCTTCTTTTCTTTCTCTCTCTCAAATTAATTTTTTAAAAAAGAAAAGAAATTGCTGAAAGATCTCGAGGGTGCCCATGTCAGGACTCCTGTATGCTCAGCCCCGACATGCAGCTGCCTTTTGCGTGGTCCTCAAGCTCCTCAGATTGACACCTCACCCTCAATCCATTCCTCCTCCCTGCAGCCTCATCACCAAGCCAGATAGCAGGGGGCCAGCCTGACCTCTGTCTCCTCCTCATGGCCAGCCCCACTCCGGGCCTGCCCATTCTCCCTCAGGACTCTGCCCCCTTCTCCGGATGTAGGACTGTCCCTCTGCTGGGGCGTCATTCCTTCAGTTCATGCAGGCTGAGCCCCACCGGATCCTCCTCTAGGAAGTCCTCTCTGGAGGTAAAAGGTGCACCCAGCCTCCGGAACACAGCCAGACAGAGAGCTGGAGCTTCAGACCTACCTGCTGAATTCATGAATGAACCCTCACCAGCTCTTCTTTGAGGCCTCCCCGGACCCTGCCCCTTCCTCTGTCCCAGCCCTGAGCCCACAGTGCTGGGTGCATCTGTGCCTGGCTCTTTTCTCCGCAGAATGACAGCTCCTCCAAGGCTGGGAGGGTGGCCTTTCAGGGGTCCCCTTTCTCACCATGGACACGTTTTGGAAAAGTCAGTTGATGGAATTGAGTGGCAGAGCTGCGTGGGGTACGGGTGGGACGGGAGTCACCGCTGGGGCTCACACAGGGTGTGGAGCGGAAGGCTGTCAGGAGTGTGTATGTGCGCCTTTGCCGTTATTCATGAGACTCCTCTTAGCTTGTGTCTGAGGTCTGAGGCTGCCAACGGCCCCGGGCTCAAGGCTTGGCTGGGCCTGAGTTTCAGGTTTTCCAGCGTTGGAGGTTTAAAGTCCCCGTGAGGTTCGGTGCATGTGTCTGCATTTGTGCCTGGTGGCTGTGTGCTCCTGAGCCTCTCGGGACCCGCCTGGTCT
>NW_006287458.1:212866-213780 GCF_000327345.1 Myotis davidii | reverse complement strand
GCCTGGTCTCGGTGTCGGGGTGTCTGGGGGTGGGAGTGGGGGGAGGGGGTCTGTGCTTGTGTCCAGGCCCTGCGTATCTCAGGCTCTGGGTGAGTGGGGAGCGGAGATGATCACCAGGCTGGGGTGTCTGCCCCTGCGGGTGGGTTGGCCCCGCATCTCCCCGCGTGGCCGGCCTGAGTTTCTGAGGGTCCGCGGGTCCCACGCTGTGTGGATGGGTGGAGGGTGGGCAGGGACCCTGGGAGGCCGGGCGACTTCCTCTTCCATGTGGAAGCCTGCTGGAGGAGGCAGAGGTTTCTGAGATGGTCCAGGCCCACCTGCTGAGGCCAGGAACTGTGGAGGATTGGGTCATAATACCTGATGAGGGGGATGAACAACGAGATGTCAGCGGGCACTTTGGAGTCCCTAAACCTAGAGACTTTGGCCTCTGTGTGGGGAGTTCCATTTACTCTGTGTGCATTCCTACTCAGACACCCCTCTCCAGAAACTCTCCCTGGGTAGTCATTGCCGGACCAGGTGTGATTGTAAAGCTGCTGCTAGCGGGACCCGGGGCTGCAGGTGAGGGGCCGGGACCCGAGGGTGGAACGAATGGGGGGAGGAAGGGAGGAGAGCGGAGTGCAAGGACCCCCAAGTCTGGTGCTGGTGGGGGACCCTGGAAGCCCAGGACCAGAGCAGGGGCAGGCGCAGGGGCGCTGGAGTCCGGACTGCGTGCCAGCCCCGGGGGACAGGTACTCAGAATTGCGGGGCGGGGAACCCCAGAGGCCCAAGGCACAGGGGCCCAGGAGCGATCAGGGCTGGGGATATAGAGACCCAGAAGTCCGGGACTGGGGGCTCGAGGTGCGGGGGCCAGGGACTCAAAATTGGGGGGGGCAGAATCTGGGGCTCCCTCTCCACCCACGCTCATCCGGAGTCCTGGG
>NW_006287458.1:208330-212593 GCF_000327345.1 Myotis davidii | reverse complement strand
CTGAGCCTGATTTAATTTTTCCTCATACTTACTTTCAAAGTCATTTAGGTATTTGAAGCCTTATTACCCACCTAGTAACTGTTTCTGGCTTCTACTTCACCCCCGCATGAAATGGTGATCAAACAACCAGAACAAAGCGCACATTTTGACCAAGCAAAATGTTTGCTTCGACCTCTGTGGTGCTGGGTTCCGGGAGGGGTGGAAGGGCATGAGGGCCTCCCAAGCCCATACACCACCCCCAGCTCCCATCCTGCCCCCACCCGCTCCGGGCAGGACCGGGCAAGAGCTGCCGCCCCCGCCAGGCCAGCGGGCACCCACATGGTCTGTCAGGCACACACAGCCCTGGGTCACACATATCGAGATGTAGATGTGCACACACAGAGGACACCCCCAGACACCCCCAGACACCCCCATCCCCCCAGCTTACACACTGATGCGCACATCTAATCACACGTGTTCACACACAGTGTGCACACCGGCCCAAGGCCTTGCACATGCTGTCTTCACACACCCAGACACATACCCACACAGATCCAAGGGCATGCCCAGCTCACACGTGCAGATGGGCACATCCAACCTATACACAGCCACACGTCCACACACAGACACCCAAACACACAACAGACCCAGCCTGCACACATATGGCACACACGTCTGAACACCCACGCACATCACGTACACATGCGTGGCTCACACATCCCACAGCTGAGAGAGGCCCTCAGGCTGGGTCTCATGGCCCCCAGTGTGAGTTTGCAAACACCCATCGGCCCCCTATGGGGTGATAGTGTCCTGTCCCTGCTTGTTCCCTACCTCGGGAGCCATACGCCATATTGGCCCATGCTCATGTCTTGCTTAACTCCTGTCTCTAGGGTGTCTCCTTTTCTATCTCTGTCTCTCTACTTCTCTGTCTCCTCTCTCTGTGCTGCCTGCTTCTCGTTTCCTTTTTTATATCTGCCTCTGTTTTTCTCTATCTCCCTCCATCTTTCTATCTCTCTGTGACACACACACGAACACGGTGGCTCCACACCTTTCAGCATACACAATTCTCCACTAGCTCATACCCAGCCATGCCCCAGACCCGTCTGGCAGGACAGTTAGACTGTGCCACACCCCAGAGGGACACAGCCCTCAGGGTTGGGGATGCTGGACAGGGCAGTACATGTCTGGGGCCAGCTGCCCCTCCCTTCAACACACACCCTGCAACACCCAATGCTGGCTACGCCTGGGGTACATGCCCCGGCCTCTCTCCCCAGAGCCGCTGCGCAGGGCTGCACAGCTGGAGAAGATGCCCAACGTCACTGGAAGAGAGGGAGCCATGGCCCAGGACTCCCTGCCGCTGCCCCCTCCATTACCCCAGGATCTGGGTACACAGCCTCAGACCTTCCTTGAATGCTCAGCACCCTCACTTCCTGCCTCTGCACCCCCCATTTTGGCCACTTCCTCAGCCCCCACATCTGGCACAAGTCAGCACCTCCTCTTGTCCGCCCCTGCCTTGTGGTTCCCAGGGCTCAAGCTGGCAGGGACAGCTGCGGCCCCAACAGCTGGGGCCAGGGTGGGGAGCCGTGGGAACCTTAGGTGGAGGGGCTCCCTGCACCCTCAGAGACACCCCCAGCTCCGTGCAGCTGTTGCCTGGAAGAGGGAAGGAGGGGGGCTGTCACTCTGAGCTGGGTTTCCTGGGCACCTGGCTGACCTGCCCACCTCTGTTCGCCCCACACAGCTCCCCCTTGCCTGGACGGAAGCCCGTGTTCAAACGGAGGTCGCTGCACCCAGCTGTCCTCCCGGGAGGCTGCCTGCCTGTGAGTGCTTGGCTCAGAGCCATTCGTGGGCCCTGTGTGGGGACGCAGTCTGTCTTGCCCCCCTGCTTCTGTGTCCACCGTGAATGCCTCTACTACTTCCTACATGTGTGGCTTGGGCAACTTCTCGATTCTCCTGGAATCAGCAGGGGCTCTGACGTCTGCCTGCCCTGGCTTCAAATCCCACCTCCTGCTGCAGACTGTCTGTGACTTCAACTCTCTCTCTCTCTCTCTCTCCCTTTAAATATGTTTATTGATTTTAGAGAGAAAGGGAGAGGGAGAGAGAGAGAGAGAGTGTGAGAGAGAGAGAGGAAAACATTGATGTGATACAGAAACATGGACTGGTTGCCTCCCACATGCACCCGGACCAGGAATCAAACCTGCAACCTGGGCATGTGCCCTGACCAGGAATTGTACTGGCGACCTTACACTTTTCGGTGCCCGGGATGGTACTCAATCTACTGAGCCACACCGGCCAGGGCGGGGACTTAACTCTAAATCTCAGTGTCCTATTCTGGAAAATGAGCCCAGTAATCCCAACCTCACCGAATTCTCAGCTGCCTGCGGTCATATGTAAAGCCCCTAATGGAGGTAGTTATAATTTTTTTTCAATATATTTTATTGATTTTTTTACAGAGAGGATGGGAGAGGGATAGAGAGTAAGAAACATCGATCAGCTGCCTCCGGCACACCCCCCACTGGGGACGCGCCCACAACCAAGGTACATGCCCCTGACCGGAATCGAACCCGGGACCCTTCAGTCTGCAGGCCAACGCTCTATCCACTGAGCCAGACCGGTCAGGGCGGTAGTTATAATTTAATCAACAAATCTTCAAGGACCAGTAGCAGTGGCTTGGGAGGGTACACCATCTGCACCCTCCCCTGGCTCAAGATTTCAAGGTGGGGGCACTGGAGGCCTGTAATACAGCCCAGCTCTGCCACTTCATTGCTGTGTGACCTTGGATTAGTCATTTCCTCTCTCTGAATCTCACTGCATCTGTGAAATAGGGGCTTGTCACCAGGAAGGAGCCCAAGAGTTTGGGAAAGGCAGAGGGCTGGGGGGAGTAGGGAAGAGGCTGGGAGAGAACTGAGCAGAGGCAAATAGCTCAGTTTAAATTCTAGGTTCTGGGTTAACTTGTGCAAGAGCTTTGAGCTCACAGAGCCTCAGTTGTTTCATCTGCAAATTGGGGCAATAACAGTTCCTTATTTATGAGTTGATTGTACAGATTTAAATAAATCCTTCATACAATGAACTCAGCATACTGCTTGGCATACAGCAAGTGCTCAATAAATAGGGCTTATTTTTATTGTTTAAGAGCTTTATTGACAGGTGCTTGCAGTTTGTTGACTTTTTAAAAAAGTTGTAAACTTTTATTTACAAACTAAAAATGAGGATCTTAAAAATCACAACTTGAACAGATATGAAACAATTTAAAAACTTTTATAGGTGAATTGAGAAAAACTAGGCTTAAAAAAAACCCACCTGAAAAAAAAACACACCCATGTTTGTCATTACCAAAAAGAGACATCTTTAGGTAAAAAATGCGTATCTGGTCATTGGGCAAAAAGGCAGCCCTGAAGGTCTTCAGTGCCCATCTGAAGTTCATTTCTTAATGCTGGAATTCCGTCTTCATGTCTTCTTGCTGGATGACTAAATCCGATGTCACACTTCGGGTAGAGATGGTATTTACTCAGCCCAGCCTGTTCAGCCTCTGGAGCAAGGAATGCTCAGTCTCTCAGCCAGTAGATCTGCGGCTTTTGTCTCTGCCATCTTGTGGCTGAGGGTTTTCTGGGCATCTGCATCGGTAATGGAAGTTGCAGCGGTACCGGTACCATCCTTGCTGTGGCTGCTCACCTTGGGTCTCATCTCCTTGATTTCCTTGTCTTCATTTCTGTCCTCTCTGGGCTGTCTTTAGTGAGGAGGGCCGATAGGGGTCATCATCCTATATAATAAAGCGCTAATATGCTAATTAGACCAAACAGCAGAACGACCTTCCCTCTGATGACCATCCGGATGAAAACAGGGCTTCGTGGGCCAGCGAGGCTGCAAGGGCCGAGCCCCTTGCACCAATTTCGAGCCCTGGGCCTTGAGTTATAAATAACAGCAGAGACACAGGAAGTAGGTGCTATAAGGGGGAACCTCTCAAGATTATGGGGAAATGCTTGGTTCCTTTTGTAATAGTGTCCTTAGTAAGAGCAGTTCATCCCGTAGCCATTAATTCATTGGTTTACTCATGTATTCAACAACATGTGACTTAGACCCAGGAGAGCCGCTTTGAAGGCATACACCCACTTTGAGTGGGGACCACTTGAGCTCACCTGGGTGGGGAGGCTTAGCCTGGCCGAGCGGGCTTTTCGGGTTGGGAGTCCGCAAAGGTGAAAACGGAAAAGTGGGAGCCGACCAGAAGCCACTCACCTGGAGGTGGAGCCGCGGGCGGGCGCCTGCGCAGTAGAGCTCCGCGCCTGGAAT
>NW_006287458.1:195570-208258 GCF_000327345.1 Myotis davidii | reverse complement strand
CCGGATTCCCCGGAGTGGAGCGGACTCAGGCCCAGAGCTGGGCTGTGGGATCCACTCCCCACGCACCCCCAGTCTCCTTACACGTCCCAGATACTCGTGTGCTTTCAGGGACGCCCCGCCACGGACTCTCAAGTCTTGCCCCCAAAGTAGGCTTCTAAGCCCTTGTCTCTGTCTCCCAGTCCTCGCCTCCCCTGCCCCCCCAAGTCAGCTCTCCCCTCCGTCTCCCCCGAAACCCAGGCCGTTAGGGGGCTGGGAGCTGGCTTCTCCCCTCAGGACACCACCTGCGCCCCTGTCCGGCCATGTCCCGACCTGTTTCCCTGGGGGCCGGGGTGGGGGGATCTTGTGGGTGACGCTGGGGACTGAGTCAGCTGCTTGAGTTGAGCCCTAAGCGCCTGGAACAAGCCAGAGGGAGGGACCAGCGGGAGGATGGGCAGCGTCGGGGTGGGGTCTGGGTCCTCGAGCCTCTCCAGGCCCTTCCCTCTGACCACGCAGGAGATTTCCAGTCCTCAGACCACCCCTTTTCCAGGTCTCACATTTCCCTCACACTCCGTCCAGCTGGCTTTGGGGAGGGGACTGCGGGCTAAAGGAACGCCCCCCCCCCTCAGCACCCGGCCTCCCTCCGCTGAAGAGGGCATCATTATTAGTGTCTACCTCGCTCCCACCAGTGGAAAGAAGGGATGTATGTGTTCCCAGAAAAGGAGTAGATGTTTTGTGGGGCCCTTCTCTCTATCCATGTGAACGTTGCCCCTCTCTGTGGCCCGGCCTGTGGGCTGGTGTCTGAGTGTTTGCCAGGCAATATGTGGAGTTGGTATGTTTGTGTATGTTCCCGGATCTGTATGTGTGTGCCGGCTGCTTGTCCTCTGGAGTCTGAGACTAGTTCTCTCTGCCTGGAGCACCCTTCCCCACACAGCCCATGGCCTCCTCCCTCCCGCCCCCATTCCTCTGTGCCCCTTATTTTGTGTCTTAGCTTCCGTTTCCTGTAGCTGCTGTGACAAATTACCCAAAACGGAGTGGTTTAAAACAACAGAAATGTACTCTCACAGTTCTGGAGACCAGAAGTCTGAAACCACGGTGTTGGTGTTGGCAGCCACCCAGCCACCCGTTCTCCAATGGCCTTCGGGGAGAGTCCTTCCCTCCTCGGCCGCCTTCTAGCAGCTCCGGGCTCTCCTTGGCTTGTGGGTGCAACACTCCACTCCAGTCTCTGGCTCTGCAGGGTCTTCTCTTCTGTCTCCCAAATCGCCCTCTGCCTTTCTCTTAAAAGAACATTATCATTGGATGTAGGGCCCACCTGGAAAATCCAGGATGACCTCATCTCTTTTTTAAAAAAAAACTATTAAAAAATACATTTTTTATTTCAGAGAGGAAAGGAGGGGGAGAGATAGAAACACCAAGGAGGAGAGAAAATCATCAATCAGTTGCCTCCTGCATGCTCCCCACTGGGAATTGAGCCCTCAACCCGGGCATGTGCCCTGACCCGGAATTGAACCGTGACCTCCTAGTTCACAGATTGAAGCTCAGCCACGGAGCCACACCAGCTGGGCAAATGATCTCATCTTGATGCATCACTTAGTTACATCTGCAAAGACTCTTTTTCCAAATAATGTCAGCCACAGGTTCTGGGACGTGGACATTTCTTCCCTAGGGCCACCACTCTATACTACACCATGCCCTTCATGGCCATCATGCCCCCACCACCCCCTGCCGGCATGCTGTATATAACGTGTGATTTGTGTATCTTCTCTTCCCCCAAGCTAGCTGTGAGCATCGAGAGGGTGGGACCACTTTTATTGTGCTTGCTGCTGTATTCCAATTGCTAAGAACATAGTAGGTACTTAGTGAATGTTGCGTGAGTGAACGAGTGTGTGTATTTATTATTGGTTTGCCCATGTGTTTCTTGCCTGTCTTGTGTGTATGTCTGTGTATCTCCTGTGCCCCCTGAGCTGTCTCTGCCTACAGGTGCCCACCAGGCTGGGTGGGTGAGCGGTGCCAGCTGGAAGATCCCTGCCATTCGGGCCCCTGTGCTGGTCGTGGTGTCTGCCAGAGCTCGGTGGTAGCAGGCACTGCCCGGTTCTCCTGCCGCTGTCCCCGTGGGTTCAGAGGTAAGGGATGATCTGGAAGGGACCCCGAGGTAGTAAGGATGTGGTCCACCTAACTCACCCTCTTTTGGTCCCTCCAGGCCCTGACTGCTCCCTGCCAGACCCCTGCCTCAGCAGCCCCTGTGCCCATGGGGCCCGCTGCTCAGTGGGGCCTGATGGCCGCTACCTCTGTTCCTGCCCACCTGGCTACCAGGGCCGCAGCTGCCGAAGTGACGTGGATGAGTGTCGGGGGGGAGGTCCCTGCCACCATGGTGGCACATGCCTCAACACACCTGGCTCTTTCCGCTGCCAGTGCCCAGCTGGCTACATGGGGCCGCTGTGTGAGACCCCTGCAGTGCCCTGTGCTCCTTCACCGTGCCGTAACGGAGGCACCTGTAGACAGAATGGCGATCTCACCTATGATTGTGCCTGCCTTCCGGGTGAGGAAGCTGCTCTCAGGGGAGGCAGCAGGGGCGGGAAAACAGGCCAGTCGACAGTGTCAATACTCGCCTCCTCCTCCCATGCTAGGGTTTGAGGGCCAGAACTGTGAAGTGAATGTGGATGACTGTCCAGGGAACCGGTGCCTAAACGGGGGGACATGTGTAGATGGCGTCAACACCTACAATTGCCAGTGCCCTCCGGAGTGGACAGGTGGGCACTGGGGCTGAAGGGAGCTGGGTGGCGGACCTGGGGGGGCGGGGGAATGCACAGTCCAGGTGACTGGACTGGTGCATCTGTGTGCCACAGGCCAGTTCTGCACGGAGGACGTGGATGAGTGTCAGCTGCAGCCCAACGCTTGCCACAACGGGGGCACCTGCTTTAACACACTGGGCGGCCACAGCTGTGTGTGCGTCAATGGCTGGACCGGTGACAGCTGTAGTCAGAATATTGACGACTGTGCCACGGCCGTGTGCTTCCACGGGGCCACCTGCCATGACCGCGTGGCCTCCTTCTACTGTGCCTGCCCCATGGGCAAGACTGGTGAGTGGCTGTTTCCCATGGAGGCGGCAAGGGAGCCGTTGATGGTTCTTGAGCGGAGGCAAGGATGGCATCTGATTTGAGTGTTAGAATGATTATACTGGAGGCCAGATATGGGGAGAGGGTACGCCTGGGAGAGGCCTGGGAGGAGGGGCTGTGTGTGGTACAGGACAGACGCCAGGGACATAGAGAGATATACTGTGAGCAAGGAAGAGAGGAGACCCTTGCAAGTGGCAAAGGTCAGAGAAGGTGTTTGGAAGGGGGATTTGAAAATGGAGGGAAGGGCAGAGGGTGCTACAGAAGCAAAGGCTTGAGGTAGGACTTTTTGCATGTTTCCAACCCATTTTCAAATGATTCAGAAAAAGGAGAGATCAGCCTTACAATAGCTGAATCTAGGTGGCGGGTGTATACATCAACCTCTCTGTATGTTTAAAATTTTTCATAATAAACAGGAAAAAGGAGCTACTAAATATGCTACAGGTTAATAAACACAGAACGTAAAACACGCTGCGGGTCTGCGGGGCCTTTGGGCGGCGCCGGAGGGTCTGCCCTTGACCTTACCTGTCCCTTCCCAGGGCTTCTGTGTCATCTGGACGATGCCTGTGTCAGCAATCCCTGCCACGAGGATGCTATCTGCGACACAAACCCGGTGAATGGCCGGGCCATCTGCACTTGCCCACCGGGCTTCACCGGTGGCGCGTGTGACCAGGATGTGGACGAGTGCTCCATCGGTGAGGGGGTCATTGTCTGAGTTTAGAAGGAGGGGACAGCTCATTCCCCAGCGGGCCATACCTACCCCGGCTGTGCCTTCTTCTGCAGGCGCCAACCCCTGTGAGCACCTGGGCAAGTGTGTGAACACACAGGGCTCGTTCCTGTGCCAGTGTGGCCGAGGCTACACGGGCCCCCGCTGCGAGTCTGACGTCAATGAGTGCCTATCCGGGCCCTGCCACAACCAGGCCACATGCCTCGACCGCATAGGCCAGTTCACCTGCATCTGCATGGCAGGTGCGTGGTGGATGGGGTAGAGGCTCGGCCTAAGGCTGGGTGCCTGCAGGAAGGGACGGGGTGTAACCGGGTTCCCAATGGGACCCTGAGAGGGTGAGGCCTGGGATGAGGGGGAGGTGGGGCCAGAGGAGAACCTTGTGAGAAGCTGGGGGCGTGGTCAAATGGAACCAATAGGATCTGCTGAGTGTGTAGTTCGGACCTAAGGACCGGCTGTGGGGCATGAGATAGGGGGGCAGGGGCAGGAGTGAGGTTTAGGTGGAGCCTGCAGACTTGGTGGGGTGTGCACAAGGCAATGCGGGGCCCGGGCCTGGGAGTTGGGGACAGGGCGTGTCTGTGGACTGGAGAGGGAAGAGGGTGGTCCAAAGGCAAGGTCCAGACGGAGTCTCAGAAGCCGTGGACTAGTCGGGACCACAGCTTGGTGAGGGTCCGGCCTGAGGACAAAAAGTGAATGTAGGGTTGCGCTGGGGGGGGGGGGGGTGGGGCGGTGTGGGGAGAGGTGGGTATTGCTACAAGAAATGTCTGAGATTTCACTGCCCTTCTGCGAGGTGGATATGGACGAGTGTCAGAGCAGCCCGTGTGTCAACGGCGGGGTCTGCAAGGACAGAGTCAACGGCTTCAGCTGCACCTGTCCCTCTGGTGAGGACCTTGGGGCCAGGGAGCCTGACACAGGAGGTCTCTGCAGGGGCACAAGCTCCAGGATGGGAGCCCGTGAGACCGTGTTCGCGGAAAACGATTGCAATAGAAACCGCGTCATGAGAAAATTTGAAATGGATTTAAAACTAAGTAAATGGGCTTCCCACCCAGACAAGGCAGAACTGGCGAGGGGTGACTGCTCTGACCCTCTCTGGGCCCCGGCTCACCCCACTCCCTCCCGACTCAGGCTTCAGCGGGGCGCTGTGCCAGCTGGACGTGGACGAGTGCGCGAGCACGCCCTGCAGGAATGGAGCCAAGTGCGTGGACCAGCCTGACGGCTACGAGTGCCGCTGCGCGGAGGGTGAGGGCTGGCCAATTACAGGCCGGCAGGGATTTGGAGGCGAGGCTAGTGGGGGGTGAGGGCCAATAACAGCCTTGGAAAGGGCTTCGGGGCAGGACTGCATCCAGTCAGGGCCAATGACAGCCAGGGGGCGGAGCCAATTAAGAACTTCAAAGCAGGGTTGGGTGCCAAAGCTTCTGGTCGGATACTGGGCGCAGGGAAGTGTGCGAAGCTTGACCAACGCTATCCCAAGCGACCTCCCATTTGTCCCCATTGGCAGCTGAGCGAGAGGCAGAACTGGGCTGATAGTGTAGGAATTGGAAACGGGGTCACAACTGGGTAGGATTTAACCGTGGGAGGGTCTTTTAAAAAATATATTTCTTTATTGATTTCAGAGAAGAAGGGAGAAGGAGAGAGAGATCGAAACATCAATGATGAGAGGGAATCATTGATTGGCTGCCTCCTGCACGCCCCCCACTGGGGATCAAGCCCGCAACCCAGGCCTGTGCCCTTGGCCGGAATGGAACCTGGGGCCCTTCCATCTGCAGGCCGAGGCTCTATCCACTGAGCCAAGCCGGCCAGGGCTCGTGGGAGGGTCTCGGTCCGGGGCGAATTGTGTAGCTTGTAGCTGGACGCAGTGGAGGCCACTAGGGACAGGGCCGGAACTGCCCCCGCTTTGTGCTGCCTCGATGGGCCTGAGGCAGAGCTGAGCCAGGATCGATTGGGGGCGTGGCTGCGCCGGACCTGGGCCAGTGGGCGGAGCCTGACCCTCTGGCCCTGCAGGCTTCGAGGGCACGCTGTGCGAACTCAACGTGGATGACTGCTCTCCCGACCCGTGCCACCACGGGCGCTGCGTGGATGGCATCGCCAGCTTCTCCTGTGCCTGCGCCCCGGGCTACACTGGCACGCGCTGCGAGAGCCAGGTGAACGAGTGCCGCAGCCAGCCCTGCCGCCACGGGGGCAAATGCCTCGATCTGGTGGACAAATACCTCTGCCGCTGCCCTCCTGGCACCACAGGTGGGACCGGGGGCTGGGCTGGGGCAGCAACAGTACATCCGGAGGGTTTCGGGAGTTGGGGAATGGTGTTCCCGGCGCTCTACCCCTGTCTTGTTCTCCTTCTGCAGGTGTGAACTGTGAGGTGAACATCGACGATTGTGCCAGCAACCCCTGCACCTTCGGAATTTGCCGGGACGGTATCAATCGCTATGACTGTGTCTGCCAGCCTGGCTTCACAGGTGGGCAAGGGGCTGCCACGGGAAGGGGGCCTGAGCGGGTGAGGGTGAAACCGCCCATCCTTCTTGGCCGGGTTTTGCCCGTCTCTTTGCACTGGCTTGGCCAATGAGATTGCCCGCACCTTATGGTCTCTCTGTTTGTCACAAAGTTGTCCCCATATTGGCTCGAGTTTATCCTGGAGCGTAGATAAGGCTGTTCTGATGGGGTGGGGCTGTTTCTGAGTGGGGCCAACGTGATTTTCAGTGAAAATGAAAATGACTTCATGTAAGTTTGGGGATGAAGATGATCTGGGGGCAGGGCAGCTCTGGGCTGAGGAGTGGCTGTTCTGGTTTGCAGAAGAGCTGATGTGTTATGAGATGGAGGATGTCCTTGCTCCAGGGCGTCCCTCTCTATCGGCTGGGTTGTCCTTGCCTTTGGTTGAGGTGGCCTGTGTGCTCCCCAG
The DNA here is from genome assembly GCF_000327345.1 of Myotis davidii. Taxonomy (NCBI): domain Eukaryota; kingdom Metazoa; phylum Chordata; class Mammalia; order Chiroptera; family Vespertilionidae; genus Myotis; species Myotis davidii. The sequence continues at coordinate 201,552 of NW_006287458.1, read as the reverse complement.
GGCCTCTCTGCAACATGGAGATCAACGAGTGTGCGTCCGGTCCCTGCGGGGAGGGCGGCTCCTGTGTGGATGGGGAAGGTGGCTTCCACTGCCTCTGCCCGCCTGGCTCCCTGCCTCCACTGTGCCTGCCCCCAAGCCATCCCTGTGCCCAAGAGCCCTGCAATCACGGTGTCTGCCATGACGCGCCAGGAGGGTGAGGCCTTTTCCCATCTCATGACCCCACCCCCCTTGCCTCTCGGCCCACTTGCCGGCCCTGACTGCTGCCCCCTTCAGGTTCCGCTGTGTATGTGATCCTGGCTGGAGTGGCCCCCAGTGCAGCCAGAGTCTCACGCGAGATGCCTGTGAGTCTCAACCCTGTGGGGCTGGTGGCACCTGCACCAGCAGCGGCATGGACTTCCACTGCACCTGTCCCCCCGGCATGCAGGGTATGTGCCCCCACTGTCCTGCCCAGGCTCTCCTGTCTCCCTCTTCCTTCTTCCTTCCCTCTGCTCCACTCTCTTCCTCCTGTATGTTTGCCTTTCTTTCTTTCCCCCCCTTGCAGCTTGGGAGGTGGGTATTAAGGTGGGGACGCTAGGGGGAGGATGGGAACAGGGAATCTCTTAAGACTGTTTCACTCTGCCTGCCCACCACAGGCCATCAGTGTGAGCTGCTGTCCCCCTGTGCCCCGAACCCCTGTGAGCACGGGGGCCACTGCGAGCCTGGTCCTGGCCACCTGGCTGTCTGCTCCTGCCCCCCTGGCTGGCAAGGTACATGAGTTTCCTCCTCTTCCTCCTTCCCTTCCCCTCATCCCCTCCTCCTCCTCCCCTTCCCCTCTCCTCCCTGGGGACCCAGTGGGGGACTCACCCTTGACCCTGTTTCTCTGGGAAGCTTCCTTTTGGAAAGGGACAGAGCTGGACACAGACACTGGCAGCCCCTGTGGTCATTGCTAGAAAAGAAGATGGGATAGGTGGCTGGGGAAGCTTGGTTTCAGGCTGGGATTTTGGGACAGCTTCCTGGAGGAGCAAAACTCAGAGCATACAGTCAGCACCCGCTGCAGCAAGAAGGCAGCCCTAGGACAGTGTGTGCAAAATGCCCAGAGGCCAGGGAGCGCAGGGCTCCTTGCCTTCACCTCTCAGCCTTTAGGTTCTTCATGTGTGACCGACACCCTCAGACCCCACCCTGTACCCTCTAACCCCAGATGTCACCTTATTTCCCACCCCCAGGCCCTCGATGTCAGCAGGATGTAGACGAGTGTGCTGGCCCCTCGCCCTGCGGCCCCCACGGGACCTGCACCAACCTGGCGGGGAGTTTTAGTTGCACCTGCCATGGGGGGTATAGCGGCTCTTCCTGTGACCAGGACATCGATGACTGTGACCCCAGTGAGTTCAGGGGAGCCTGCGGGGGGCGCTGCCCTAGGGAACATGTTCATTAAGCCTATACTGTGTGCTGGGCATTGTGCTTTAATTTCATCTTTGTAGTTCTCTTATTTTTTCCATTTTACTCCTGGAACTGAGACCTAAAGAGGTTACGTGACTTGCCTAAGGTCACGGAGCAGGTAAGGGATAAGTTGGGATCGGAGGACAGGTCTGCCTGATGCTCAGTCTGTGTGAGCAAGCGAGTAGGACTGTGTGTAAAGTATGAGATCAGAGGCCCCTAGTGAGTTCTCCAGGAGTGCTGTCCCACAGACAACGCAAGCCGCATAAGCAATTACAATTTTTTGAGTACTCATATTTAAAAAGTTAAAAAAAACAAGAAAGGTGATATTATATTTAATAATACATATCATTTAACCTAATATATAAAATTATCATTTCAACATATAATCAATAGAAAATTGTTGAGATATTTTACATTCTTCTTATTTTTAAATCCTCACTTGAGGATTTTTTTCATTGAAGGGAGGGAGGAGGAGGGAAGGAAGGAGAGAAAGAGAGACATCAATTGGTTGCCTCCCACACTTGTCCTGGTCTGGGGCCAGGGATCAAACCTGTGATCCATTGGTCCAAGGGCTGAATCTCTAACCACTGAGCAACTTAGCCAGGGCTACATTCTTCTTCTTCTTCTTTTTTTTAAAAAAAATATATATATATATTAAGCCTTCAGAATCCGAAATCTGGTGTTTGTTTTATACTTACAACACATCTCAATCTGGGCCAGCCACATGTCAAGGTCTTAATAGCCACATGTGGCCAGTGGCCACTATGCTGGCCAGTACAGGTCTGGAGGAAGCCCCCTGTGCTGAGTCAAGGGATTAAGCGGACACACCTGACAGTATGTGCTTAACAGCTCAAAAGGCCCTCTTGGTTCTGCCAGGCTCGTCCTCTTCCACCAAAGTGAGGTTTCCAGATACGGGAGGGGCTGCGGCAACAAAGGGGACGATTTGATCGCTCTGACCAGATAAGCCTGGCTTACTTCCAAGTTCCCGCTATGCAAGGCCTGGCCGGGTCAGTAAAGGCTGATGGGTGAGTGACCAGACCTCGTTCCCTTCTGCCCACAGATCCCTGCCTGAATGGTGGCTCCTGTCAGGACCGTGTGGGCTCCTTTTCCTGCTCCTGCCTCCCAGGCTTTGCTGGCCCCCGCTGTGCCCACGACGTGGACGAGTGTCTGAGCAGCCCCTGTGGCCCCGGCACCTGCACTGACCATGTGGCTTCCTTCACCTGCACTTGCCCCCCAGGCTATGGAGGCTTCCGCTGTGAGCAGAACCTACCCGACTGCAGCCCCAGGTGGATGGACCCTCTACTGGGAGCTCAGGAACTCTGGCGGGGGGCAGGGGGGGGGGGCATGGGACCTGAGCAGGAGTGGAGCTAAGAAGGGCGGGTCCTCAGGTTGGCATCCAACTCAGGACTCTGGTGCCTGATGGAGCGGTGTGGGAAGGGGCAGGGTCATCTTAGAGATGCTGGTCCCTAAGGGGGTGAGACCAGACCAGAGTGGGGCCTCCACGTGGTTCCCACGTTAGTGCTGAAGCACCTGGTAAATTGGGGCTGAGGGACAGGACAGGGCTGCAGTCTCTCCTGGCGGGAGGTAGAGGGTAGGGGTCCAAGTAGAGGCACTCAAGGCTAGGCCCAGGGTGGAGGGCGGGGCCTCCAAGGGGCGGGGCCTGACCCACCCTCGCTTTCCCTCCAGCTCCTGCTTCAATGGTGGCACCTGCTTGGACGGAGTGAACTCATTCAGCTGTCTCTGCCGCCCTGGCTACACTGGCGCGCACTGCCAGCAGGAGGCCAACCCCTGCCTCTCCCGGCCCTGTCTGCACGGGGGCCTCTGCACGCCCACCTACCCTGGCTTCATCTGCGCCTGTCCAGAGGGCTTCACTGGCGCTCAGTGTCAGGTGGGGTGGGGTCACTGGGAGGTGGGTTTTGGGGGGAGGTGTCTGGAGGGGTGTCCTGGGGGAGGGGCCTGCTGGACACCCTGGGGGAGAATCTGGGGAGTGATTTCTGGGGGTCGCTGGGTGCTGAGACTGTGGGCTTCCCCTGCAGACACTGGTAGACTGGTGCAGCCTTGAGCCTTGTCAGAACGGGGGTCGCTGTGCCCAGACGGGGGCCTCTTTCTACTGCCTCTGTCCTCCGGGGTGGAGCGGCAGCCTCTGTGACATCCAAAGCCTGCCCTGCAAACAGGCGGCGGCCCAGATGGGTGAGCGGGAGCGTGTGGATGGGATGTGCATGTATTTCCTGCCCCTGTGAGCCCAATGGAGCTGTGACAGCACACATGGGCGGGGCGGCGGGTGTGGCTGAGTGTGACTGTGTGACATGACTAGAGGGTGTGTGTGTCTGTCCCCATAAGACCACTGGGATCGCGTCTGCAGTGTGTGGCTGAGCTGGTGTGGGCAGCAAACGTGTGTGTGCCAGTGATGAGAACTGTGCAGTGTTGAGGGATGTGTGACAACCTGATGGAGGTGGTGGGACCCTGGTGACTGGTGGCAGCAGGGGTGTTAGGTGGTGCTGTGTGTGTTGCGGGTGGCGGGGGGGAGTGTGTGCCTGACACCCCTCTCTGTGCAGGGGTGCGGCTGGAGCAGCTGTGTCAGGCTGGTGGGCAGTGTGTGGACAAGGAGAGCTCCCACTACTGCGTGTGCCCAGAGGGCCGCACAGGCAGCCACTGTGAGCAAGAAGTGGACCCCTGCTTGGCCCAGCCCTGCCAGCACGGGGGCACTTGCCAAGGCTACATGGGGGGTTATGTGTGCGAGGTAAGGGGCACCCAGGGGAGGGGAGAGGGGAACTAGTCACATGTAGGTGTGTCTGGGCACACGTTTCTGTGTGTAGCCTGGTGTGGCTGTGTCTCTCTAGGAGAACCTAGTTTTTGTTTGTTTGTTTTGTTAGCTCTCACCCAAAGATATTTTTCCATTGAATTTTAAAGAAAGTGGAATGGAGGGAAGGAGGGAGGGAGGGGGGGGAGAGAAGGAGAGAGAGGGAAAAAGAGGGATAAACATCAATGTGCAAGAGACACATGGATTGGTTGCCTCCCGCATGCACCCCCATCTGGGCTGGGGACTGAATCTGCAACCCAATACGTGCCCTTGACTAGAATTGAACCCGAGACCCTTTGGTGCATGGGCCAGTGCTCTAACCACAGGGCAACACCAGCCAAGGTTTCATGTCTGGGCTTTTACTTTCGTGACTATGTGTTTGTGGGTGTCACCCTGGGTAGCTCTGGGGGTGTTTCTGTCTGTCTGGGTGTGTGTCTATCTTTGGTTGGTTCCTGGACATACCTGTGTGTCTGTGCATGGAGTCTCTCTGGGCATGAAGGCACATGCAGGTGCCTGAGTGTGCGTTCCTGGTTGTGTGTCTTGGGTAGATCTGGGTATCTGGGTGTTTCTGCTGTGTGTCTGTAGGAGTGTGTCCACCTGCACTGGGTATGCCTGGGTCCTCTGCGCCTGGGTGTGTGTTTTCTGCACCCTGGGACTGTCTCTGTGTTTTGGGCGACTGTGTGGTGTCTTTTTGTGCTGGGATTCTCTGTCTCCACCGGAGTGTCTGTGTCCCTCGGGGCTGAGTGGGTCCCTGTCTCGCCCTCACCACAGTGTCCGGCCGGCTACGCTGGTGACAACTGTGAGGATGACGTGGATGAGTGTGCCTCGGAGCCCTGCCAGCATGGGGGCTTCTGCATTGACCTTGTGGCCCGGTACCTCTGCTCCTGTCCTCCTGGGACACTGGGTATGCCAGGGCCAGGGTAGGGGGCAGGTTGGGAGGCGGGGTCTCTGTCCGCCCCTGACTCCTCCCCTGATCTTCCTTCCCCCAGGGGTTCTCTGTGAGATTAATGAGGACGACTGTGGCCCAGGCCCGCCCCGGGACCCAGGTCCGAGGTGCTTGCACAATGGTACCTGTGTGGACCTGGTGGGCGGCTTCCGCTGTGCCTGCCCCCCAGGATACACGGGCCTGCGCTGTGAGGCCGATATCAATGAGTGTCGCCCGGGCGCCTGCCACGCAGCACACACCCGGGACTGCCTTCAGGACCCCGGTGGGGGCTTCCGCTGCCTTTGCCGGCCCGGCTTTGCAGGTAAGGGTGGGCCAGGGGCTGACCTAGGGTCCGGCCTGTGTTCCCCCATCGTGGCTGATCCACGGGCTCCTGCTTGCCCAGGTCCCCGCTGTCAGACCGTCCTGTCTCCCTGCGAGTCCCAGCCCTGCCAGCACGGAGGCCAGTGCCGTCCTGGCCCAGGCTCTGGGGGTGCACTGACCTTCACCTGCCATTGTGTCTCGGTAAGCGGGGGTGGCTGGTCACATCAGGGTCTCCAGCAGGGAGAGGGACTGTGGCCTGGTGGGAGGGCGTGCCTTTAGGGGAGAAGAGGCGCAAGGGAAACGGGGTTCTGGGAGGTGTTGACATTACCTGGAAGTTGTGGGAAGGGGTGAGGCTGGGGCTTGGAGGCGTGGCTTCTTGGGGAAGGCAAGGCGTAGGTCCATAGTGGGGCATCCAGTGGAAGGGGGAGAGGTTTGGTACGACCTGGGGAGACTGGAGGCTCAAGCGTTCCCTGGTCCTGACCCCATCCTCCCCCCTCTCTCCCTTCCTCCCCCTGCCCCG
>NW_006287458.1:182270-195333 GCF_000327345.1 Myotis davidii | reverse complement strand
GGCAGTGGGCGGGGCTGCAGTGCTGGCGCCTCTTCAACAACAGCCGCTGCGACCCCGCCTGCAGCTCCCCCGCCTGCCTCTACGACAACTTTGACTGCCGGGCTGGAGGCCGCGAGCGCACCTGCAAGTGAGCCCCTCCCTCCGTCTGTCTGTTCATGGGCCCCGCCTCTGTCCATCTATCCATCCATCCATCCATCCATCCATCCATTCATTCACCCCAGTCTGTATCTTGTCTGTCCACGCGTGCCACATCTCACCGTCCAGGGGTCCTGCCTCCCTATCTGTCCATTCATTTGCCTTGATCTGTCTGTCTTTCGGTCTATCCTTAGACTGTTGGGCCATCCATTCAGTTGCCCTGTCTGCTTCTTAGTGTACCTGTCCTGCCCAGCTGCGTGCCACTTCTGCTGTTGACCCATCCTTGTCCATGTGCCCTCTCTGTCCATCCTTGTGCCCTGCCTGTCCCAATGTTCCCATCTGTCTGTCCATCCGTGTACCCGCCTCTCTCTTTTTCTGTCTACTTCTGCACTCCATTTTCCCTCCCTGTGCCCTGTTTGTCCGTCTTGCTGTCCATTCACGAATTCCTTTCGCCCCTCTGTGCGCCAAGCTCTATGTTGTCCATCTCATCTGTGCATCTATCTGTTTGTATGCCAGTCTGTCTGTCCATGTGCCTCATATATCGGTCCATCTGACCAACTTTGTGTCCCACCTGTTCATCTATGTCTCCTTGTCTGTCCTTCTGTCCTTCCACGCACCCCTTTTGCCTCTCTATATGCCCACACGGCTGTCCTTGCCCTTGTCTGTCTGTCCTGCCCCTCTCTGTGTATATCCATGCCCCCATCTGTCTGTCCCATGCATTCCATCTGTCCATCTGTGCTCTGTCCCTTCTGTCTCACTGCTGTATTTTCCTCCTTAGCATGTAATCCTACATAGCATTCTCTCTGTATGTTTACATTTAGCTTTCACTGCCGTGTAAAGGAAATGCTGTTATATCCTCTCCTTTGCCATCTGTCCCCAACCCCCGGCATGCCAGCTCCACGTGTTCGCGGGTATGCCTGGGCCTATCCTGGGTGCCCGCAGCAGGCTCAGCACCTACCAGGTGTTATCCATAGTGATTTATTCATAGCTACTGAGCGAGTGGCTGGATTTCCAGAAAGCCTGACGTATTCGGACACATTCCAGCCCTCTGTGCTTGCTGTCTGACCCCCTTCTGTCTCCGGAGCTGGGGTGCGCTGTGTGCAGGGGGCTGGAGGCCCCCTGACGGCGCCCCCTTCCTGCCCCTAGTCCGGTCTATGAGAAGTACTGCGCGGACCACTTTGCAGACGGCCGCTGCGACCAGGGCTGCAACACGGAGGAGTGCGGCTGGGACGGGCTGGACTGCGCGGGCGAGGTGCCGGCACTGCTGGCCCGTGGCATGCTGGTGCTCACCGTCCGGCTGCCGCCCGCCGAGGTGCTGCACGCGGGCACCGACTTCCTGCAGCGGCTCAGTGCCATCCTGCGCACTTCCCTGCGCTTCCGCCTGGACGAGCGCGGCCAGGCCATGGTCTTCCCTTACCACCGGCAGGACCCCGGCTCGGAAGCCCCGCACTTGCGCGAGCTGGCCCCCGAGGTGATTGGGTGAGTGGCTCTACCCTGAGAGCTGTGGGGGCCGCGCAGGTACCGCGTGGGGGACCGGAAGGGGCACCGTGGGTGAGGTCTGTGTGTTTAACTTCCCTTAACATCTTGGGGAGCCTTCTTGTTGACAATAAGCCCAGCACGTCTCCACCTTGACGGCATGAACGTTTGGGGCAGGATCATTCTTTGCTGCGGGGTGTCCTGTGCATGTGGAATGTTGAGCAGCATCCCTGGCTTCCACCCACTTAGATACAAGTAGAGCCCGCCCCCAAGATACGGGCCAGGGTCACTTGGGGAGCAGAATTGCCCCTGGATATAGACCTACCTCCTTTGGGAGAGGCAGGGGTATAGCAGAGTAGTTCAGAACGTGTATAGTTTTTTCTTAGAAATGGAAAACATAGGACTCTCCTGTTGTGGCCTGGTCTACCAGGCCAGACAGTGCCAGAGAGCGGTGTGGTCTCTGAGCAGGGTGGGCCCTGACACAGAGGAAGGATGAGTTTTAGAGATGGGGGCATGGGCTCTGATGGGATGCAGCTGGGCTTGGTGGAGGGGTGAGGGCTGGGGGGGGCGGTTCGGGGGGTGGTGGAAGAGGGTGGCTTACGTGCCAGACCCTGGCTGGGGTGAGCAAGTGGCTGCAGGGTGTCTCATCAAATTGAGGACACAGGGTGAAAATTAGGGTTGCTTTGGGGCTTGTAGAATCTGAGGAGTCTGGAGATTCCCGGAAGGCAACCAGGGGCTGAAGATAGAGACAAGAAAGACAAAAGGATGTTGCAGTCATTGAAGTCATGAGAGGGACTCAAAGAAATGGGGAGAGAGGTGGGGATAGAAGGCTGATCTGGGGCCCAGCCGTGTGGCTCAGTGGTTGAGCATCAACTTCTGACCAGGAGGTCATTGTTTGATTCCTGGTCAGAGCACATGCATGAGATGTGGGCTCCATTCCCAATGCGGGGCATGCAGGAGGCAGCTGATCAATGATTCTCTCTCATCATTGATGTTTCCATCTCTCTCTCTCTGTCCCTCTCTGAAATCAATCAATAATCTATCTATCTATCTATCTATCAGAATGCTCTGGGAACACTGAGACCTAAGGATTGGTTGAGGGAAATTAGCTCAGAAAAGAGAGACACCAAGCAAGAGCTCGCTGCCTGAGGTGCATGGAAGCCAATGCTATGGCACTGGCAAGGCTCAAATCTGCTTCCCTGATCCAGGGTTTGGAGCAAGATTTAAGGGGTTTCAGTGTCAGATCTTTGGACCCTTCACCTCTCAAAAGGTTCCAGCATTCAGGTTCTGGTCATGTTCTGGTTCTCTGGTTCTGTGGGGAGAGCAGTTGAGGGTTCATAAGTTACTCATGAGTGGTATATCCAAGGTGTTTTTTTTTTTGTTGTTGTTGTTAATCCTTACCCGAGGGTATTTTTTCCATTGATTTTTAGAGAGTGGAAGGGAGGGAGAAGGGAGGGGAAAGAGAGAAGGAGAAACATTGATGTGAGAGACACCTTGATCGGCTGCCTTGTGCATGTGCTCTGGCTGGGGCTGGGGTTGGAACCTGGAATTGAACTGGTGACCCTTGGGCCGATGCTCTAACCACTTAGCAACACCAGCTAGGGCTACCATGGTTTAAACTTTAGTTCTGGGGCCTTGTTAGAAATAGGATAGGACCAGTTCTGTGGTTATAAGAGGAAAAGGGGCAGCTGGAGAAATAGGAAGAGATGGGTTATGGGGTTCTTGGGATCCCGAGGAAAAAGGGATTTGGAGGGTTGGATTCCTGGAAGCAGAGCCTGAGATGGGCACTCAGATATCTGTGCCCTATGGAGGGTGCTCTCAGGAGAGAGGGATGAAGGGAGCAGGATGGGGTAGGGGAGAAACCGAGGCAGGAGGGAGCCCCAGCCACTGTCTGGCTTCAGCCTGGTTCCTCGAATGCTTGCTTGCTCCCGAGCACGAATAGCACCTCAGTGCCAGTCCCACCTTGAGACAGGAGGGCCAGCTTTTGTATATCTCACATCAGGCAGTCACTGGCTGATGCTCCCCTAAGAGGTGTCGCTTCCCAAGGGAGAGGGTTCCCACCTTGCCGAGTGAGGCCAGTTCTCCCGAAAAGTGGCGGGGGGGTGGGGTGGTGGTGGTGGGGGCTCCCGCTGTTAGAAGCCAGAGCTCATAGCAGTCCGGAGACGGATGCAGCAACCTGATAAGGGAGATCTGGGCTTGTGCCGACAGCAGCCATGAGAGATGTTGCCATGAAAGCATGCCCGTGGGAGCCATGGTCTGGGGGACTCTGGTGGCCTCAGCAAAACTGGTTTGGGGAGTGTGGTGGGGTTGGATGCCAGATGGGGGCAGGTGGGCCATGGTGACATGGTGAGTGGACACAGCTCTTCGGAGCCTGGCACTGGGGTGGGAGAAGGGGCTTGGTGCCAGCCTGGCAGTACGTGCCCCACTAAGCCAGCCAATCTCTCCTCTGTGTCCCCACAGCTCAGTGGTGATGCTGGAGATTGACAACCGACTGTGCCTGCAGTTGCCTGAGAATGACCACTGCTTCCCTGACGCCCAGAGCGCGGCCGACTACCTGGGAGCACTGTCCGCGGTGGAGCGCCTTGACTTCCCATACCCACTGTGGGCTGCGCGGGGTGAGCCCGGCTGGTGGGTGAGCAGGGTGGACCCGGGGTTCCCAGGGTGGGGTCCAGGCCGTGGTTGAAGTCCTTCATTTCCTGCCTGCAGGAGAGCCGCTGGAGTCGCTGGAGCCTAGTGTGCCACTGTTGCCGCTGCTGGCTGCCGGTGCGGTCTTTCTGCTGGTCATCCTTGTCCTGGTGGTCATGGTGGCCCGGCGCAAGCGTGAGCACAGCACCCTCTGGTTCCCCGAGGGCTTTGCGCTGCACAAGGACGTGGCCGCTGGCCACAAGGGCCGGAGGGAGCCTGTCGGCCAAGATGCGCTGGGCATGAAGTGAGGACCCTGCCCTTTCCCTGTCCCTGACCAGGGGCCCAGTTTAGGGGCCTTGTGAGCCCTTGAGTCCACCTTGACCTCATTCTGACCCCAACTGGACCCTAACTTCAGACTTCAGCCTGGACCCCAGTATCTATCCCCTCGACCACTGACTCTATGATCCCTTGGGGATCACCCCTGATTTGTGACCCCTGATTCCATTTCCTATGTCCCAGTTCCTTTAACTCAAATTCTATCCTGACCCCACCTGGACTCGACCCCAGTCCTCGCCTCTCAGATTTCATGCTTAATACTCAGCATTCATTCCTACATGACTGCTGGCTCCATGAGTCCTGTCGGGTACCCCAACCCCTTCCTGATCCCTGAGCCTTTCCTCTGTGACCCCCAATATCACCTCTGGCTCTAACCCACCCTGACCTTTGACTTCCTCTCTGATCCCCTTTCCATCCCAACTCAATGTCCATTCCCCACCACCCTCAATCCTGGCCTTGATCCTAGGCTCCACCTCCAACTCCCTGATCTGTCCCTCAAGACCCAAACCCCACCCTGGCCTAACCCCCGAATTTACCCCTCTCCTGTGACCTCCTGACTCCATGACCCCTCTCCACAACCTCCTTATCTTGGCTATGTCCCTTACCTGTTACGAAGTTAACTCTATTCTGTTACGACATCCTCCTCTCTAACCCCGGATGTATGCTCATGACCCTCACCTATCCCACAGCTCACTACTCTGACTCCTGACCCCACTCCCGTCTCCTTCCACAGTTCCACCTTTAGACACTGGCTGTCGCTCATCGTAACTTCTGACTGCACTCCCTGTTACCTTGACCCCATTCTGCACTCTCTCATTGGACCCTTATCTCAACCCTGCTTCCTGTGCCTACTGACCTATCCCAACTCCAGACCCTGACCTCACCTCTGGGACCTCTGCTGTGACCCCACCCCAAATCTTCCAGGTCACATGTCTCAGTTGTCCCCTCTACCCTTCCCCCTATCCACTGTCTCCACAGGAATATGGCCAAGGGGGAGAGTCTGATGGGGGAAGTGGCAACAGACTGGATGGACACAGAGTGCCCAGAGGCCAAGCGACTGAAGGTTGTTACCCCCTCTTCTGAACCCTGTTTTCAGGGTCTTGGGTGGGGCTCCGAAGGACAGTGGGAGAACTCAGAGGATGTCACCTGGATCCTTAAGCTCAGGTCTAGCTTGATCAGGCTCTGTGTTTGGTGCCCAAAGACTCTTAAGTGAGCTGGCAGACTGGTTAAGCATATTCTGTCCTGTTTCCATAACATCACTCATGCCTTTTGGACCGTGGGTCTTAAATTTATCCTGCGAGGGGCCCGGTTGCTTTGCTCATGAAGGTGCATCGATACATTCGTGAGTGACTGTTCGGTCCCTGTACCTCATGATCATATTCACGTCCCCAGATTAATCCTGGTCCTTGAAGGATTCCCTTGCCCTCACATTTCTTTCCCAATGATTTTTAGTTTCCAGAATACAAGTTTTGCATTTTTTCCCTGGGAAATATAATTCTAAATATTTTATTCTTCTGGATGCTGTTGTCAGTAGAATTGTCAACTTAATCTTGTTTTCGGTGTGTTTGTGTCTAGTGCAGTGGTTCTCAACCTTCCTAATGCCGCGACCCTTTAATACAGTTCCTCATGTTGTGGTGACCCCAATTTCATTGTTACATATTGAACATAATTAAAGCATAGTGATTAATCACAAAAACAATATGTAATTATATATGTGTTTTCCGATGGTCTTAGGCGACCCCTGTGAAAGGGTTGTTTGACCCCCAAAGGGGTCGCGACCCACAGGTTGAGAACCTCTAGTCTAGTGTATAGACAGGTGTGTGCTGACCGTTCCGATGCTGTGTCTCTTCCTTGATCACCCACCTTGGGTTCGAAGCCCTTCCCCCCTTCCAATTTGGATTAAAATTCCAGTTTTTCCTCTAACGAGTTCTCTGACCTCCTATATGTCAATTTCCTGTTTCCTTATCTAGAAAACACTCAGGGTTTTTTTTTGGGGGGGAGGGCTGTGTGTGCCTCTCCATGAGAGAAACCCAGACTATCCCTCTGTCTCCCCCAACTCCTTGTGAGAACCTGGATCCTTGTGCCTCCAGGTGGAGGAGCCTGGCGTGGGCGCTGAGGACGCCGTGGATTGCCGCCAGTGGACTCAACACCACCTGGTTGCTGCTGACATCCGAGTGGCACCAGCCATGGCCTTGACGCCGCCACAAGGAGATGCGGATGCTGATGGCATGGATGTCAACGTGCGTGGCCCAGGTCAGTGATGGCACCTCTCGTTCCCCGCTCCTACTTGTGAGAGTTTGAGTCTGCGTCGGTGTTCTGGGGAGAGCGAGGTATGTCTGGGTGTTTGTCTAGGGGGCTGGTTGTTAATCAGGACTCTTGGTTGTAAGTGATAATAGCCCAGTTCGTACAAGTTTAAGTAAAATGGGGGACTTACTGGCTCTTGTAACTGAAGCATCAGGTGCATTTGGATCCAGGACTCACCAACCCTTGGCTCTGGCCCAGGCAGGCTTTTTCCTGGGGACGCTATGACCACAGGCAGCACCAGCCTTATAAAACCTTTTTTCCCATCTACACCAGAAAAAGTCCCAGAATGAGTTCTGATTGGACGGACCAGGGTCACATGCTCATCCCTGAACTAATCAGTGTGGTCTGGGGCCTGGAATATGCAGACTGACCAAGCCTGGGCCCTATGCCTGTCCCTGGGGGAGGGGGTTTGGCTCTAACCCGAGCTTGAGGATGGAGAATGGGGTGCAAGTGTCTCCCTAAGGAAACCAGGCCAATGCTCACGGAGTGCTGCTGACCATGTTATCTGGATCCTGCTGGATTCATCTTTGCCATATTGCAGGGTATTCTCCCCCTAGCTCTGTTTTGCTCCAAAAGGCCTGCATCTTTTGAAGTCCCTAAGGGATTTCATGTCCCTGGGGGTGCTCATAACTGGGGGGTGTGGGCATTTGAAAGGCACAACTCCTTTGCCTCGAGCTGGAGTATAACTCAGCCTCCAGCCTTCCCCTTTGGGATCAGGATGAAATAACCCTGGGAATTGGTCTGAGGGGCATGTGTCTGTCTTCCTCCCTCCCTTGTCCTTTGTCCTTTTCTGCCTCGGAGCCCTTCCGGGGCAAATCACATGCCTATGCATCTTCATCCTGGGTTGGCTTCTGGGGTCCCTGACACAGATGTGTGTGTGTATATGTGTGTGTGTGTGTGTGTGTGTGTGTGTGTGTGTATGCAGATGTACTTCCGTGTGTGTGTGCATGCAGATGTACTTCCGTGTGTGTGCATGCATGCAGATGTACTTCCGTGTGTGCGTGCATGCAGATGTACTTCCATGTGTGTGTGTATGCAGATGTACTTCCGTGTGTGTATGCAGATGTACTTCCGTGTGTGTATGCAGATGTACTTCCGTGTGTGTATGCAGATGTACTTCCGTGTGTGTATGCAGATGTACTTCCGTGTGTGTATGCAGATGTACTTCCGTGTGTGTATGCAGATGTACTTCCGTGTGTGTATGCAGATGTACTTCCATGTGTGTGTATGTGTGTGTGCATGCAGATGTACTTCCATGTGTGTGTATGCAGATGCACTTCCGTGTGTGTGTGTGTGCATGCAGATGTACTCCTGTGTGTGTGTATGCAGATGTACTTCCGTGTGTGTGTGTATGCAGATGTACTTCCATGTGTATGTATGCAGATGCACTTCCGTGTGTGTGTGTGCATGCAGATGTACTTCCGTGTGTGTATGCAGATGTACTTCCGTGTGTGTATGCAGATGTACTTCCGTGTGTGTATGCAGATGTACTTCCGTGTGTGTATGCAGATGTACTTCCGTGTGTGTATGCAGATGTACTTCCGTGTGTGTATGCAGATGTACTTCCGTGTGTGTATGCAGATGTACTTCCGTGTGTGTATGCAGATGTACTTCCGTGTGTGTATGCAGATGTACTTCCGTGTGTGTATGCAGATGTACTTCCGTGTGTGTATGCAGATGTACTTCCGTGTGTGTATGCAGATGTACTTCCGTGTGTGTGCGTGCATGCAGATGTACTTCCGTGTGTGTGTGTGTGTGTGTGTGTACATGCAGATGTACTTCTGTTTGTCGCACTTCCTCCCAATGCAGTGCCCTCAGCAGGGTTCCCTGGAAAGGCCCCTGTACCCACCTTCCCGTGATATGTTCCTGTTCCCTGCAGACGGCTTCACCCCGCTAATGCTGGCCTCCTTCTGCGGGGGGGCCCTGGAGCCCATGCCAGCTGAGGAGGACGAGGCAGAAGACACGTCTGCCAGCATCATCTCAGACCTGATCTGCCAGGGGGCCCAGCTCGGGGCGCGGACTGACCGCACGGGTGAGACGGCCTTGCACCTGGCCGCCCGTTATGCCCGGGCTGATGCCGCCAAGCGGCTGCTGGATGCTGGAGCAGATACCAACGCCCAAGACCACTCAGGGCGCACCCCCCTGCACACGGCTGTCACTGCCGATGCCCAGGGCGTCTTCCAGGTGAGATGGGCCTGCCGCTTTGGACATCAGAGCTGGGACAGGCATCGGACTGATCTGGGTTGGAACCCCAGTTCTGCCTTTCAGAGCTTTTTTTTTTTTTTTTGTAAAATGGGGATAGATGGGAGTACAGTGTCTCCCTGAATCTCATTGATTCCAGGAGATGTGGGGATTGGGTCCTCAGAGGGCTTAGAGGTGCTCCTGGTTCCCCTGTGTCTGCCATGACTCCCCCTGCTGCACCTCCCTCCCCTAGATTCTCATCCGGAACCGCTCCACAGACCTGGATGCCCGCATGGCAGATGGGTCGACCGCATTGATCCTGGCGGCCCGCCTGGCGGTGGAGGGCATGGTGGAAGAGCTCATTGCCAGCCACGCTGATGTCAATGCTGTGGACGAACTTGGTAGGCTGGTGGGTGATGGAGGCTGAGAGGATGTCACATGGACCCTGACTGTCTTGTTTGTGTGAACCCTCACCCACTGTGAACACTGTGATCCCATCACTGAAGTTCCTGTACACATAACAGGGCTGCAATATGGACTTACACTCTTGTGCATTTTTTTTAAACATGGTTTTGCTGAGGTGTATTAAGCGCATCACTCTCTTTTTAAAACTTAGAGTATCTGCTTTCTTTTAAAAAATATATATTTTATTGATTTTTTACAGAGAGGAAGGGGGAGGGATAGAGAGTTAGAACCATCGATGAGAGAGAAACATCGATCAGCTGCCTCCTGCACACCCCCTACTGGGGATGTGCCTGCAACCAAGGTACATGCCCTTGACTGGAATCAAATCTGGGACACAGGCCGACACTCTATCCACTGAGCCAAACCGGTTAGGGCTGGAACAGGTGTTCTTAACCTACCAATGACATGTGGGATTGGTGGTGGGGGCCATCCTTGCATTGCAGGGTGTTAAGCAGCACCCTGGCCTTGAACTATTAGATGCTAGTAGCCCACCTCCCAGTTGTGGAACCAAAAATATCTCCCAACATTGCCAATGCCACTGGGGGGAAAATCACCCCTGGTTGAGAAATACGGCTTTAGAGGAGCACTATCCAATAGAACTTTCTGTGATGATGGACTGCTTTCCACAGTGGCTGTCCCATTTTTCACTCCCACCACCAGTGTATGAAGGTTCCAATATCTCCACTCCTTGCCAACACTTTTTATTATCTGTTGTTTTGTTTATAGTGGGTGTGAATTGGTATCCCATTGTGGTTTATGATTTTCATTTTCCTGATGGCTAATGATTTTGAGCATCTCTTTATATGCTTATTGGCCATTTGTATGTGTCTTCTTTTGCAAAATGTCCATTCAGATGTTTTGCCTATTTTTGATTGGGTTATTTGTCTTTCTATATTGTTAAAATCTACTTTTATTGATTTCAGAGAGGAGGGGAGAGGGAGAGAGAGATACAAACATCAATGATAAGAGCGAATCATTGATAGACTGCCTCCTGCACACCCCCCATGGGGGTTGCCCTGTCTGGGAATGGAACCGTGACCTCTTGGTTCATAGGTCAATGATCAACTGCTAAGCTGAGCCTGCCAGGCTGTCTTTCTATTATTGAGTTACAAAGGTTATGTATTCTAAGTATGTTTCTTATCAGATATATGATTTATAAATATTTCTTTCAATTTGTAGGGGGAGAGAGAGGAGAGAGAGAGAGAGAGAGAGAGAGAGAGAGAGAGAGAGAGAGTGATTTGTTGTTTCACTTACTTATGCATTCATTGGTTGATTCTTGTTTGAATCCTGACTGGGAATAGAACCTTCAACCTTGGCATATCAGGATGATGCTCTAAACAACTGAGTGAGGGCTTCACTTTCTTTATGTTGTCCTTCAAAGCACAAACATTTTAATTTTGATAATGTCTAGTTTACATATTTTTGTTGTATTACTGTTTCTGTTTTTGGTGTCACATCTAAGAATCTTTGTCTAATTCGCGACCATAAAGATTTACTCCTATATTTTATTCTAAATATTTTATAGTTTCAGCTTTTACATTTAGGTCTTGGAGTGATTTTTTTTATATGGTGTGAGGTAGGGGATCCACCTTAATTTTTTTGCATGTGGATATCTAGTTGTTCCAGCACCATTTGTTGAGAAAGCTATTCTTTCCCCACTGCATGGGTTTGACACCTATTTTAGTTAATTTAAATCTAAAGAGGCATATGGGACTGGTGGCAATTGCATCAAATAGCACACCTCTAGGAATAAACAAGTGAGGGCTGCATAGTTCCCTCTGATATGGAGAGTGACATGTACAGGAGCCCCAGGCCATGGAAGACACCTGTACAGTGTCTCCCTTGGACAGAGAGTCATTCTACGGATCTGCACACATACACAGACCCAAACACAGGTGCTCAGATCCTCATGGCAGGTCTGCTTCTTCTCACCCGGCCATATTCTGGGCATTTCCTGCTTCTCTGCCTTGGAGGGTCAGGACATGAGCCTGATTCTGACCTTGACCTCTCTGCACTCCCCCCAGGGAAATCAGCCTTACACTGGGCTGCAGCTGTCAACAACGTGGAGGCCACCTTGGCCCTGCTCAAAAATGGAGCCAACAAGGACATGCAAGACAGCAAGGTGAGCCCCAGCCCTTGGCTCACCAGGGAGTCATCCCTAGCACAGAACTCCTCCTACCAGGTAGCAGAGAGTGGGGTGGAGTAGGGAAGTGGGAGCATTCACCCAGCCTGCAGCCAGCTTTCAGGGGTGAGAATTGGGCTCAGGAGGCTCCAACAGTAGATCAGAAGAGGAAGTGTGTGGCAGGTACTATGTGACCTTGGGAAAGTTGCTTAACTCCTCTGGACCTCAGTGTTCTCATCTGTGAAATGGAGAAGCAACAGTACCTATCTCATTGCCTCTTCCAAGGATTCAGTGAGGTAATGTGTTACCTCAATAGAAGGTAACTTTTTGATCGTTGTTTAAAAAGCCTTGGAAGCTGGTGTTACTCTACTCAGATAAGCAGAGTGAGTCTCAGAGGGGTGCAGGATGGATTCTGTCCTTATTTAAAATTTCCATATTTTTTAATGGAATTTTAGCATTAATTTAAATTAATTAAAAATTGCATTAAAATATTAATTTTGATGACTGAGAGTTTTCCTGCCCCTTTGAAATTTGTGCCTAAGGCGAGTGCCTTACTCTTCTCACCCTGTTCCTGGCACTGGGGCCTGGCACTTAGTAGGTGCACCATGGCTGTGGTTTAAATAAAAGAACTTGCCTTGGCTTCCCCATCAGAGCAGAGAGTCCAGCCCAGGTCGGTCAGGCTGGAACCTTAGCTCTCAGGTTCCATCAGAGGACGGAGGCCCTGGTGTTGCCAGCCCTTGTGACCCTGACACCTGGCTGGTTCTCGGCTCCCCCCAGGAGGAGACACCACTGTTCCTGGCTGCCCGGGAAGGCAGCTATGAGGCTGCCAAGCTGCTGCTGGATCACTTTGCCAACCGGGAGATCACTGACCATCTGGACAGGCTGCCCCGGGACGTGGCCCAGGAGAGGCTGCACCAGGATATCGTGCGCTTGCTAGACCAGCCCAGTGGGCCGCGCAGTCCCTCGGGCTCCCATGGCCTCGGGCCCCTGCTCTGCCCGCCCGGGGCCTTCCTCCCTGGCCTCAAGGCGGCACAGTCGGGGGGCAAGAAGAGCCGAAGGCCACCAGGGAAAGCAGGGCTGGGACCGCAGGGCACCCGGGGCCGGGGCAAGAAGCTGACACTGGCCTGCCCGGGTCCTCTGGCTGAGAGCTCGGTCACACTGTCGCCTGTAGACTCTCTGGACTCCCCACGGCCCTTTGGTGGGCCCCCTGCATCCCCTGGAGGTTTCCCCCTCGAGGGGCCCTACATGAGTGCCACCACCACGGCTGTGTCCCTGGCACAACTTGGTGGTGTGGGCAGGGCAGGTCTAGGGCGCCAGCCCCCCGGGGGCTGTGTACTCAGCCTGGGCTTGCTGAAACCTGTGGCCGTTCCCCTTGACTGGGCCCGGCTGCCCCCACCTGCCCCACCAGGTCCCTCGTTC
>NW_006287458.1:180176-182234 GCF_000327345.1 Myotis davidii | reverse complement strand
CCCCCATGTCTCCTCAGGAGCGGCCCCCACCGTATCTAGCTGTTCCGGGACATGGTGAGGAGTATCCGGTACCTGGGGCCCATGGCAGCCCCCCCAAGGCTCGCTTCCTCCGGGTCCCGAGTGAGCATCCCTACCTGACCCCATCTCCTGAGTCCCCTGAGCACTGGGCCAGCCCCTCGCCTCCCTCACTGTCAGACTGGTCTGATTCCACACCCAGCCCAGCCACTGCCAGTAGGGCCACAGCCACGGCTGCGGGGACACTTCCTGCCCAGCCACTCTCCCTCTCCGTCCCTGGCCCCCTAGTTCAGGCTCAGACCCAGCTGGGGCCCCAGCCTGAAGTCACTCCCAAGAGGCAGGTGTTGGCTTGAGGTGCTCCTCAGTTCTTGGGGTTTGGGCAACTGAAGAGACACCCTATCCTGATTCTGTTCTCCCCCATTTTCCTTTAATCCTTTTCATTCTCTTTTCTCTTTTCCAATCCCCCTACACCCCCTACCCCTGCAGTGTGACTGACATAGTTTACCAGCCTAGGGCTTCAATCTTCCCTTATTTGTAAGGGGTTCAGGCTGACCCCCACCCTTGGGTCTTGTGTTGAGTCTGGGACCTCCTCCTGTTCTGCCCTCCTCCTACTCTCCAACTCACCCTTCCTTCCTTTCTTGCCTCCTCTGGCCTCTGTCACTCCTCACACTCTGACATGAGTGGATTATTATTTTTTTTTTTACATTTTGTATAGAAACAAAATTCATTTAAACAAACTTATTATTATTATTATTATTTTTTACAAAATATATATATGGAGATGCTCCCTGCCCCCCTGCAAACCCCCCAGTGCCCCCATGGGGCTGAGTCTGTGGGCCCATTTGGCCAAGCTGGATTCTGTGTACCGAGTACACAGGCATGACTGGGATCCTGTGTACCGAGTACATGACCCTGGTGTGTACCAAGTAGTCACCCTTGGGCGCACCCTCTGGGGCCAGGGGTTGGCAAGATGTGGGAGCTTCCTCCCCACCCCACGTCCCTCACTTCACTGCATTCCAGATGGAACTTGTTCTATAGCTTTGCTGGGGAAAGGGCTCTTCTATCTCAGAGAGCCCACCCCCAGATTGTCTCCCCACCCTTGAGCCTGGGCCACCTTCCTTTGGGAACTTGGGGGTGGGTGGTGGGAACATGAGGATTAGGGGAGATATGTGCATTTCACTTTGTGTCCCTGTACAAATGGGACTGCAAGATGGGAAGGAGCTGCCTGAGTGGCACCTCTCCTGGGACTCCCCTGGCCCAGTGCCATGGCAGAATATAAGTATTTTTTGGCTATTTTTGTAATATGGCTTCTGATCACAATTTCTATGTAGCTAAGTTCCCAGGCCTTTCATTGTACAGCCCCCACTCCCCTCACCATCTAATAAAGGAATAGTTAACACTCAGTGTCATTGATCTGTGTCTAGATAAGGTGGGGGAGTGATAGTGGTGGATCTTCTGTCTCTCCAAGGCTAAGGAGCTCCCATCTTAGGTTAAACCCATTTAGCTTGCCTACCCGCTTGTGTTTCTTCTTTTGATTCAGTCAGATTTGCTTGGAAACATTGTTTAATGGGAATGCTAAGAAAGCTGTCAGTTGGTGGAGCTTTTAAGGTCACCAGCAGATTAAGAACTATGGGTGACCAATTTGGAGTGGTAGGTACGTCTGCAAACAGCAGAAGAATGGAGCTAGTATGCAGGGAGAATCAGAGAAAAGTGCTCCAATGGTTCTAGAGTTGGAAGGCATGAGTATCTTAGTTTCAGAAGTATCAATTCCAATTAATTGAGTATTCATTCCATTGACATCACAGTTATTTTTTCATTGCCTTCTAAGTGCCTGATGCTAGTTTTGCATGAAAGTCACCTCTACTTCATGTTCCCTTGGGGTATGGAGACAATGTTGCAGCTCTGTGCCGGGGTCCAACCCCAGCGGGTCCAGGGGTCCCCAAAGGTGTGGACAGAGTCGGTGAAGAAGGAATGACACAGAGACAGCGTTCAGTTGATCAGCAGCCTTGCCAGGATCTCTAGCCACAATCTCCAGCCAAGTTC
>NW_006287458.1:176453-179969 GCF_000327345.1 Myotis davidii | reverse complement strand
TTGTAGTTAAAGTGATTAACTACCCGCCTGGCACTTAGTTAAGGAGTTTCACCCCCTCCCTGACTTCAGGGGAAAATCTCTACCTGGGGAAACAACCTTTCTTGGAGAGGTGACCTTGGTTAAAACACATAGTGCCAAGAAGGTGAGCAAACATATTAAGAACAGTATGCCATATATGCCAGGTCCCTTGAAACAGCAAGGATGAACCGGCTCCCAGCAGCTCTGTAATAAATACCCCTTTACATATACCAGCTTGGGTGGGTTTCTATATCTTGCAACCAATTGTACTCCAAGACAAGGTTGTGTTCATATAGGGGCATCCTCCAGGAAAAGAGGATGGGTTAATGTTCATTGATTCCCCTGTCACTTGGAGTGCTTGTGGTTGCATGTGACACAAAAATTAACCCAGCTGGTTTAAACAAACACAATTATTAGCTCATGTAACTAATAAGGACCAGCTTTAGGGAGATTTGATCCAGTGACAGTAATGAGGGCTGAATTTATCTTCATCTCTACAGATTGTTCTCTTGGCATCAGTGTCATCCTCAGGCTCCACATGGTACCCATTCCAATTTCTCTTCCACCCCCCACAGCTATAGCGCTCCTTCTGTGTTAGCAAAATAAGGGCAAAGATCATTAATCATATGGCACTTTCCAGGGACCTGAGAAGCTTCTAGACTTGGATTTGATTTTGTATTGATTCCAATTGGGTCATGTGCCCGTCCTCACTGATGGTTTCTCAATGTTGGCATTGACATCTGGGGCCAGCTCATTCTTTACCAAAGGGGGTCTCCTGTGCATTGTGGGATATTTAATAGCATCCCTGGCCCTGACCCACTAGATGCCCCTTTTCCATTGTGACAACAAAAAAAGTCTCCAGGCATTGCCAGTTGTCCCCTGGTGATGGTGGCTGGGGGGATTGCTTTTCAGCACTGCTGCTCTACCCAGACATTATGGTAATGGGTGCTGATTTTTTAAAGCAGTCAGCCTGTGCTCTTGAACTGGGGATGGGGTAAATTGAGGGGCAATCAGGTTTAGAGAAGCAGGAATTTTGTGTAAGCAACTAATAAAACTCCATGCTGTTTCCCAGAGGTTAGCAGAGTGAATGCATCCCAGCTGCCACAGGGGTAAGTTGCCTGAGAGCATATGCCCTATTACCCTCTTTTCCTGTCTTTTCTCAATACTCCACTTCCTTCCTTGTATTTTTTGGGTAACCTCCAAAGTAAACTTACTTCTACTCAAATCCTTGTCTCAGGGTCACTTCTCGGAGGACCCCAAATATGACAGGGGTTGTTGGTATAGGGCAGAGTTTGCTAAATTATGACACTCATGACCAGTCATGAAATTTAATTCTTGAAGTGAAATTTCTCAGCCAGAACTCTGGTGCTTATTGCAGCACTATTCACATGAGCCAAAATGTGAAAAGAACCTAATGTCAGTCAATGGATGAATGGCTAACGATGTGTGCGTATCTTCTTTCTGGTGGAGATGTGTCTTTCAGCCGGGCTAGGAGTTTGCCAGGAGGGTAAGAGTTGGGGAAAAGAAATAGCACAGGGAGGGGCACAATGGTGGGATACAGCATGGAAGTCTCAGAGGAAGGGTCAGCATGGTGGAATGGCTGGGTCTATGCCTCACTTTTTTTTAAAAAAAATATATCTTTATTGATTTCAGAGAGGAAGGGAGAGGGAGAGAGAGATAGAAACATCAATGATGAGAGAGAATCATTGATTGGTTGCCTCCGGCATGCCCCCCACTAGGAACTGAGCCCGCAACCGGGGCATGTGCCCTTGACTGGAATCGAACTTGGGACCCTTGAGTCTGTAGGCTGACGCTCTATCCACTGAGTCAAACTGGCTGGAGCTCTGCCTCACTTTCTTGTTAATTTACTAAACGGATTTGTGACAGTTTGCATGGAGCAATGGATGAATTTGGAACTGGAGACGGTGCCAGGAGCCAGATCACAAGGGTCTTAAATGTGAAGATGGGGAATTTCACACTTTACTCTGAGGGCAATGGGAGCATTGGAAGGTCCCTGAGTAGAGAGGGAACACAGCCAGGACTCCTGTTCTGGAGGCCGGTGCAGAGGACAGACTAGAGGAAGGTGATGCTGCAAACTTTTTTTTAAAACAAAGATTTTTTTTTATAAGAAATATACTTTATTGATTTTCTACAGAGGAAGGGTATATCGAGGAGAGAGAAACATCAATCAGCTGCCTCCCGCACTCCCCTTCCCCTCCACTGGGGACATGCCCGCAACCAAGGCCCATGCCCTTGACCAGAACCGAACCCGGGACCTCTGAGTTCGCAGGCCAACGTTCTATCCACTGAGCCAAACCAGTCAGGGTGATGCTGCAAACTTTTACAACAGGTGGGAATGTCGTAGCCTGAGTTCGGGTGGGGCTGATGGGATGGGAATTTGGGGAGGAAGAGTAGAGAAGATTTGGCGACTAATTCTGAGAACAGGGAGAGGGATCCAGGGGCTGTGGTCACTCTAAGAAGTTGAGCCTGGGGAACATTTGCATAACAACATCAAGGGATCCACTTCTTCCTTCCCCCCTTTAGGGCAGGGTTCAAGGTGCATTTTCCTTGGGTAGCAGCTTTGCCAAGCAGGGTGGGCACTGACAAGCCCTGGGGAGCACTGATGGGGTGGAGAGAGGATTTGTGACAGCCATCCACAACAAGAAATCATCATTAGTCCTTTCCATTTTTTGCCACCAGAGCCTGGGGGCCGGAGAAGTGAACCCTGGGGTCTCCAGTTTCCAGGAGGGAGAGAAACCCATAGGGTCTCTCCTGCCTGAGCCCTGGGGGGCTTGTTAGCGGCTGGAGGCCCCTGAGACAGCAGCTCTAGGGATCCGTGTATAACAGGGCCCAGGTCCTCAGCCTCCCCCTCTTAGGCTGCAAGCAGTGAGCGATGCAGGCAGGAAGCTCCCTTGGCCATGGTGAGTATGAAATCGGGGCCTTTGCCGAGCTGGAGAAGCCACCCAAGCCCACCTCCAGCTCATGTGTGGTCTGAGCACATGGGGCACCAAATGCACACACGCATGTCCTGCAAGCAGCAGGCACACACAAGCAGGCATGTATCCTGGAGCTTCCTAGGAGTGAATGCACATATGCTCATTGAGATACTCAGCAATGAGGGCTTAAAGGTGGTGGGGCAGGGGTTCCTGCTTCCGGGAGAGCTTCCTGATGAGAAGAAAGAGGAAGAGGAAAAGGAAAGACTCCAGACCCTGTGCGTTCCTCATCCCTCACCTCGCCGTGGCAGTGCCATGGGCCTGCCCCTGAGCTCAGTACCCGCTGCCTCCTGCTAACTCTCCCACCAAGCCAGCAGCTGGCCAGGGGATCTTGCCATAGGTGCGATTTTCATGGGTTCCGGGTATGCAAATAAGAACTTCCTAGTCTTGTAACCTGACTTCCTGTTGGCCAGACACTCACCTGTCACAATTTGGACACTTTAAAAAAATATTTTATTGATTCTTCACAGAGAGGAAGAGAGAGGGCTAGAGAGTCAGAAACATG
>NW_006287458.1:170425-172805 GCF_000327345.1 Myotis davidii | reverse complement strand
GTTTTAAAACAAAGAGTTTGTTTTATAAGAAATATACTTTATTGATTTTCTACAGAGAGGAAGGGAGAGGTATATCGAGGAGAGAGAAACATCAATCAGCTGCCTCCCGCACCCCCCTTCCCCTCCACTGGGGACATGCCCGCAACCAAGGCCCATGCCCTTGACCAGAACCGAACCCGGGACCTCTGAGTTCGCAGGCCAACGTTCTATCCACTGAGCCAAACCAGTCAGGGTGATGCTGCAAACTTTTACAACAGGTGGGAATGTCGTAGCCTGAGTTCAGGTGGGGCTGATGGGATGGGAACTTGGGGAGGAAGAGTAGAGATTTGGCGACTAATTCTGAGAACAGGGAGAGGGATCCAGGGGCTGTGGTCACTCTAAGAAGTTGAGCCTGGGGAACATTTGCATAACAACATCAAGGGATCCACTTCTTCCTTCCCCCCTTTAGGGCAGGGTTCAAGGTGCATTTTCCTTGGGTAGCAGCTTTGCCAAGCAGGGTGGGCACTGACAAGCCCTGGGGAGCACTGATGGGGTGGAGAGAGGATTTGTGACAGCCATCCACAACAAGAAATCATCATTAGTCCTTTCCATTTTTTGCCACCAGAGCCTGGGGGCCGGAGAAGTGAACCCTGGGGTCTCCAGTTTCCAGGAGGGAGAGAAACCCATAGGGTCTCTCCTGCCTGAGCCCTGGGGGGCTTGTTAGCGGCTGGAGGCCCCTGAGACAGCAGCTCTAGGGATCCGTGTATAACAGGGCCCAGGTCCTCAGCCTCCCCCTCTTAGGCTGCAAGCAGTGAGCGATGCAGGCAGGAAGCTCCCTTGGCCATGGTGAGTATGAAATCGGGGCCTTTGCCGAGCTGGAGAAGCCACCCAAGCCCACCTCCAGCTCATGTGTGGTCTGAGCACATGGGGCACCAAATGCACACACGCATGTCCTGCAAGCAGCAGGCACACACAAGCAGGCATGTATCCTGGAGCTTCCTAGGAGTGAATGCACATATGCTCATTGAGATACTCAGCAATGAGGGCTTAAAGGTGGTGGGGCAGGGGTTCCTGCTTCCGGGAGAGCTTCCTGATGAGAAGAAAGAGGAAGAGGAAAAGGAAAGACTCCAGACCCTGTGCGTTCCTCATCCCTCACCTCGCCGTGGCAGTGCCATGGGCCTGCCCCTGAGCTCAGTACCCGCTGCCTCCTGCTAACTCTCCCACCAAGCCAGCAGCTGGCCAGGGGATCTTGCCATAGGTGCGATTTTCATGGGTTCCGGGTATGCAAATAAGAACTTCCTAGTCTTGTAACCTGACTTCCTGTTGGCCAGACACTCACCTGTCACAATTTGGACACTTTTAAAAAAATATTTTATTAATTCTTCACAGAGAGGAAGGGAGAGGGCTAGAGAGTCAGAAACATTGACGAGAGAGGAACATCGATCAGCTGCCTCCTGCACACCTCCTACTGGGGATGTGCCCGCAGCCAAGGCACATGCCCTTGGCAGGAATCCAACCTGGGACCCTTCAGTCTGCAGATCGACACTCTATCGACTGAGCCTAACCGGTTAGGGCACAATCTGGACACTTTGAGGCAAACTCAAAGTCACAGCTTCTCAGGTGTTGCAGGGATCAATTTCAGCCCCATGCAGGAAGTCTCCCTTCCTCCTTCTCTCTGAGGTGTCTGCAGGGGCTGGCACACATGCCACCTCTGTGGTGAGGGTGGCCCGGGGCCTGGCTGTCCGTATGTGTCCACCATGGTAGGTGTGTGCCTGCCTCTGGCATTCCCAGAGCTGAACATAGTCTCCTCTGACCTGTGACAGGATGGGCCCCACCCCAGTCTCCTGGTGCAGTTCTGCCAGCTCCCACCCACTGCTTTCTCTCACACCCACATCTTGTCAGAAAATCCAGCTGGCTCCACCTGCACATTCTGTCCATAAATGGCCACCTCTCACCACCTCCCTGGCCCAGCCCTCATCCTTCCCACTCATGTTCCCCAAACTCTGTTCTCCCACAGTGGCCAGAGGGCACCGGGAACACCCGAGTTAGGTCAGGTCCCTCCTCTGCTCAGAGTCCTCCGTGGCTCCCACATCACTAGGTGTAGAAGCTGAAGTCCTCACAGTGACCCACAAGACCCTAAGCAACATGCTCCCATCACCTCCCACCCCACCCCCTCCCTCTCACTTCCTCCTTCTGCCCCTCTCTCCCTCCTGCTGCTCCTGTGCCAGGCACAGTCCTGCCCAGGGCCTTTGCACTGGCTGCGGCCTCTACCTAGGACACTCTCTTCCCCTAGGATCCTCTTGACTCATTTGCTCATTTCTTTTTTTTCCCTTTTATTCTTTATTTTTGAAAGTATTACATAGGTCCTACTTTCCCTCCATTAATGTCTTCCAGCCTGCTC
>NW_006287458.1:166683-170229 GCF_000327345.1 Myotis davidii | reverse complement strand
TCCGTAGGCCCTCACCCCCCTCCACCATCTGTCCAAGGGTCAGGCACATATGCAAACAACTTCATGGGTTGGTCTCTTTCACTTTTCTTTCAAGTGTGAATGAAGGGCCTCTGTTTTGCTGGAGAAGCCACCTTGGCCCATCCCCAGCCCTACCTGTGAGATCTGAAAACGAGGGAGGGGAAACAAGGAATTCTGAGTGACTGAACAGTAAGCCTCAACAAGCCCTTTCCTGGCCATCTTCTGTAAAATTGCCACCCTCCTCAGACCCTCGATTACCCTTTAAGGGCAGTGCTTCTCTCTCTCGGCGGCACTTATTGTCCAATATGCCCTCTCACTTATTTACTTATCGCGTTCCTTATTTATTGCCTGGTTCACGTCTCTAGAACTTTCTGCTCCTCCAAGGCTGGGATCTCTGCCTGTTTAGTTCCCTGCTGTGTCCTTAGTGCCCAGAGCAGCACCCAGCGCAGAGCAGGTGCTCAGTGAATAAGTGTGGGATGAAAAGGAGCCTGCCGACTCGTGGCCCTTTAAAACACTCCCTCCAGCGACACAGTCCTGGCTTTGACTCCCGGCACCACCATGGTGAGATGAGAGATGATCCCTATATGCTCCGCTTCCTCAGCAGTGCAAAGCCAGAGCGACAATCCCGTCTCTCCTTGCAATGAGTCTGAGACCACAGGGTTTGTAGCATTGTTCAGGGCATCTTTCAAACTATTATCTGAGAGCTCACGGGTCAGTCTCCACTTTCATAGATGGGGCTCCCAGGGCCCAAACCAGCTGCCCAAGGACACACTGCCCTCGTAGGTGGAGGCACCAACATTCAAACGTGGGCCTGTCTGATTCCAGAGCTCAGTGCGGTTGTCCCTGCAGGTACCAGAAGGGCTGTTTTGAGCACAGAATTTCTGCTCCACGTCATGGGATGTGTGTCAGGGAGTGACTTTCTTGTCCTTGGAGGCCTGTGAGTAGAGGGTGGATGGTTGTGGTAGGAGAGACGCCTACACTGAGTGCATCTTTAAGATACCTGAGAAGGTCTGACCTATTCCCGTTGGCCATTTACAGGTCATTTTGAAGGGATG
This sequence comes from Myotis davidii, assembly GCF_000327345.1. NCBI lineage: Eukaryota > Metazoa > Chordata > Mammalia > Chiroptera > Vespertilionidae > Myotis > Myotis davidii. The sequence goes on along the minus strand of NW_006287458.1, from coordinate 169,156 downwards.
TTTCTCATTGTGAGGAGTTAGAACATTCTTCACTTAATTGATTTTTGCAGAATTAAACTTACAGCAAACTTCCAAGACATTTAGATGGCCCTTGTCAATTTCTCTGGCCCCATTGCTGTGGGTGAGTATTTTCAGGGGCACAGCCATTCATTTTTTTCTCTTCTTGCAAGGATCACTGTTTGCAGATCACCCCAAGTGCCACTAGATGGCGGATAAATCAGGACTCTGCTCTCTGTGGACCCCACCTTCTTGTCTCTGAGTTGGTGTTTGAGGCTCCCCAGGCTGAACTATGTTTATCTCTCAACCAATTAACTCTCAATAAGCAGGGAGACTGCATTGGACCATTTCCCTTAAAGCAGAGTCCCATGTTCCAAGTGAGTGAAAAACACCCTAGAAATACTCTAATATTGATACTGTATCTTTTTTTTTCTGAGGTAGAGGGTAATCGATGATAACCATTCACTATTTCTACTGAAGTCTCATAATTCCAATTAAAATGGCCCATTATTTCAGACTTATGTTCCATTTAATGAATACAGATGTGTCCATGGGGCACAATGCCTGGGGCCCGCCATACTATTTAGAGGGCCTATAATATTGTTTAAATTTCTTTTAAGATCAGAAGAAATCAATGCAGTTTTAGGATTGAAGCGTGCACTCATCTTTACACCAATGCAGCCCTAAAGCATGAAAATTTAAAAAGCAAAGAAAAATGTAGATAATGACAGTGTTACAAGCTTTGCCTTTCTCGGGTATTTGAACTGTAGCAGACACTGTAGTAAATACTTGGCCCTCACCCCCTTGGCTTTTATTATGTCCTTGAATTCTCTGCACATGGTGGCAAATTGGAAGTGCTGGGAGATTACTGTTTCCTGGTAGGAGCTGTCAAGCAATGGCAAAATGGAGTTGATGGGTAAACACCCCAGTTTCCTCACTGTCCCTTAGGGTTCCTCAGGTGGGATTAAAGTCTAGTTGCCAGTGGTAATTTCCTTGACAACGTGCCTTTATTATGTCTCTCCCTCCCCCAGTCTCCCGCCTATGTTTTGCAGGATGATGGTCTAGATCAGTGGTTCTCAACCAGTGGATCACGACCCCTTTGGGGGTTGAACGACCCTTTCACAGAGGTCTCCTCAGACCATCAGAAAACACATATATAATTACCTATTGGTTTTGTGATTAATCACTATGCTTTAATTATGTGCAATTTGTAATGTGCTGGCAGCCAGGGGAAGGAAGGCCCATTCTTGTCCGAATCTTCGTGCATCGGGCCTCCAGTGCCTGAATAATATTCCACTGCATACATCACCACATCCCCGCTATCCACTTACCTGTTGAAAAGCGCTTAGGCTGTTCCCACATCTATGATTTCCTTGTCATTAAAGAGACACTTGTTACCTGGGTGATATTAGGAGAACAAGTGACATCATTTCTTCTTTCCCATCACCATTTGCCCCCCATCCCATCTTCCACCTCCACCGGGCCCTCCCCCCATCACCACCCTATTGTCTGTGTGACACCATTTCTGAGTCTCTCTTTTCCTTTTTGTAAAACAAGGACGTGTAGCTGACCCTCAGTAACTAGCTCTATTGCATTTACTCAGCCCTCTCTCCTCAGACTCCTAAGAAGCAGTGGGAAAATGCCACCTGGCTGGTGACAGAGTTTGTGCTGGTGGGTTTCTCCAACCTCCCACACCTGCAGACCACCCTCTTCACGCTGTTCTTCCTCATGTACCTGGTCACCCTCAGTGGCAATGCCACCATCATCACCATTATCCATGTGGATCGGACCCTTCACACCCCCATGTACCGCTTCCTGGCGGTGCTGTCCCTGTCGGAGACCTGCTACACGCTGGTCACCATCCCGAATATGCTGGCACATCTGCTCATGGAGAGCCAGGCCGTCTCCATTGCTGGCTGTCGGGCTCAGATGTTCTTCTTCCTGGGCCTGGGCTGCAGCCACTGCTTCCTCCTGACCCTGATGGGTTATGACCGCTACGTAGCCATCTGCCACCCGCTGCGGTACTCGGTGATCATGAGACCCACCGTCTGCCTCTGCCTGGGAGCCCTGGTTTTCTGTTTGGGGTTCTCGGTGGCCCTGATCGAGACCAGCATGATCTTCTCCTCGCCCTTCTGCAACAGCGACCGCGTGGAGCACTTTTTCTGCGACATTGCCCCTGTTTTGAAGTTGAGCTGCGCCCAGAGCACAGGCAAAGCGCTGGGCATCTTCTTCCTCAGCGTCCTGGTGGTGCTGTTCTCCTTCCTCCTCATCCTCCTCTCCTACGCCTTCATCGTGGCTGCCATCGTGAGGATCCCTGCGGCCGCTGGCCGGCGCAAGGCCTTCTCCACCTGCGCGGCCCACCTCACCGTGGTCATCGTGCATTTTGGCTGCGCCTCCATCATCTACCTGCGCCCCGAGTCCGCAGGAAACCCTGCCCAGGACCGCCTGGTGGCTGTCTTCTACACGGGTGACGCCG
>NW_006287458.1:166029-166657 GCF_000327345.1 Myotis davidii | reverse complement strand
TGTACACTCTGCGCAACAAGGAGGTGCGGGTGGCTCTGAGGAGGACCCTGGCGCGCAGCTGCGGGGTTTGCAAATGAACACTCGCTCTGCATTGCGGCTCTAGCTTTTTCGTGTCGCGTGTCCTGCCTGACATTCAATTTCTCCGCCTGGAAAACGGGGGCGGCTCCCAAAACCTTAAATGACATAGTCTGCTCTAGCCGGTTTGGCTCAGTGGATAGAGCGTTGGCCTGAGGAAGGGCCCCGGTGTGGATTCAGACCAAGGGCATATACCCGGCCTGCAGGCTCCATCCCCAGTAGGGGGCTTGCAGGAGGTAGCCAATCAATGATCCTCTCTCATCATTGAGGTTTCTATCTCTCTCTTTTTCGCCCTTCCTCTCTGTAATCAATAAAAATATTTTTTAAAAGCACATATGTACAAACGTCAACATGCTGGAAGTTTATTTTTTTTAAAATTGTTTTATTGCTTAAAGTATTACAAAGGGTATTACATATGTCTCCTTTTTCCCCCCGCCCTTGACAGTCCCCGGGCCTCCCCTACCCCCAAGTGTCTTCTGTCCATTGGTTATGCTTATATGCATCCATACAAGTCCTTCGGTTGATCTCTTATCCGCCCCCCCTTCCTCCCCCC
>NW_006287458.1:161379-161839 GCF_000327345.1 Myotis davidii | reverse complement strand
AGGCTCTCCTCCTGTCTTTTAATTTTTTTCTCCAATTGCAGTTCAGTTTGGGTGTGTTTTGCTTCCCTGTCTTCTAATTCACTAATTTGGTCCTCTGCTTCTCCTAGCCTACTGTTGAAACTTTCAATGGTATTTATTATTGCAGCTATATCGCCCTTCATTTCTTCTTGGTTCTTACCTAAGTCATTGATTTTTTCATTCATTTCTTTTTGATTCTTACATAAGTTATTGATTTTTTCATCTGTTTCTTCTCACTTCTTGCATAAGTTGTTGATTTTTTTTCTCTCCATCCGGTATATGCACTCTAGGACCCTTAATCTGAATTTTTTTCTGTCATGTTGCATGCCTCTGTATCATTTAGCTGCTTTTCTGGTGAGTCCTCCTTTTCTTTCCTTTGGGGGTTTCTTTGTCTACCCATGTTTGATCTCACCTACATATCTAGATGTTGAGTTGTTTAGTG
>NW_006287458.1:160697-161293 GCF_000327345.1 Myotis davidii | reverse complement strand
TGAAAGTTCTGGCTGGGGGGCAGTGGCTCTTCGGGCTGTGGTTGCTCCTCAGGCGGTTGTGGTAGCACCTGCTCCTCAGTTGGCAGCAGGTCCTCCGGTGGGTGCTGTTCACGGCCGTGGTGGCTCTTCTGGCTGGTGTGGGGCGGTTTCACGTACAGCTGCTGTTCCTCAGACAGAGGGTGTGGTGATCAGGAGGCTGCTGTTGCTTGGATCTGCTGTGTTGATTTAAAGGCACAAAATACAACACAACAAGGCACAATGTACCAGGCACTGAACACAAATGTATTCACGATATTAATAACCCCAAATAAAGGTGACCACCCGAGCTAAGAGAGTTAGGGGATAAAGAAGAAAGAGGAGAAAAAGAGAAAAAAGAAAAAAAAAGAAAAATAAAGGAGTGTAAAATTAAATTGGGAAAAGTGAGGGGGAAAAAAGTAAGAGAGAAAAGAGAGAATGAAGTAGAAGAGGGGAAGAGACTATTTATATGAGGAGAAAACTCTGATAGAACTGCCACTAATCCCAATAAAATCCAGCAACAGATCCCTGAAGACGAATGCAAACTACAAACAACCAATAATATCAAGCGAGGCAAGGGC
>NW_006287458.1:160333-160618 GCF_000327345.1 Myotis davidii | reverse complement strand
TAAAACCCAAGAAAAATAAAAAGAAAAAGAAAAACAACCTCACAAACAATCCTAAAAAAAAAAATGAATATACTCAACAATCAAGCAAACAACAACAAAACAATAGAGAGAGAAAAGAAAAAAACATTTGCATAGTGAAGAAAGATAAGGGAGAGGTGTATAAGGATTTAGAGCAGGTGATTGGAAATAGGATATGTAAGTAGGGTGAAATTTTGACAGGGGGCAAAAAGAAGGAATAGGGAAAATCTAAAGCAGGAATAGGGTAAAAGAAATAGGACAACAAAG
>NW_006287458.1:153172-160162 GCF_000327345.1 Myotis davidii | reverse complement strand
CTCTCTGATACACTGTTCCTCCATGTTGTAAACCACAGTCCTGATTTTAAGGCAGGCCGTATTTGTTTCCCAGACTGCCTTTATTTGTATTTATAGAAGAGTCCGCTCGTGGCTCTGCCTCTGGGTGGCAGTGTGTCTGGATTGACCTCCGAGGCTATAAGTCCTCTCTGTCCAGGAATTGGGGTTTATTTTCTCTATTGTACTTGAAACTGGCTTGGGAAAGTCCACCGCCCAGAGCTGGTTCCCCAGTCGTTACTCCCTACTCTGTTTCCCAGGCTCCCCCAAAATAACCTTCCCCTACAGGCTCTGTGAGTGACCCCAACTGGGTAATCCCATGCACTGTGTTCAACAATCAAACACACAGATAAGGGGAAGTGTAAAAACAAGAGCCTGAGAAGTTGTTCGAACTCACAAGGCTCCACCTTCCAGGTCTGCGCGTGCTCTGGCCCCTGGCACCAAGTAGCCGGCAGACTTGCAAAATCTGAGGCCTCTCCTTTGCATGCAGTCCAACTATGGGCTTTTTTTTAGCATTCCCTTCTGCCAGCAGCCCTGCAAGAGCCCTTCCACACTCCCGGATCACGCTGGCCCCAATGGCCGCGGGCTTTGTGAGGCGCAGATTTCCTTTCGCGCACATTCCTCTCTCCAACCTGAATTGCAAACTGCACCTTTGGGGGAAGTCTAACCTTTCTGTGGGGAGAAGCAGGGCTCGTCTGAGTTCACGTAGTCGCACTGCTTGAGATCCGTTGTTTCCGGGTTAGTAGCCAATCTCTGGATGCCGGTAACAGCCACTCTAGATTGCGCGGTCTCCGCAGCTGAGCCAGCGCTCCAAGAGAGATTTCAGCCGCAATCTCTAACCGTCCCCTTTTTCTGGGAGTCCTCTGTCTTTCCTGGCTGCAAACTGTCTCTCAGCTGAATATCCTCTGCTTATTCGGGCTGTATGTTACCCGTTTCAGCTGCTCGCCCTTATCTGCTCTGGGTCAAGTCACGGACACCTCTGTCTAAACCTCCACCATTTTCTTTTTTTTCTGGAAGTTTTTTTTAAAATAAATAAACTAGAGGGCTGGTGCATGAAAGTAGTGCATAAGGAAGGCGGTACCCTCAGCCCAGCATACACCCTCTCCAATCCTGGACCCCTCAGGCAATGTCTGACTTCTTGTTTAGGCCCAATCCCTGGGATTGAGCCAAAACCAGTAGTCGCACATCCCTCTCACAATCCTGGACCTCCGGCTCCTAATTGCTCACCTGCCTGCTTGCTTGGTAGCACCTAACTGCCCTCCCTTTCCCCCTTCTGCTCAAATTGCACCTCACTGCTTCTGTATGCTGGCCTCTAATTGCCACCCCCCGCCACCAGCCTGGTCACCTCTAATTGCCCCACCCCCGCTAGTCTGGTCACTCTGAACTGTCCTCCTTGCTGGCCTGTCACCCCCAACCGCCCTCCCTTGGCATGGTCTCCACTCATGGCCCTCCAGCTGGCCTGGTTACCCACGCAGCCTGATTCTTCAGTCGTTTGGTCATTCCTCACTAACCCCTTTTTGGCCTGGTCACCCCTTTCTGCCCCCCACCCCCACCAGCCTGGTCACCCCAAACTGTCCCCCTCTACCAGCCTGGTTGCCCTATGCAGCCTGCTTGTTCAGTCATTGGTTGTCACTCGCTAATCCCCCTGTCGGCCTGGTTGTCAGAAGCCATCTTGTGAGGGTGTGAGGGTTAATTTGCATATCACCTCTTTATTATATAGGATGGGAGATGGTGACGTAACCATGAAACAATGTACGTCCAGTCTGATGTAACCCGAGGACTGCCTGTATTTCTTTGGTGCATGATGAGAGAAAAAGAAAGAAGGGGTATTTAAAATTTTTTATTGCTGTAAAATATATAGACCATAAAATTTGTTGTATTAACCTTTTTTGTGTGCCATTGAGTGGCATTAATTATATTCACAATTTTGTGCAGCCATCACCATGGTCTATTATCCAAACTTTTTTCATCTTCAACTGAAATTCTGTACCCATTAAGCAATGACTCCCCATTTCCCCTTCTCCCAGTCCCTGGTCACCTCTAATCTACTCTCTGTTACTGTAAATGTACCATGCTAGATATTTCCCACAAATGACATAATTTGATAGATGTCCTTTTGTGTCTGGCTTATTTCGCTTACCATGTTTTGAAGGTTCATTCATGTTGTAACATGTAGCAGAACCTCCTTCTTTCTTATGGCTGAATATTATTCCATTGCATGGATATTCATTTTGTTTATTCATTCATCTGTTAATGGAAACTTGGGTTGTTTCCATCTGTTGGCTACTGTGAAAAGTGCTGCTATGAATCTTCATGTGTAAGTATTTGTTTGCGTCCCTGTTTTCAGTTCCTTTGGGCGTGTACTTAGAGGTGGAATTGTTGATTAATAAGGTAATTATTTGTTTAACTTTATGAGAAATCACCAAACTGTTTCCATAGCGGTGTATATTTCCTCCAGCAGTATAAGAGGGTTGCAATTTTTTCACACTGTCGCCAACACTTGTTATATTTCATTTTTTAAAATTATACTGATCCTAGTAGATGCAAAAAGGTATCTCATTGTGATTTAATAGTTCACTTTTGTTTAATTAAACCCTAGTGATGGATTGAAATAATCAAAAATATCTTCTCTGACCCAAATGAAATGACATGAGAAATCAGTAACAGGAGGAAGATTGGCACTTCACAAATATGTGGCTATTAAACAACACATTCTTAACCAATGTTATCTAATAAAGAGGGAATATGCTAATTGACCTTCATGCTATTGCAAAAGATGGCGGTGCTCACAGCCAATAACCATGGAATATGCTAATTGACTGCCCTGACATCAAAGATGGCAGCGCCCTCACCCAATAAAGAGGGAATATGATAATTGACTGCCACACCCTGAAAAATAGCAGCACCCACAGCCAATAAGGAGGGAATATGCTAATTGACTGCCCCACCCTCAAAGATGGTGGCACCCACAGTCACAATATGGTGGCACCCAGTCCCCTCAGCACCGATGGAACGCCTGCCTCCAGAGTCCCCCATCCCCCTCAGCCCTCCATCCGCCCAGATTTGGCCCGAGGTGCAGGCAAGCCTCAGATTGTGGCTGCCCAGTCTCCCAGGGCCACCGGAGCCTCAGGTAACCAGGGCCGGCTGAGACTAGCGCTGCCGGCAGTGGCAGCAGCAGAGGTGTGATGGGGGCTTTGCTTTCCCCTGATCGTTGGGTCGCCTCCTGCCCTGAGGGCTCTCGGACTGTGAGGGGGGCAGGCCAGGCTGAGGAACCCCCCTCCAGTGCATGACCCTCTAATGGGTCAAATAAGAAATTACAAGTTAGATTAGAAAATACTTTGACCAGTGAGGTTGGAATGGGCCCGGTGAGGTTGGGATGGCCATGGTGGGGCTAGGATGGCCCTGGTGAGGTTGCAACAGCCCTGGTGAGGTTGAAATGGCCCCTGTGAGGTTGGGATGGCCCCTGTGAGGCTGGGACGGCCCCAGTGAGGCTGAGACGGCCCCCGTGAGGTTGAAACAGTCCCGGTTAGGTTGAAACAACACCGGTGAGGCTGGGACAGCCCCGATGAGGTTGCAATGGCCCTGGTGAGGTTGAAACGGCCCCTGTGAGGTTGAAACGGTCCTGGTGAGGTTGAAACGGCCTTGATGAGGCTGAAATGGCCCTGGTGAGGCTGAGACGGCGCTGGTGAGGCTGGGACAGCCCCGATGAGGTTGCAATGGCCCTGGTGAGGCTGAAACCACCCTGATGAGGTTGAAATGGCCCCTGTGAAGTTGAAACGGCCCCGGTGAGATTGAAATGGCCTCGATGAGGCTGGGACGGCTCCTGTGAGGCTGGGATGGCCCCAGTGAGACTGAGACGGCCCCGGTGAGGCTTGGACGACCCCGGTGAGGCTGGAATGGCCCTGGTGAGGCTGGGACAGCCCCTGTGAGGCTGAGATGGCCCCTGTGAAGCTGCAGCGTCCCCTGCGAGGCTGTGATGGCCCCTGGGAAGCCGAGAAAAATACCATATGATCTCACTCATTTATGGATAATAAAGACCATTATAAACATGAACAAAAGGACCATGATAGACTGATGAACAGAAATGGATACAGAGGCAGAGCAGCATTGAGCAGACTGTCAAACTACAGTGGGAAGCCTGGGGAAGATTGGAGGGGCAGTTAGGAGATCAACTAAAGGACTAGTATGCATGCATATAAGAATAACCAATGGACCCAAGACACTGGGGAGTAGGGGAGGCCGGGAAAATCAAGGGGGGGGGAGGAGACATGTGTAATACTCTTTGTAATACTTTAAGAAATAAAACAACATTAAATTAAAAAAAGAAAATACTTTGAGATGTATGAACATGAAAACACAACATACCAAAACTTAGAGGGTGCAGCAAAAGCATTGCTCAGAGGAAAATTCATAACTGTAAGTGCTTCCATTTAAAAAGAAGAAAGATTCCAATTTAATAATTTAACTTTATACCTCAAGGAACTAGAAAAGAAATCAAGATAAATACTGTTGGTGGGTCTTCCAATGTGATATTTTCCAGGAAACTATGGTCTGTGCTTAATATGCTGCACCTTCCACTTGTCCCAACAGGTCCACCTGCTCTATGTCTTAGGAAACCAACCTGTATGAACTACAGTGATTGTTCTCTGCTGTCTGACTTTTGGTTGGTTTTGGCCAATGGTAGGCACAGGCAGGAGGTGGAGGACAGGAGGAGGGAAAGGTCATGATGTTATTCCCATGGATCTCTCTCTCTAAGTGGTGCCATTGGCGACTGTTCTCTTAAAACCAGAAACCACAGTCCCTTCCACTAGGCCACTTTCTCTTGTAGCTGTAACCACCCTCTCCTTTGTACCTTCAGACAAGTAGGTATAAACAGATCTCCAGTTTTTGTAGCTCTGGGGTGCTTTATCAGCCTTAACTCTACCCATACATTTACTAACAGCCCCGTTAAGAATCTGTTCCTATATTATCTACTAGAGGCTTGTTGCATGAAATTTGTGCATGGATAGGGTCCCTAGGCCTGTCTGGCAATCAGGGCTGATTGGGGTCTTCCGGCTGCCAGCAGGGGCGTTCCTTCATTCTGCACCTCCCCTTGGTGGTCAGTGCAAGTCATAGTGAGTGATCTAACTCCCGTTCTCCCAGTAAAACTCTGGAGGGGCACTTTGCATATTAGCCTTATATATATATAGATCAGGAGTGTGTCAACCGTTTCCTGTTGGATCCTATTTGGTACACTTGCAAGTGGAATCTCTTAAAAAGGAGGGAGGCAAAACCTCAGAAAAACTCTCCCTATCTACACACTTCTGATCATGTTGGGGAAACCTAGCTACCATTTCTCTGACTTCTCACACTGTCCTCTGTGCCTTGCCTTTGGGGTGCCTCTTCAGGCTTTTTGTTTTCTTTTCTTTTTAAAATATTTTATCTATTTTTTACAGAGAGGAAGGGAGAGGGATAGAGAGTTAGTAACATTGATGAGAGAGAAACATCGATCAGCTGCCTCCTGCACACTTCCTACTGGGGATGTGCCCACAACCAAGGTACATGCCCTTGACTGGAATCGAACCTGGGACCCTTCAGTCCACAGGCCAAGGCTCTATCCACTGAGGCAAACCAGTTAGGGTGGGCTTCTTTGTTTTCTAATTTTACGGCCCTTTTTGCATAGCTTAGCAATAAGATTTTGAAAATCCTAAATGGATGGGTTTCTTGAACCCATGTTGAAACATGAGTTGTTCTAAGTCACCAAGTTTGGGGTAATCTGTTAATGAAGCATTAGGTAACGAATAAGGGATGTGTATGGGGGAAGAAGCACATCGAAGGCCTTCCTCTCCCTGATGTGAACTCTAGGAAGAGCCTATGATGCCGGACAGCGCTCACAGCATTCGTGTTCTCTCTTCTTGCTCACAGAACCCTGCTTTAGATTAGGTCTCAGGGAAATCTTGGAAGTTGGGCTTCTGCTAGATCCAGAGTTGAAAATTATCATTTCACTTTTCCATGTGTGCTGCCTAAGCGATCAGAGTTGAAAATTATGATTATTATAAGCCAATCATAACTACATTCTCTTGTTAGAGATTGATATAGAAATGGGCACATGCATGACTCAGTTTTAGCCAATATGAGTGGGAGGGAAGGCAGCAGAACAGGAGTCTGTAGTTTCCTTACCTTTAAAAAAGCTGTGAGAAGAGACGTTTTCTTTGCTTGCCTCTGTTTGCGTCTCTGTGAGAAGGTGATGTCCGGAGCTTCTGCAGCCATCTTGTGACACAGCATCCAAGAATGGCAGAGTAGAAAGGATGAAAAATCTCTGTCCTCCAACATTTCTTGGTGTGTCAAAGGATAAATTGTCATTTTATCTATGGGTCTCATTTAAACCCACTTGCATTTGGGTTTTTCGATACTTGCAGCCCAAAGCCCACCCCTCAAGCTGACATAGTTTTACTTCCCACTCCTTCCCTTGCTACTGTCCAGATGCCAACGATGGAGGGGCAAGATTTAAAAAGTTATAGGGAGTAAAGATGGCTCATTTTCTTTCCATATCTAGCTTTGTCCTCTGGGAGGCTCCTCTCTGTCCTCTGTCCCCAGGGCCTCTACAGAAACTTTCTCAACTCCTTTCCTGCTGGTACAATTTTGGGGGAATTGTGTGGTTGTTCTAGAAAACAATTAGTCAGAAATGAACATCATGTTGGCAAACATGGATTGTAGTGTTCCCTTAGTGGGACTGGATTACCTTAACCCCTTATTTGGGAAAACAGAATAAAAAAAGTTTTTATTGATTTTTTAGGGAGAGAGGAAGGGAGAGGGAGTGAGAGAGAAACATCAATGTGAGAAAAACATTGATCAGTTGCCTCTTGTATGCACCCCACCTAGGGATTGAAACCACAATCTGGGCAAGTTTCCTGACCAGGAATTGAACTGGTGACCTTTTGGTGCATGGGACAGCCATTGAGCCACACCAGCAGGACTGTTATTTTTTTGTTTTTT
>NW_006287458.1:150344-153003 GCF_000327345.1 Myotis davidii | reverse complement strand
AATCAAAGAAAGAATGACTGTTGACAAAATGATTAATTAAAAGTTATGCTATCACTCCTATCAGGATTGTGCTGGGCTGTATATCTGGCGCTTCGGCCAGACAGGGCACGCTGTGCTCTCTGTTTCTAAAACACATAGATAGGAAGGTAGTCACTGTACTGATGCTGTACTATATCGGGAACAAATTGTGTAAACAAGGCTTTGTAACTAACTTTGTGGTTTTTGCAAATAAAAACGCTGTAACTCCTGTAGTCGGCACTGCAGTTCAGCCTCTGCTTTGGCAGGGTGCTGTAACTGTAGTTGCTGGCCAGCTTAATAAAGGCTCCTAAATTTTGATCTGAGTCCCTGGTGGTCGTCTCTGCATGTCGCCCCATTACATTTGGAGGCCCCAGAGAGATCCACTCCTGCCGAGTTGTCGGTGGACACCAGGACACCCCAGGTGAGGACACTCCAGTCTCTGTCACAGGTCCCAAGGAGGCGGAGTGTTTTCCTCCCAAAACTGCAATCTGAAAACGACGAGCCACCTGGACCTCCAGCGGGCAGGTAAGAATCTGGTATCTGTCTGTGGAACGTTCCCTTTAGGACTGAAAAGAGGGCTGGATGCAGCAGAACCTCAGAGTCCGACCGCCAGGACGCGACGGCGTCTGGGGGTCCTGGTCTGGGCAACCTTAGGTTGCATTTCTCTGGTTTGTTTTGTCTTTGTTCTTTGTTGTCTTTGTCTTTGTCAAAATGGGTCAGGGTCAGTCATCTTCGTCGACCCCCTTACAAAGTTTTCTTGAGAATTTTCAGGACTTCAAGAGACACAGAGAGGACTATGCCACCCCCATTAATTATTTTGATTTGTAGGGGCCCCTATCAGTCAGGCCCACTCCAAGTGAGTTGTAGGGGAGCTTGATCACCTCCCTGGAAGTCAACGACTTCCTCAGGCAAATTAATCAGGAGTCAGTTGGACTGTTTAAACTCTGAGTAAATATCTGGTAGAAGTAAAAAACTCAAGACTGTCTGGTGTATGAATGTAAGTGTGAGAGTATGTGAAGCGAAAGCTACTTTGTGCCATCTGGCTGTACACATGAGAGTATTTGTTATCTCTTTATTCCAGAATTAGTTGGATTGCTTAAACTCTGAGTAAACATTTGGTAGAAGTAAAAACTCGGACTGTCTGGTGTATGAATGTAAGTGTGAGAGTCTGTGTGAAGTGAAAGCTACTTTGTGCTGTCTGGCTGTACGCATGAGAGTATTTGTTATCTCTTCTGTTGTTTGTTTAAAGATAGGGCAAACCCTCCTTTAAGGGGAAGACAGTAGAGAACTTTTAATTGCTTTGCTCTGATGTATAATTTTGCTGTGTTAGGTTAAAATTTTAGAAGTCTAGGGTTAATTTAAAGGTATAAGGTTGCAACCCAAAGAAGTTTAAACAAAGGCTTGTTGGGTTAAGATTAGTACATTTTCTCATGGCCTGTGTAGGGTGAGGGAGAGGGACTGCCAGATTTTTATCATGTGGTCCTGAGACCTGCGACCTGCCTGCCCTTCCTGATAGGTTTACAGTAGGTCTCTGTTGGCGACAGCATCCGATCTGACTGGGGGAGGAAGAGAACCGAAAACTGCTCCGGAGCGGGTGTGAGATGGGGTAGTGGCAGTAGGATTTGCTAGATAGGGTGGTAGGCTCTCAGCCTGCTGAGATAGAGGAGCCTTAGGCTGGGGGACAGGGGGATAGTCAGAGAGGTCAAAAGTGGTAAAAGAGGAGAAGGATTTGAGTCTCTGGGGCTTAGAGTAAAGAAGGAAAAATCTAGGAGGGAGAGCATCTAAGGACAGAGTAAATGGTTAATGCAGAAAAGGGGGGGGGGCGTCGACAGGGAGAGATAGTTTTTGTTGATTTTTACTTATCTGAACTATGCTGGACTCAAGACCGCAAGTTGCTACTAAGCACAAGTTTTTCTCTGTCCTGTTTTGTTCTCTTTAACCCTTCCAATACTAAATTATACTGATACAATATACTTGAAATTACATAAGGAAGCAGTTCTTACCTGTTCTTAGTAATCTAAGAAATACTGGCTGTTTATAGTAATCATTAAAGGATTGAGGTTTCTAAGAATAAGGAATTACTGAGTAGAAGATCTGAGGCATGGTTATGCATTTTTAAAGGACACAGAAAGAAGGTTTAAAGGCTAATTTGAAAGTATGAAATTTAGAAAGGTTGTGTATGTGATAAGAAGGAGAAGAGAAATATTGAAAGGAAATTAATCAAATGGTACAGGCGAGTAAGCCAGAGAGAGTAAATAGTTATGCCAAAGTACTTAGAGGGGACTGATAAAAGAAATACAACAGTTACTATTTTGTTATAACTCTGGAGAGTCCTTAAAAAGGTCTGACAAGGAAAATCAGAAGATCTTAAGGCAGGCCAGTGGCTTTTTCTCCTTATATAATTCCTCCGAAATTTGGCAATGCTAAATAAATCATGGCAACACATTTCTTTGCATAAATTCAATAAAACCGGTTTCCAATAGCGGTTTTATTAATTAGAAACTTTGACTGGAGTATCATATTTTAAAGAGTCTTGTCTGAGCTCTGAAGACTTGAAGCCAATAAGAGTGCCATGGGAAAAGCCTGTTATCTTGCTTGGTAGCTCTGAAAATAGCTGGCGCTGGAGCATCAGGCCCATGCT
>NW_006287458.1:135638-149593 GCF_000327345.1 Myotis davidii | reverse complement strand
GAGCTTTCTCCTTGCCCTCATTCCAGGCCCTTATCTTATAAACAGGCCCACTGACTTTATTCGGCAAAGAATTAATTCTATCAAGCTTATAGTCCTCAGGGGTCAATATAACTCCCTCCCCAACAACCCAAAAGAGTCAATGATTTGACTCATGTACATAAAACCAGTGGGGAATGTGCTGGGCTGCATATCTGGTACTTTGTCAAGGCGGGGCACGCTGTGCTCTCTGTTCCTAAAACACATAGATAGGAATGTGCTGGCGCTTCGGCCAGAGGGCACGCTGAACACATAGATAGGAAGGTACTGACATCAGGCCAGGCCTTGAGATATGGTCTATGGCCCCTTCCCGGCACTCTCTACTCTCTGTTCCTAGAACACATAGATAGGAAGGTAATGATGCTAAACTGTGTCAGGAACAAATTGTGTAAACAAGGCTTTGTAACTAACTTTGTGGTTTTTGCAAATAAAAACGCTGTAACTCCTGTAGTCAGCACTGCAGTCCAGCCTCTGCTTCGGCAGGGTGCTGTAACTGTAGTTGCTGGCCAGCTTAATAAAGGCTCCTAAATTTTGATCTGAGTCCCTGGTGGTCGTCTCCGTGGGTCGCCCCATTACAAGGATGGCTAGTACAACCCTCCTCCCCCTGAAAATGACAAGTGTTAGCAGAGATATGGAGAAATTGGAACCCTTGCACACTGTTGTTGGGAATATAAAATGATGCAGCTGCTATGAAAAACATTATGGTGGTTCATTGAAAAATAAAAAAATCAGAACTACCATATGATGCAGCAATTCAACTTCTGGATATACATCCAAAAGAACTGAAAGCAGGGTCTCAAAGGTGTATTGTGCACCCACGTTCATAGCAGCGTTACTCACAATGGTCAAAAGGTGGGAGCGACACAAGTGTTCATCAATGGGTAAATGGGTAAGCGATATGCGGTATCCACATACCATGAAATATTCAGCTTTTAAAAGGAAGGAAATTCTGACACATGCTACAGTGTGGATGAACTTAGAGGACATTATGCTAAATAAAGTAAGCCAGATACCAAGTCACAAAATATCCGTGTATCCCTCCTTCTCATATATACAGTACCCCACTCCAAGGAATATAGCCTGAAGAGCCATCCATTCCCTGCATCCAATTTGAAATATAAGATCTGTCCTTCAAGCCCTGGGAAGGCTTCTCATGGTCTGGTGACCTACAAGCTTAAAAAAAAAAAAATTCAGATCACCCTGGCTGGATTTCTCAGTTGGCTGGAGTGTCAACCCATACACCAAAAAGTTGCAGTTTCAATTCCCATCAGGGCACATATCTAGGTTGCGTGTTTGACCCCGGATCGGGGCATGTATGGGAGACAACTGATTGACGTTTTTTTCTCACATTGATGTGTATTCCCCCCAACCCCCTTCCTTTCTCTCTAAAATCAATAAAAAAATACCCTTGGGTGAGGATTAAATTTTTTTTTTCTGATTTATATGAGAAATAAATGTTAAAACCATAGTAAAAAAAATTTTTAGTAGAAGCATGGGAAACACACAGAAGTTTTGAGTCTTGCAATTTTAAATTTTGTTAGGCAGGAATTGTAAGTTTCCTTTTCTTGCTGTGAATAAGTTCTTTGTTTATTGTCCTCCATGGTCCTTGGCTCTGACCTCAGGGAGGTTCCTCACTGTCCTCTGTCCCCCATGGCTACAGCTGAAGCTTTTGCACCTCATTTCCTGTTGGTCTAATTTTGAGGGCCTCATGGTTCAACCTTGGGACACGGTTTTATAAGCCAAATAGCCATAGTGTTTTCCAGTCCAGGTCTGGTTCCTCTCAAAACTTTAGTAGGCATCCGATCTTTTTGTTGCCAGGCAGCTCCATGTGCAAGCAACCACAGCCAAACATTTCCTCTGATAAAGTTCTTTCCTTTTTCAATTTTAAAAATTGTGGTAAAATACACATAACATAAGATTGACCATTTTGCCCTGGCCAGTGTAGTTCAGTTGGTTGGGCGTTATCCCATGCACCCAAAGGTTGCTGGTTCAAATCTCAGTCAGGATACATTGCCTGGGTTTTGGGCTTGGATTCCCAGTAGGGGGTGTGCAGGAAGCAGGCAGTTGATGTTTCTCTCTCACATTGAAGTTTTTCTCTCCCTCTCCCTCTCCCATTTCTCCCTCTCTCTCTCAAAAAAAAGATCAATATAAATTTTTTGACCATCTTAACCATTTTAAGTATACAATTCAGTGCCAATAAATACATTCACATGGTTGAGCAACCACCATCCATCTTCAGAACTTATTTACCTTGTAAAACTGAAACTCTGTCCCCAATAAACCCTAACTCCCCATTCTCCCTCCTCAGTCACTGATAACCATCCGTCTACTGTCTGCCTGTATGATTTTGAATGCTCATGTAAGTGGAAACATTCAGTGTTTTTCTTTTTGTGACTGCCTTATTTCACTTAGCATCATGTCCTCGAGGTTCATCCATCTGACATAGTCCTCAAACCCGAGTGCTGCCCTCATTGATTTCCTGGCCTCCATGCTTGGACCTTGGCATTCTCCTGAGGCCGAGAAAGGTGCAATATCTTGCTATCATTGCCTCCTCAGGGCCACCTTTGTATTATTGCTTCCCTGTGAGTCCCAATTCACCAGACTTAGTCAATTTAAATTGTAGCCTGCAGGAAGGGAGACTACCTTAATATGATTATGGTCCCTTGCATCGCTGCTTGCCCAGGCCACCTCTCTCTATTTAAACAGTGTCAAGAAGTAGGAAACACACAAATAGTGTGGCTTCTCCCAACCACCTTCCAGCTGAAGGGCTACAGACTCAATAGACAATAATCTGTCATGGAAGACATCACTGGCTTTCCGCCTTGTATCTGTGTCTTCATGACCTCATTGGCAAGTCGATGCCTCATAGTTGAGGTTTTTATGATCCCAGAACACCACTTCTGGCACTTACTACTGCAGAATCAACTTCTGGTATTAATTTTTATGTCGTTTTTGTGTACAGTGTGAGCTGCTGTAACAAAGAGACCCTGAGACACAGTAGCTGAAAATAGAGAGATGTTGTTTTCCTCATGTAACAACAGTCTAGAGGTGTGTGGTTCAGGGCTGGTGAAGTGGCTCTGCTTTAATGAAATCATGGCTTCCACCTCTGGGTTGAAAGTAACTCCTTTAGTTCCAGCCATCGCATCTACACCCCAGGCTACAGGAAACAGTGTAGGGGCTCAAAGGGGCAAACACCCCTCCTTTTTAAGGGCTGTGGGTGTGGTGGTTAGCACATCCATTTATATCCCACACTTCCGGCAACTGCTCCTCTGTACACTCTCACTGTGGGTTTGTTACTTGGAGAATATCATATCAATGGAATCATAGAGTGTGTAACTTTTTTGTTGTTGTTAATCCTCACCAGATCCATTGATTTTTAGAGAGAGTGGAAGGGAGGGGGAGAGACACATTGATTGGTTGCCTCCCATGGCCAGGGATTGAGCCTGCAACCATGCCCTTGACTGGAGTGGAACCTGGAACCCTTCCGTCTGCAGTCCAATGCTCTATCCACTGAGCAAACTGGGCTAGGGCTGAACCTACTATTACTGAATAGTGTTCAATGGTGAGGATGGACCATAGTTTGCTTAACCACTCCTCTATGGGAGGACATTTTGACTTTTCTGGTTTTGGGCTATTACAAATAAGGCCCCTATAAACAACCATGTGCATTCTGTGTGACTTAGTCTATTCAAAATCCTCTCTGGCCTCCCAAGTAACTTAGAATAAAATCTGATGTAAGCACAAGGGGACCTGGGCGGGTCCCAAACACTACACCCTGCAAGCATTGGGAAACCATATGGTTGAAACACTACCCATTCTTTTTGTGTGTGTGTGTACCCATTCTTGAGATGCTCTCACTATGGGAACCCAGGCAGCACTGCCTGAGTTCACATTCTGCCTCTTTCTCTTACCAGCTGTGTGGCCTTGGGCAAGTTCCTTAACCTCTGTGTGTTTCAGTTTCCTCATCTGTAAAATAGGATAATGATAATACACCTCCCTTGCTGGGCTGTTGTGAGGATTAAATGAGTTAATATGTCAAAAGTGCATGGAACAACTCCTTGCACATAAGTGCTTGACAAAAAATAATGATCACTATTTCATTATTGGCTTAGGAAGTTTAATTGGGCCGAGAAGACCCTTCTAGGAAGTTTGCATTTTATCCTGTTAATTATAGAGTGGGGTTGAGCTGGTGGGTGAGAGACAGGAAGGAGAGGGGACCTGTTTGGAGACTGTTGGAATAATACAGAGTGATGGGAAGAGCCTGTTTAGAGTTTTTTTCAAGAAGATAAGTAGGAAGGTTCAGGGGGACAGCAAGTGCAGATAACTCACTGGAGGAATTTTGCTAAAAAGAGGAGCAAAGGGACAGCAGCAGGTAGAGAATGTGGGGCCAAAAGTATTAAAATACATATTTTTTCCTTTTTCTTTCCCTTTTTTTTTTTCAAAAATAGGTTAAATGAAAACCTAGGAATGATTCACTAGAATCTAGTGACTAGATGATGAAATTAACGATGGTGTGTAATCCTCAGAGGAAAATCCCAAAAGTTGTCAAGGGACGGGAGCCAGTGCAAAAATGGCAGGGTTTGTCTTGGACCAGAGCAGGGTGCTCGGTACTAGAGTCATTCTCCCTTTACTGATGGGGAGACAATTTTCCCGAGGCCAGACGGCTGGAATACGGGCTTGAACCATGGACTCACAGCACTTGCAACCCAGAAACTCCAAGGGCGGGGCGGGGCCAACAGCGGAGGCGGGCCTACCGGTTGGGGGGCGGGGCATCTGCCTTTGCCGGGTTACGATTGGCTAGGAGGCGGGACCTGGTGTTAGAACGAGGGGCGGGACTTGTTTGGGAAGAGGCCCCAGATGGTGGACTTTGGGCAGCCGCCCCGTGACCTTCCACGACCGCCCAACCTGAAGGTATACCGCACGGCTGGCATGGAAAGCGGGCTGGACTCGGAAGGCCCGAAATAAGGGCCTGCAGCGTGGGGCCAATGGAAGACCACGGAAGGTGGGCCTGAGTGGGCCTTCGCAAATGGCAGACGTCGATGGGCGTGGCCTCCTGTACAGAAGGGCGTGAGGCTTGCACTGCGAACCAATGAAAAGCGGGAAAAGGCGGGGCCTGTGTCCAGAAGCGTGGCTACGGCTCTGCGCACGCGCGAGTGGCCATACTACTTGCCGCTGCCCATCAGTTTGGGTGAAAGGAACGCGGCCGTTCGCCTGGATCACGTGACTAGAAGGTGCGCGGAATTCCTGTGGAGTCATTTCTTGTAGGTGAAGGTTGAAGTGCCCGGGAAGTTGGAGAAACATCCCGAGGTGACCTAACCTCGGGGTTGGAGTCAGGCTGGGGCTCCGGCGCTCGCTCGGGGGCGGGGCCTGGCTAGACGGGTGGGGCTCTCCGCTGGGGCTGAGATTCGGCACCTGAACGTAAAAGGTAGGCGATCCATGGAGAAGTAGGTAAGCGGGGAAAAACTATTTTGAAGGCATTGTAGTTGCATTGACCTGTAGTCGCCTAGTCTGGGGGTGTTGGCAACTTAAAGGAGGGAGCCTAGCGTGGCCAGGGGCTCGGTCTGGATCCCGAGAGGCGTGGCCTGGCCTGGCCTGGGGGGCGTGGCTTCGGGCCGAGCTTCGCCGCGTCAGGGGCGTGGCCACGCTGAAACTCCGGGGAAGGGGCGTGGCCGGGATCCGCGCGGGAGAGGGGGCGTGCCTTCCTCTGGGTAATTGATCTCTGCGTTCTGGCCCTGGAACCGCCCTTTCTCCTTTAGGTGTCACCAGAAGGAGATGTCCACGGCCGCCGCCCCTGCGGGGAGCTTCTCCCCCTCCTTCCAGCTCCTGGTCTGCGGGACGCTAGTGGCTGCCGTGCTGGGTGCCGCACACCGCCTGGGGCTCTTTTATCGGTTGATGCACAAGGTGCGGGGGCACCGAGGGGAGGCGAGCTGGGGGAAGCCAAAGGAAGACCTGGCGAGGGACTATCTGGAGAGTCTTTCCAGGGCCCTACCCCATACACGCCCTGGACTTTGCCTTGTGAGAGATAATGGGGAAGTTACCGCTGCCAGGGCACTCAACACCCCATCCACCCCCTTCCCCAGGGGGCTCGAGCCCTTTTCCCTGAACACGGTGGGGCCATTGCTCCTGCTAGGAAGGCAAGCCCAGGAGAATGTGGCTGGGACAGTTGCTCTCTGCTGAGCTCTGTGTTTCAGAGTGATTATCTCATGTACCCAACATGTCCCAGAATAGATGCCCTTGTTTCTGTCTGCATTTTCCTCCTTGAAAACAGAGGCGCAGAGAGGTTGTGTGGTAGCTTGCCTAAAATGACCTCTTTGCTGAAAAGCTTGACCTGGCTCTGAACTACTTGGTGCCTCAGAAATTTACCCCTTCCCCAGATTCCTTACCCAATCTTTCCTAGCCGGGAGCAACCTTGATCTCTTCCCAGAACTTCCTCTTTTAGACAGAAGCAGCACCACTGGCCTTGAAGACTTGTGGAGCTTTAAGGCAAAGGGCTCTTGGTGTTTGGGGTTGTGTGGAAGCTGGGCTGGGAGGCCGCTCCCACTGCCAGGCATTTGGTGGCTGGCAGTCTGTCGACTGGGCCTGGCCCAGGAGTGGGAGGGAACCTGGTAGTCTGGAGTCAACAGTCAGGCTGCCAGGCCCTGATATTGGAGGGCAGGCAGTTCTGGAGTCACAGCTGGAAACTCCTGCCTTGTGCTTTTGGCCACACTTCCCTGGGTGTTGTAGATCCACCTTCCCCTGATTCTCTCCCTGATTCTCCCAACATCTCTGGGTGGACAGTGTAACAGAGCAGGGAGCTTAACAACGTTGATTGTATGGGACTTTGAATCTTGCTTGGGCAAGTCTTGGTCCCCTTAGCTATAAAAGGATATACAGTTGACTCTTGACTAACATGGGTCCTCTTATGTGCAGATTTTTTTCAATAAATACAGAATACAGTAAATGTGCTTTTTCTTCGTTATGACTTTCTTTTCCTTCCTCTTCTTTTTCTAACTATATTTTTATTGATTTCAGAGAGGAAGGGAGAGGGAGAGATGGATAGAAACATCAATGATGAGAGAGAATAATTGATTGGCTGCCTCCTGCCCACCCCACACAGGGGATCGAGTCCACAACCTGGGCTTGTGCCCTGACTGGGAATGAAACTGTGACTTTCTGGTTCATAGGTTGACGCTCAACCACTGAGCCATGCCAGCTGGGCTTTCTTATGACTTTCTTAATAATGTCATTCCCCCCCCCCCACCTTACTTTATTGTAAGAATACAGCATAATCTACATATAACCTACAATATATGTGTTAATCAACTGTTTATATTATCGATAAGACTTATGGTTAATAGGCTATTAGTAGTTAAGTTCTGGGGGAGTCAGAAGTTATTAGTGAATTTTTGACTTTCTGGGGGTTGGCACCTCTAACCCCTGTGTTGTTCAAGGGTCAACTGTAATGACATGAGGATGGTAAGATATGTGCCTTCCCCACATTCCTCTGGCCCTGCTCCCTCCCTCCTTCCTGGGTGTGGGGGATCACCCCTCTTCCCACCTGCCCTGGTGCCCTTGCCCTAGTTCTTGACAGTCTTCCTCTTCCGCTTCATGGGCTTAGGTGGACAAGGTGAGCAACCGGCATGGTGGGGAGAGCGTGGCAGCTGTGCTGAGGGCTCATGGTGTGAAGTTCCTCTTCACACTGGTTGGTGGGCATATTTCCCCGCTGCTGGTGGCCTGTGAGAAGCTGGGCATCCGCGTGGTGGACACGCGCCATGAAGTCACAGCCGTGTTTGCTGCTGATGCTGTGGCCCGCCTGACTGGTGAGGGCAGAGCAGAGAGGGCTAGGAGCTGGGATGGGGGATCTTTGAGGGGCAGGGTTTTCTTTGGGGGGTGGCCGGTAGGATGGGCATTGGGTGCAGAGGGTGACAGGGTCTATGTTCCAGGAACGGTGGGCGTGGTGGCAGTGACGGCAGGCCCTGGCCTCACCAACACAGTGACAGCAGTGAAGAATGCCCAGATAGCCCAGTCCCCAGTACTGCTTCTGGGTGGGGCCGCCAGTACCCTGCTGCAGGTACCCTGACCTCAGGAGGTGGTAGGGGCTCCAGGGACGTTTGGAGGGCTCCTACCCCATAACTCCCTTGAACCCATTTCCACCAGAACCGGGGCGCACTCCAGGCCATTGATCAGATGTCCTTGTTCCGGCCACTCTGCAAGTTTTGTGCTTCTGTGCACAGGGTGCGGGACATCATGCCCACTCTGAGGACTGCGATGGCTGCTGCCCAGTCGGGCACCCCAGGTAGGTGGTAGAGGGCTGGGTAGTGGTCAGGTCCTAGGACCTGGGGGTTAGGGAAGTCCAGCAAGCTCAGTGTCCTCCCTGCTCCCACAGGCCCTGTGTTTGTGGAGCTGCCCATCGATGTGCTGTATCCTTACTTCATGGTCCAGAAGGAGATGGTGCCAGCCAACCCACCCAAGGGCCTCATGGGTCGAGCAGTTTATTGGTGGGTAGCCTCACTCCCCCCATGACCTCCTCCCGTGTCCTGCAACCTTTTGCCAGCATTTATCCCTCTTTGAGCTATTTACTGATTTGCACATTAATGGAGAGGAACCAATTATGGGAAGAGACTTCTAGGTGGAGGGTATAGCATATGCAAAGGTCTTGAGGCAGGAATGAACTTGGTGGGTTGGGAAAGCAAGGTGGCCTGTGAGGGCAGGGGCTGAGTTTGCAGCAGGTGAGCAAAGAGGAGAGGGGGCAGGGGCTGAGTTTAGAGCAGCCAGCATGGCTCACTGGGAGTGCCTGCAGTTTACTTTTAATTCGAGGTCCATTAAGAAGCATTGCAGGGCCTTAATCAGACGTGTGGGATACCCTGATTCAGGCTTTTATTACGTTTCCTCTGGTGTTTGGAGAATGGACTCTGGTTGGGTGGAAGGTGGGAAGCCAGGGAGGAGGTATGGTTGTGCTCAGGACGAGAGGTGATGATGGCCTGGATCTGGGTAGTGGCTGTGGGATACAGAGACATGGATGGATCACTAATGAGTACCTGGAGAAAGGGACTGGATGGGTCCCTGCAGGCCTGTGACATGGGCACAGCTCACTCTGGGGCTTTGAGTGGCAAGTGGCTAGGATCTTGGAGCGAGCAGGATAGTGGGGCTGGCCTGGGGTAAACCTGAAGGTTTTAAAAGAGCTAAGGAGTTTGAGGGGCACTTCCTTCAGGTGAGCAGATAGAAAGGGGTAGGGGCACAGCTCAAGCAGAGGCATGTGAAAGGGTCCATTTTTGGTCACCACTAGGTGGGCCTGGCTGAAACTGCACAGGAGGAGGAAGAATCAATCCTCCCTCCCACCTTTGCCCGTCCTTGCCCCTGCTCCTTCCAGTCCTCCTTTATATATTTAGCAAGTGTGCTATGTGCCATGTACCAGGGTGAATATGGGTGACAGTGAACAAGACAGACAGGTTCCTGAACCCTGGGCTTGGGAAATGCACCTGGAGGGGCAGTTCAAGGAGTAGCGGTTTTACTCCATGTCTTTTATAACAACCCTTCGAATTAAGGTATTTTACTGAATGACTTGCATGAAGTCATCCAGCTTGTTAATGGCACACGAGGACTCAGCCTGGAGGAGCCTTCAAGCGCTTTACCCACAAAGCTATGGGCCATCTCTAATGAGTGAAATGGAAGCCCAGAGACATGGGTTCACATTCCAGGACTACTGCTAACTAGCTGTGTTAACTTGAGCAAATGGTTAAACCATTTCCCCCCATTTTTATTGAGATATAATTGACAGACAGCACTCTCAGTTGGTGGTGTAAAGCATAACAATTTGACTTACATATAATGTGATTAAACCTTTTTTGGCTTCAGCTTCCTCATCTGTAAAATGGATGAACATTGCCTGCTTTTCACTAGACTATAAAAGAGTCTGTGAAGAATAAAATGAGATAGTTTTGATAGTGCAAATGCTCAAGTCTAAAGAATTAACCATTATTATTCTATGTAATAAAAGTCTAATATGCTAAGTGTCCAGTTGTCTGGTCGTCTGTTCAACCAATCAAAGCACAATATGCTAATGAATGCTAAGGCTGCTCAATTGCTTGCTATGATGTGCACTGACCACCAGGGGGCAGCCAGTTGACTGGTTGACCAGTCGCTATGACATGCACTGACCACCAGGGGGCAGATGATCCAACTGGTAGATTAGCTTGTTGCTGGGTCCAGCCAATCAGGACTGAGCGAGATGGGCTGGACACGCCCTGGAGCCCTCCCGTGGTTCCTCTCCGGCTGGCCAACCTCCCGCATCCCTCCCTGGCCCTGGTTGTGCACAGGTGTGGTTCCTCGGCCTGGCCTGTGCCCTCTTGCAATCCGGGACCCCTTGGGGGATGTTGGGAGAGCTGGTTTCAGCCCAATGGCGGCAGAACAACTGGTTGCTATGATGCGCACTGACCACCAGGGGGCAGACGCTTAATGTAGGAGCTGCTCCCTGGTGTCAGTGTGCTGTGGGAGTGCTGCTTAGCCAGGAGCCAGGCTCATAGCTGGTGAGCACAGTGGCAGCGGTGGCGAGAGCCTCTCCTGCCTTTGCCGCAGTGCTAAGGATGTCTGACTGATGGCTTAGGTGGGGAGTGGGCCTAAGCTGTCAGTTGGACATCCCCCTGAGGGCTCCCTGACTGCGAGAGGGCGCAGGCCAGTCTGAGGCCCCCTCCCCCCCGAGTGTATGAATTTCGTGCACCAGGCCTCTAGTTTTAAATAAGAACAGGGCTGAATCCCGTGTCATGTCAGGTTAAAGGCAAGGTGTCTCCTATCCTTCCTTCAACATGGTTAGGGAACCAGGAATAGAGAGTGGGGCTCAGGGGTCCTAACACATAGGAGATGGTCAGTAGTCATATCTGGGAGGCAGAAGTTTTAAGCAGTTCTGCTCTGTGGCCCTGACAGCTTTGCTCCCTGGCCTCATAGTCCCCTCCACCTCCTCTCCTCCCAGGCTTCCCTCCTCAGCCCCCTGCAAGGCTAGCTTTTTCTTTTTCTTTCCATGTTGGGGGTCTCCATGGTTCCTTCCTTGGCCTCTTCTCATTCTCTGCAGTTTGACTCCAAAGAGAAACAGAAGCTTCCCGTTCCGACTGCTTCCTGCCAACACCCATGTATCTGGTTTTGGCTGGATTGGGCGTTCTTAAGGGCAGGGCTGAGCAGGATTTATCTGTGTATCTCCAGAGCCCTGCACGGGGCTTCATGGAAAACCGGGGCCCTGTGTCCCAATGAGTAAGGAGACAGAGAAGGGGATGTCGGAAGCTAGAGAAAGGCAAGCGTACTGATGATGTGAATGGCTCCACTGATGGAGGGTTTTGTAAAGTGCTTTGTATCCTGAATGGATAGTTCACTGAGCCTTGGGAGGGAGGCTTCCTTTTACATTTTACAGAGCAGTTTGCTCAGAAAAGTTCTATCATTTGCCCAAAGTCACACAGCTCGGAAGCGGCAGAGCCACCTCTGCCTAAGCCTGCAGCTGTCCCTGATCCTGGCACGCCCTGCCTGTGTCACTTGTTTCTGAGGGTCTGTGTCCGGTGGGAGTGGTCATCAGAAGCTTCCAAGGGGAAACTGGCTGCTGGAGACTTGATCATTGGGGTTTGTCCCCGGGCCACTGCTCGACCACCCCTGTGCCTGTCCGACTTCCCTCCTTCAGCTCCTGGAACCTCAGTATGAATCCTGGTAACCACCCTTTCCTTTCCTCTTCGCAGGTACCTAGAGAATTACCTGGCCAATCTCTTTGCAGGAGCCTGGGAGCCTCGGCCTGAAGGGCCCCTACCTCTGGACATCCCCCAGGCACCCCCCCAGCAGGTAAATTACCCCTCTTTCCTGGCCGAGGACCCCACCTGGCAGGACAGCCTGTCCCTGAGTCAGTACTGGGACTTTGATCTTGGGGGCTAATGGTGACTCAGGGCCCCACCTCTTGCCCCAGGTTCAGCGCTGTGTGGAGATCTTCAGCCGGGCCAAAAGGCCCCTTGTGGTGCTGGGGAGCCAGGCCCTACTGCCCCCAACACCTGCCAGCAAGCTTCGGTGAGAAGCCTCAGCCCTGCCTTTACTATCACATTCCTGGTCCCTGGTCCCCTGGTGCCCTGTGGGGACTGGCAGGGCCGTGGCCACACTCACTTCTGCTTACCTGGACTTGCAGGGCTGCCATGGAGACTCTGGGTGTCCCCTGCTTCCTGGGCGGGATGGCACGGGGGCTGCTGGGCCGAAACCACCCCCTGCACATCCGGCAGAACCGCGGTGCCGCCCTGAAGAAGGCAGATGTTGTTCTCCTGGCAGGTGGGCTTCAGCCTCCACCCCCTCTCTTCCCTTTCCCTCACTCCAGGACCCCCCTTACCCTATGATCCTGCCCCTCCTAATCTGGTGCTCACCAACCCGACTCCTGCCCCTTTCAAGGTTTTTGAACAACTCTGAATTTGAACTTCACCTGAACTAGTGCCAGGTTGTAGTTTTGTGCTGTGACCCAGCTTTGCACAAAGGAGGACACACAGATAGTGGGCTCTGTGGAACTTTCTGCACAGCATTTGCATTTGTACATGTTATACAGCATTTATCCTTTATACAGCATGTACACATACGGCATATACATTTTCACATAAAGTGCTTTGAAGTCTGCCGGACACATAATACTTGTATCCGTTAGCTATTGCTGTGTAATAACCATTCCAAAATTCAGTGGCTTAAAATGCAGTTATTATTTCTCAAGACCCACCAACAGGTAAGGTGGTAGGTTTTCTGGTTTTGGCAGGGCTCATTCAGGAGTCTGGTTGGGGAGGCAGGAGGGCAGCTGTGCCCATCTAGGCTGGGCTGGCTCACATACTTGGGGATTGGCTGGGGCTATCGCTGGGTTGGCATGGCCTCAGCTAGGATTCCGAGTTCTCACTCTTCTCTACCTCCTCCTCCATGTTCCTCATCATCCAGCAGGCTGGCTTGGGCTGCTTCACTTGGAGGATGAAACATGTAGGGCGGGGGAGCAAGGTTATTTAAAGGAGAGTGAAAGCTGCAAGGCTTATTGAAGCCTGGTCTCAGGAATGCATGCCAGCCCTCCTGACACATGCTGCTGGCCAGAGCACATCCCGGGGCCAGCCCAGGTTTAAGGGCAGGGGAGCTACAAAGTCATCACAGGTGGCATGGGGCCATGGAGAGGTGAAGAACGGGCACCCTTTTGTATTCAGTCTGCTATGGTAGATTAAATTAGGTAGTGGGCATCCCCCAGGACACTGGCCCTCCATCCACTGTTCCCCTGTCTCCCACCCTAGGAGTTGTGTGTGACTTCCGTCTGTCCTATGGCCGTGTCCTCAGCCGAAGCAGCAAGATCATCATTGTCAACCGTAACCGGAAAGAGATGTTGATCAACTCAGACATGTTCTGGAAGCCCCAGGAAGCTGTGCAGGGTAAGCCCCTAACGCCCCACACACGTGCTCCTGGGCCCTCTCCTGGCCTCTGCTGCAGCTGGCTCGAGCTGGGTTCTGGGTTCTGGACCTTGCCTGAGGGAGCACTCAGTCAGCCAGAGCCATAGATTCAGCTCTCAGACTGATGAGTGCTTCTGCATGAACACAGGGTGGGTGTGGACCGGAGGGAAGGCCTGGGAATGTGCATGTGACCATGTCCCCTGCTGCAAATCCTCTCCCGCTGCCCGCTGCTGTTAGGACAGAAAGCTCACTCCTTGGCCCCTGAGGTCTCTGTTAATCTGCCATAACCTCAGCCCTGAATCAGTTCTCTCCCCTGGCCTTTCTGTGCCCTGCTCTGCCCATCATTGCAAGGACATGGGCTTCCCTGCAGGGCTGGTGACAGGGACCTCTGTGTCAAGCAGAGAAGTGGCAGTTTCATTCATTATGTTTGGGAAGGCCCACTGTAGCAGGGGGGGCAGCAAGTTGGAGGGGCCAGGCGGCATCAAGGGGTCTGTTAAACTGGGCCAGGACAGAAATGACAAG
>NW_006287458.1:129657-135587 GCF_000327345.1 Myotis davidii | reverse complement strand
GAAAGAGAAACTCAACTTCTCTGAGCCTCGAGGTGATTATTTCCTAATGCAGATGATGAAAAGTGCATCATCACCAGCTCGTATATTCGCTCACAAGCACTCTGTGTGCCTGGCTTGTAGAGAGGTACTTGGCAGATGGAGGTGTTTTTAGCGATATCTTTCAGAGGAAGAACTGATAGGACCTAATCTGGGGTGTCATGGGGAGGCTGGCGAACAGGTTGGCTTGGGTTTCTAACCCACTCTGTCCTCCCTAAACCTTGTTTCTCCAGCCTTGCCCTCCCTCTCACCCTGGCTGCCCTAACCTGGTTCCCAGGATGTTTTTCCTGATTTGCTCAAGGAGCGCCCCTGGCCTGCCTCCTTGCCTCCTGTTCCAAGGCTCCTGTTGGCTTCCTGTTGGCTTGGGCCTCGTGTGCTGAAAGGGCAGAAGGAGGCCGCCTCTCTGCAGCTGTGCCCTCTTCCTTCCCCAGGAGACGTGGGCTCCTTTGTGTTGAAGCTGGTGGAGGGTCTTCAGGGCCAGACATGGGCCTCAGATTGGGCAGAGGAGCTTCGGCAAGCCGACCAGCAGAAGGAGAAGTCCTTTCGGTGGGGGCTGGTGGACATGGAGGGTGGTGGTAGGTTCCCAGCAAGGTCTGCTGCTGGTCCTGCTGACCTGCACTGGTCCATTGCAGGGAGAAGGCGATGATGCCTGTATCCCAACACCTGAACCCGGTGCGGGTGCTGCAGCTGGTGGAAGAAACTTTGCCTGACAATTCGATTCTGGTGGTAGATGGCGGGGACTTTGTGGGCACTGCCGCCCACCTGGTGCAGCCCCGTGGCCCCCTGTGCTGGCTCGATCCTGGTAAGGAAGGGCCTACGCCTGGGGCAGCTTGGACCGTCCAGTCCCCTTCACACCCACATGCTCTTGGTTCTCCTAGGGGCCTTCGGGACTCTGGGGGTTGGTGCAGGATTTGCACTTGGGGCCAAACTGTGCCGGCCAGATGCTGAGGTGAGTTAGAGCCTGGAGGCAGGTGGCTTGCTGCTTTTTGGGCCATGAACAACCCCAACTATGTCCTGTCCCACCTCAGGTCTGGTGCCTGTTTGGGGATGGAGCTTTTGGGTACAGCCTCATCGAATTTGACACCTTTGTCAGACACAAGGTAACCGGCCGCCCCAGGTGAAGCCTAGGTTCTGGGAGATGTCATCAGAGTGGGCTGGGCTGGGGAGGGGGTTGCTTCTGCCTGGCGGAGGTCCTCTGGCTGGCCAAGGCTAGGGGGACTGAATATTGTGACTTGGCCTCATCCTCTCCCTGCAGATCCCAGTGATGGCCTTGATAGGGAATGATGCTGGCTGGACCCAGATTTCTCGGGAGCAGGTGCCCTCTTTGGGCAGCAATGTGGCCTGTGGCCTGGCCTACACTGGTGAGGGGCCTGGCATGGGGGAGGCTGTCCCTGGCTCGGCTGGGTGTGTCTCTCTTGGGCTGGCTGTATGGTGGGCTGGGTCCCTGCCACCATCTGACTTGATCTCCCTTTTTAGATTATCACAAAGCAGCCATGGGTCTGGGGGCCCAGGGCTTGCTGCTCTCGCGGGAGAA
Organism: Myotis davidii; assembly: GCF_000327345.1. Taxonomy (NCBI): domain Eukaryota; kingdom Metazoa; phylum Chordata; class Mammalia; order Chiroptera; family Vespertilionidae; genus Myotis; species Myotis davidii. The sequence continues at coordinate 134,017 of NW_006287458.1, read as the reverse complement.
TGAGGATCAGGTGGTTAAGGTGCTTCGTGATGCCCAGCAGCATTGCCGAGATGGCCATCCAGTCGTCGTCAATATCCTCATTGGGAGGACAGACTTCCGGGATGGCTCCATTGCTGTGTAGGGCCTCGTGGGTGCCTTCCTACCCCTGGACTACTTAGCTGGTCTGGAGTCTCTTCCTTGCCTGCTCTGGGCTATCCCGTGGGGCTCAGTGACCCTATAACCCTCCCTGAGGCCAGGGAGGGGCTGGAGGGGTCAGGGTTCAGAGAGGCTCCCTGGAAGCACAGGAGAGCTCTGGGGCCTTTTTCTTTGTGGTCCCAATTGTGCCCTTCCTCTTTTTTACACACGGAATAAACCACCCCTGGTCCACGTGGGCCCAAGTACTCATCCCAGAACCTGTGCATATTGATTTATTGTTCACAAAGATGGAAGTGAGGGGAAGAGGGGGGTAGACGGACGGGGACCCTACTCTCCCACTGGGCACCAGTACTGGGGATTTCAGGGTACTCAGCACTGTGAACCCTTCCCCGCTCTGTGGTCCCTGAAAGAGCCCCACACGTCTGCTCCAGACGTGTCCATGCACTCGCATCCTCACACGCAGACACACACACACAGAGGCAATAAATATGTTCCGTACCAAAGTGCCCCAGCCTGACACTTCAGGTGGGGCCCCTCCAAAAGGGAGGTCTTATAAGTGCTCAGTTTCTTCAAGGACGCTGAGGAAGAATTGGGGAGGGGAAGGGCCAAACTCTACGATCTCAATGTGCTGGTTTGAGGCAATTGTGGGGTTTTCCCTGGGAGAGAGTGGGGAAACCTACTGTATTTTTATAAGCCCAGGCTACCCCATATCCAGCTGGAGCCCAGGTAGGGGCTGCTCTTGACCCCACCCCAAACCTCCTCACAGTCCTTGGGCCCTCCCAAAGGGAGGGAGAAGCAGAGTGCAATGCTCAAAGCTAATACTGATTTGGTTGGCAGCAGCAAGAGGATTGACTGGGGGGTGTCTCACCATCCCAGGGTGATGCTCACATTAACTGGAGTTGCCCGGGCCAAGGGGAGGCAAGAGAGGCCAGCCCAGCAAGGGGGAGATGCTCTTGGTCCTCTGAAAAGATGGCCACAACAGCTGGTCCCCAAATCTCCAGTCCCTGGCCTTTGCAACCAGTACCCAAATAATTTAGCACTGGAAATGAGAAATTAAATCTCAGCATCTGCTGGCTGGTCGCCAGCCATCCGGAGCTAGGCCTGAAAGACAGGTTTGGTCCCTTTCTATCTTTAGGGCACTGTCTCAGCAACCAGGAGCCCGGCCCTTGGTATCCGGGGTCCCGCCCCGCCCGGCTCAGAGGCACACATTGATCTGCTTGGAAAGCTCTCTCTCTAGGTCCAGGATGAGGGCATCAAAGTCTTTGAGGTTCAGGTGCGGGTTGAAGGGCGCTTCGAAGTCATCCTCGAAGTCTGCGGCGCCTGTAGGCTCCCCTGCCTCCTCGTCTTCGCTGTCGCTGCCCGTCACGTGGTCATAGTCGGGCCCGGAAAGGAAGTCCCGCCCACAGGGCAAAAAGTCCCTCCCACAAACGCTCCAGTCGCCGGCGTAGCGGTTACTCGGAGGGCTCTCGGGGCCGCCCCGACCGCGAGGCCGAGTCACTACTTCAGGAGCCGCCAGCGGCAAGTGCAGCGGCGGCTGTTGTTTGGGCTGCAAGTACGGGTCGAGGTCCGTAGCCTCTGGGGACCTGCGGGGATCTGCAGAGGGAGAGGGCGGGCTTGTGATGACAGGACATAGAGGCGGCAACCGGGTCTCTGATTGGCTGTTTAGGTAACCAGCCAGATCACGATATCTCTGATTGACATGTTGAAAAGCAGCGTCAAGTCTGGTTTGGCTGGATATGAACTGGTTGCTGAGGCAACCAGGCACTGGTTTACTCTGATGAGGAGGCGTGGCTTACTTGAAGCCTGAGAATCTGATTGGCTGCCTGGGGGGGGGGGCGGACTCACCTGGCCAGGCCTGCAGCAGGTAGTGCAGAACTTCGATGTGTCGCTTGAAGTCCACTGTGTTGGCAAGGCCCGGGCCAGAGCTGCGGCTGCGGGGCCTGCCGGGGTCCTGGCGCGCGGGCAGCAGCACGGGGCCGAAGCACACAGCCAGGTTCTGCGCGGTCATGCGGTTGTGGGTGTGGAAGGAAGAGACGAGACGCAGGTGGTCCAGGAGAAGCGTCAGCGTGGCCTGAGGAAAGGGTTGGGAGGGCATGAGGGAGACTAAGGCGGCTTGGAATGGGAAAACTGAGGTTCCAGGTCTCACAGCTGGGAGGTGACAGCTAAGACTTAACCATCAGGTATTAGTATTATGATTCCATTTTGCTGGAGGGGAGACCAAAGGCCACAGCTTTGGAATGACAGCTTGGACTTGAACCCATTTCTCTGTTGGTGTGGCAGGGTTGATATTAATCCCATTTTATAGATGAGGGTATTGAGGCACAAAGAGGGTTTGGACTTGTCCAGGATCCTACAGCCAGGAACTCCCTTGTGCATTTTTGATATATCCTGCCTGTGCAGTCTTGGGTAACTCACTCAACTGCTTTGGACCCTGCTTTCCACTTTTATGAAGAGGGGATCCCAATAGCACCTACTTAATGATGCCTCACGCTCGTGGCCATTATGGCCCAGGCATGGGTGAAACGTTCTACTGTCAGCCCACTCCCTGTCCTACCCACCCCACCCATGCCCAACTCACCCTCTCGACATCTGGCAGGCAGCTGAGGAGCCCACGGGTACCCTCAGTGCTGGGGGGAGCCCTGCTCGGGGGCCCTCGGGCCATGGCTTCCAGCACCACTTGATAGAGGGGCTGGGTGATGAGTGGGGTGGGCAACTCTCGAAGATAATCCTTGAGGATGCCTGTGAACACAGGGCCCACTCTGGTCAGGGCAAGCCTGGCTTCTGGAGGGATCAGCTGGGGCTGAGAGGAGGGAAGAGGAGGAGGACAGGTGCAGGAAGGCGAAAACAAGGCCATTACAGAAGAGGTGAGGTCCCAGAGGGGCCACAGGGACTGCCATGAGGTGAGGGTGGAATGAGGAGCGGGCAGGGGAGGGAAGAGGCATGCTGACCAGTGATAACATTGATATCGGGGTACAGGTCCTCTGAGAGGCAGACTGCTGCACTGTCCCGCTCAAAGGCGTCCCGAAGCTCTTTCTTCACAGCTGCTGAGCCGCATAGACGGTACAGCCCCACCACCTAGGTGTGGGAGCAGAGAGGGGATGTCTTCTTGCTGGGGCTACAGATTGATCAGGGCTCGGTGGGGTGGGGTCTGGAGTTCTGGGCCAGGGTAGCAGTAGGCTGAGAAGTTGGGGGCTAGCTGTAGCCTCATTGGCTGCCTTCTTGCTCCTCTGACACCTGTCATGGGGTCCCTGCCTGGCTGCCTGGTCAGCTGGATCTGTAAATCCTCTGCTTGTATCACTTGTCCTGGTACCCACATCCTTTGGCTCAGGAACCTCTGACTCCTCCTCTTCAGTTCACTTGTCATCTCCTCTAGGATGCCTTCCCTGACTTCCCAGCAGGTGAGGTCCTGCTCTGGGCTTTCCCAGCTTCTTCAGTCTTATCCCAGCCACAGTTTTATATTTGCACGTTATTATTGGAGTCATGTCTTTTCGTCCGGAGACTCTGAGCTCCAGAAGGGCTGGGATCCGGTGTCACTAATTGGGTGGATGACCCATAGGTTTGGGGCTGAGTGCCATGGTCTAGGGGGGCCTCCTGCCCTTGTCTAGGCTGGGATTGGAGCCAGGAGTATCCCAGGCAGGGTCGGGAGGAAGTCCTTGCCTCAGTATATTGGGGGTCCTGGGGAATGGGTCTGAGGTCTGGGGGCTAGTTGGAGTGTGGGATGAGGGCCTCACCCGCAGCCCTCGGCGCTCGATCTGCCCCACACACTTCTGAATGATCAGCGGCACCTGGCCCGGGGGCTGCTCCCTCTCCACCAGCAGCCGCAGGGGCAGCCCGAAGACACGGGGCTCAGCTGTGTGGGGTGCTTCCCGCTGCTCCGTCAGGGCCAGCTTGGCATACAGCAGCCCCTGAGGCTCCAGGCGCACAGCCAGCTGCTGGGCTTGGCACCCTAAAGACACAAGGGGACTTAAGTGGGGTCTGCCCTCACAGGCTCCTGTGCCCTGGCCTCCTACTCCAAGCCACACCCCCACCCTGGGCTTAGTGCGCGGGGCACTCTGGGGGAAGTGCTGAACCCTGTACCCCACCGATCTCCCCACTACAGCCAGGCATCCTACCTCGGAAAACCGTGGGCAGCAGCACGGTGCCCTGGGCGCAGGGCCGGTGCCTCCGCACACAAGGGTCCCACACCAGCACCAGGGCTCGCAGCAGCCGGGCAGCCTCGAGTTCC
>NW_006287458.1:127662-129416 GCF_000327345.1 Myotis davidii | reverse complement strand
CAGGCGGCGGGCGGGGCCTGGGGACTTAGTTCGAGAGGCTTTGGTTGGGGAGTTGGAAGGAGCCACACCTGTGGGAACACCAGAGTTCAGCAACCTGGGCTCGGCATGAGGCTGAGGCCTGTGGTCATCTTGGGGAGCTAGGGTGGGGGTGGGGGGCGGGTAAGGCTGGTGCTCACCTTGTGGGGCCACGCCCTCTGGCTCAGCTAAGCCTGGCTGTGGTCCTGGGGTCTCAGGTGCGGGGGGTCTGGGGTCCTCCTCAGGGATGGGGTTGTACCAGATCTCGCCTGCAGGCTCCCCACTGCCAGGTGCCCCAGGCCCCAAACAGGCCTCCTCTGGGGGCTTGGCCCCGCCCAGTACCCATCTTCGGCTGCTGGGCTCCAGGCTCTGCAGGTAGGCCCCTCGTGAGGGACTTCGAGATGCCTCAGGGCTGGGGGGCCCCTCTGCTCCAGCCTGGGACCCTTCGAAGGCCTGGGGCTCTGGCTCTGGAGGGCTGGGCTCCAGGCGTTGGGCTGGGTGGCCTGTTGGAGAGCAAGGCAGTCAGGCGCAGGCCCTTATCCCCCCAAAGAACAGCCCCAGCCCAGGCTCTTCCCCCAGCAGGGGCTGGGGTGCTTGTTTGGAATGGGATTGGTTGCCAGTTTAGAGTCCACCCCGTCTTCGTCCCCGAGGTCCCCAACATCCCTTAGCCTCTGGCCTCAGGGGTCCTCTGTGTTCCTGGCTCTGATTGTCCACCCCCTCATTAACCCTGGCATGGAGCCTGGCCCCTGTCACTTCTCACTGGGTGGCTTAGGGCAAGTCACTTCCTATCTCAGAGCCCCAGTGTGTCCTGTGACATGGGGGGATCTGATGCTCTTTCCAGGGGGGCTTCGGGGAGCTAGGCATGGGGCGCACTTCCTAGGCCCCCATGTCTGGTCAAGCACACAGTGGCTGGCTTGCTCGGAAGACAGGAGCAGGCATGACCTCGAACACAGGGTTCTCCTTTCCCGCAGCACATCCCCCCACCCCCCAAGTCTGTCTTCCAATTCTGACCCCACTGGGAATGGGCCATCTCTCAGCCCAGACCAGAACCCCGGGTCAGTTCCTTGGCGCCTCCCCTTGCTCCATTCTCCCCTCCGACATCCAGGCTGTTTCCTGTGTGTGTTTGTGCGTGGGCACCAGTCCCATCTCTACTCTGGGAATCTTTGGGAAGGGCTGGTGGGGAGGTCCGATCCAGGAGTCATCTGGTCTCCCTCCTTTAACTCCTTCCTTCCTCGGACTTCCTGCCCGAGGCAGCTCCCATTTCTTTTAGGTCCCATCTTGCCTGCAGACTCCCTCCTCCCCTCCCCTCCGATTTCTACCCGGCTCTCTATTATGAGCATATTCCAAAGAGCTGTTTAAGTCACTTCACTAACCCTGGGCAAATTACCCAACTGCCGCGTGCCTCAGTTTCCCCATCTGTATCAAGGGGACAGCTGCCTGGGACGGCTTATGGAGGAGGCAGCTGCAGCCACTGGTTAATAATAGGTGGGAGGGGTGAGGGGCGCTACTAGGACTGCCGGCCAGGTCTCCCTCCTGCAGAAGTGCGCTCCCCAGCTCCTATCTCGGGTCTCCGGGGCTCAGAGTGCCGCTTGTCCCGACTGGGCTCAGCGTCCCAGCTCCCAGCTCCTCAGCGCCTCCACTCCCCAGGCGCACCGTATCGCCCATTTCCTGTCAGGGGCGAGGCCCCCTCCCGGGCCTCCCAAGGAGCCCGCAGCGCTGGCATCCCGGGCTGGGCGCAC
>NW_006287458.1:126458-127497 GCF_000327345.1 Myotis davidii | reverse complement strand
GGAATGGCTTGGCCCAAACTTTTTTTTTTCCCTTCCCGCGGCCTGAGCGGGCGATGCTGGGAGTTGTAGTCGCCCCGGCGGGAGGGGAGGGAAGGGGGGCTCTGGGCTACCTCCCTGGCCCAACTCCGATCTCTATCGGGCGCAGCCCGGGGCCCCAGCCCTCCATCTTTCCCCTCTCCCTTGGTGATCGCTCATTCTCTTGGTTTTATCTCCAAAACGCTTCCTGCACGTGTCCCTTCTACTCCACCCCATATACTGCTCTAACCTGTTGCAAGCTCTTCCGTGGATGCCACAGTGCCTCCCTCCTCCACCCAATTCTGTCTCCTCCCCAATTCCAGTTTCTACTGCTGTTTAACAAACAATCCCCAAACTTAGTGGCTTAAACAGCCATTGTATGATGCTCACAGAGGTGGTGGGGCAGGAGTTGGGGCAGGGCAGAGCAGACAGGGACTGCCTCTGCCCCTTAGCGGCAGAGACTCTGAGGCAATCATCTGGAGGCATGTTCACTCACAGGTCTTGCAACTGATACCAGCTGTGGACTGGGGCACCTACAGGGGCCTCTCCTCCCAGGAGGTGTGCAGGCTCCTTACACAGCCATCCAGGGCCCCCAAAGTGAACAAGGCCGTCACTGTATTACCTTTCCTGGCCCACCCACCCTCGAGTATCACACTGTGCCACTTCTGGCACCAGATTCAAGGGGAAGGGACATAGATGCCATCTCTCTCAGTGGGTGATGTGTCAAGGTGACCTTGTGCAAGAGGATGTGGGGCGAGAGAGATTATTGGGGTGGTTTTGGAAAAGTTAACCCCTCATTCCTATGTTCCATTCTCCACACACCTTTCCTGGCCCACCCACCCTCGAGTATCACACTGTGCCACTTCTGGCACCAGATTCAAGGGGAAGGGACATAGATGCCATCTCTCTCAGTGGGTGATGTGTCAAGGTGACCTTGTGCAAGAGGATGTGGGGCGAGAGAGATTATTGGGGTGGTTTTGGAAAAGTTAACCCCTCATTCCTATGTTCCATTCTCCACACAACC
>NW_006287458.1:117733-126355 GCF_000327345.1 Myotis davidii | reverse complement strand
GTCTTCTTATGACTGCTCATCCCACCTAGAATAAAATCCAGATCCCCACCTAGAATAAAATCCAGATCCAACAAAACTTCTGCCTTCATCTCCTTTGTTGTCCCCAGCACTCACCTCAGCCTCCTCTCTGGGACTCCTTCACAAACTATTGCTGCCTCAGGCCCTTTGTATTTGCAGTTTCCTCTGCCTCAGAAGCCTTGGTGGTTCTTTTTAAAAAATGCATTTTTATTGATTTCAGAGAAGAAGGTGGGGGGGAGAGAGAAATATTAATGATGAGAGAGAATAATTGATCAGCTGCTTCCTACACCCCCCCCACCCCCCACCCCCGACTGGGGATTGAGCCCACATCCTGGACATGTGCCCTGACTGGGACTCAAGCCATGACCTCCTAGTTCATAGGTTGATGCTCAACTGCTGAGCCAAGCTGGCCGGGCAAAATCTTGGTTCTTCTGAAGCTGTCTCTTTCACATCCTTTAGTTTCAATGGCACCTCCTTGGGAGGCCCTCCCTGACAACCTACCACCACCCAGTCATGATTACATCACTGTATTTCATTTCTTCGAATACTTGCTTCAGCTTAAACTTAATAGCACCGGTAGTTTGTTCTAGTTTATCTACATCCTTGTTTAGACTGAAACTCCACCAGATGCTTATCTGTCTATTTCACTGCTGAATGTTCAGGTAGGAGATCAGGTGCCAGGTGATGAAATTTTGGACAAGATGAGTGGCTAGAAGGCCTGGACAGAGAAAGTGTGTTTGCTTATGGTGTCTCAATGTAGATCTATGTGTTTATTCTACTTAGTGATCTTTGAGCTTCTTGGATGTGTAGATTCATATCTTTCATCAACGTTGGGAAATTTTTGGCTATTATTTCTTCAACTATTCTTTCTGCCCCTTTCTCCTCTCTCTTTCTGGGAGACGCATTGTGTATATGTTGGTATGTTGGTAGTGTCTCACAAGTCTCTTAGCTCTGTGTATTTTCCTTGGGTGTGTGTGTTTGGGAGGAATCAGGCTGAAGAGGGATGGGGTGCACCTCATCAGATCCCTGCCCAGATGTCTTTGAGGTAGCTGCTGATAGTGGGGAGAGTGGTTGGGGGTAAAGACAATACCTATTTACAAGTCTAAGGCAGGGGGTGTAGGACTAGGGTTCTCTTGGGGTACCCTAGGACCTCAGAGGAGCTGGAAGCCAATGTGGGGATGAGAGCAGCCCTTGACCCCACCCATATCACATCAAATAATTAAAAAGCAGCCATATCAATATTTATTATTTTTTTTGGTAAACCTTTTGGGAGGGTTTCTGTACTTTTTCTGTTGCATTTATTTGACTATGTAGCTCATATAACTCACAGTTGGCTGTGGTTCTTCCTTAGCAATAAGGAATTCTTGATAAGTGAGAACAAATGACCTACAAACTATATAATGAAATCATTATAAATGCTAAACTTCACCCTTTGTGATGTTTGTACTATTACTCATCTGGATTTTGGTAGTTGCTATTTGGATTTTGGAGCCCGTGTGTGTGTGTGTGTGTGTGTGTGTGTGTGTGTGTGTGATTTCTTTTCCCCAAATGTTCTCACTGGCTGTAGACCTGATGTGCTGTGCTTATGGTGACTGATGGATAATTCAGCCCTCAATATATATGTGGAATTTTGGAAAGAAGAAATGCAGGTAGAGGGGGGTGGCCAGGTTTGAGCAGAGCTTTGCACCTCTGTGGCAGACAATGGGATTTGGTGGATAAGTAAGCCAGCTCCCTCACTCCTCACGTCGGATGACTGAGGTATATGTTACACACTGACCCCCAGAAGTCCCTATGGGATTGAGCTCCAGCTGCCCACAGTGGAAACTTGCATATAAATGTACTCTACCAACTTCATTCCCTTCCCAGTCTCACTTCTCCACCTCCCTTCCACCATTTCCTGGATCACTTCCCAAGTAAACGACTTGCACTTGAGTCTTTATCTCTAGGTCCCCGTTTCCTCATTAGGTCAAGGAGAGAGGACTCAGAAGGAACCAACCCTACTGACGCCTTGAGGTCTGCAGACTCTCAGCCTTCAAAAATGAGAAAATAAATTTCTATTGTTTAAGCCACCCAGTCTGGGGTGTTTTGTTATGGCAGCTCTAGGGACCGGATACAGTGGCCAACCCCCAATGAGAAGCCTGGACACTGAGACTCAGGTCAGCTTCCCTGGTTGGCAGTGCATCACACATATCATTGCTGGGAGAACTAAGCACTGTCCTCACAACCCTACAGGAAGGACAACCGAAGCTTGTACCTGGTCTCTCCCGGACCCCATCCCATGTGCCTTTTATCTTTACTGATTTTAATCCATATTCTTTCCCTGTAATAAACTATGAGTATAACAACTTTGCTGAGTTCTGTGAGTCCTTCTAGTGAGGATGGTCTTGGGGATCTCCCACTGTGCAGGTTCACAGAAATGGTAGTGACTCCTCAAATCCCTGTGATGTATACACTTGGGAGTAAGAGCTCCCCCTCCAGGACCTTGGGTGCAAGTCTTACTGAGTCCTTCTTCGTGCATTGCCAGCAGCAGCTTTGTAGCCACTTCCACCAGCTGATCTACCTTTTGCCCCCCAAGCCCCCCACCCCCCATGGGGCAGGACTTGAGCTGTTCCAAGCTGCAGTGTGACTTTAGCCAAGTCACCCAACTGGGAGGCCAGCAGTGACATGATGGAGAGAGGAGAGTTCAGGTTTTGGGGGTCACTCTAAACTGGACTGGAATCCCCCTCCCAAATCCAGTGTGTGGCCTTGTGATAGTCAGTTGCTGTCTCTGAGCTGTAGTGTTTGAATCTCCAAAAATTGCTTTGAATCACCCAACAAAATCCCGTATGGAGAGAAAGAAGTATTATTGTACTCCAGCAACGGCCAGCATCACGCTGATCCTTCAGATTTACGTAAATGGGCTCAACCCCTTCCAACCCATCACTGAGATTTTGGAGAACCCCTAGATGATTATTTTCTCACAGTTATGGCTGAATTAAATAGTTCTACTGTGAGTTTGCTGTCCCTGCTTCTTTCCTTGATGTCACCAAGGCGACAAACTTTACCGAAAGCTGGGGAGTGGAGGAGGAATTTACATCACATACCGTGGCAACTTAACCTTGGCATCTCTGTTCCAACCCAGCCTCCCTCAGTCACCTCATCTGGCATCATACAGTCTTTGTATTATGCTGCCTCCTTATTCATTCTTTCATTCACTCAACAAATAGATTTTGAGTGGCCACTGTACTGAGTGTGAGGGTATGGAGCTGGGCAAGGTAAACAGAACATGGTCTCGGCCCCCAGGTCTCAGTCAAGTGGGTGAAATAGACATTCACCAAAGAATCACACAGATGGCTTGGCCAGCCTGGCTCAGTGGTTGAGCGTCAACCTATGAACCAGAGGTCATGATTCCTGGTCAGGGCACATGCCTGGGTTTGAGGCTTGATCCCCAGTGGGGGGTATGCAGGAAGCAGCAGATCAATGATTCTCTCTCATCACTGATGTTGCTCTCTCTCTCTCTTTTCCTCTCTGAAAAAAATAAAAATAAAGATGCACACAAATGAATATAAGATCACTGATGTGGTGAGGAGAATGAGAGGATAGTGAGTATATCAGGCACATGATGTAGCTGGGGCAGGAGGGGGAGAGGAGAGTCTTCCTAGAGGAAGTTGGGGTTTGCACGGCATTAACTCTGGGAGGGTGCGAGGAAGTGGGAGCAGTATATGCAAAGGGCCTGTGGCACCAGAAGATCTATTTCTGCAGTATTTTTTACTTTCTTAAAAAAAGTTACAAGTCATATTTTATCACCACATTTTGGGAGAGAAGAGCACATAGAAGGTAGATATTAGCTGTGAATCTTTCTGAATCCCTTTGATGACTTCAATACATTTTTTCCCCAATGGATCCTTAATGTCTTTCCTATGGTGGCTTCCACTCCAAGCAGCAGAGCTGAGTCATTGTGACCCAGGAAGCTGATGATATTATTCCCTGGCCCTTTACAGAAAAAGTTTTGACTTCAGATTCACGGCTCACTAGTGGGTTGGTTCTATAGCACAGGCCCTCCGCACATCCCTGCTTAACTCTATCATGGTCGCCTCTACCCTGTGGACCAGTCGGGTGGTGAGGGCTGACCCCTGCCACCCCCCACAGCCCCCTGAACACCCCAGGCCCCTCTCACTGTGGGTTGTTTCTCTGAACAAGTGAGGCGTCGTCCCACCACGGGAACTTTGCACATGCTGTTCCCTCTCAAGGGCGGATTACACTTGAGGTGTGTGGTGCTGGGTCAGTTCATACCTAGGATATTTCTGAAAAAAGCTTTAGATTCATCTTGTAAAATGATACTATCGCCACCTGGTGGCCATGTCCTCAAACTGTAGCTGCACTGATGTTGCAAAAATATTTTTATTGATTTCAGAGAGGAAAGGAGAGGGAGAGAAACATCAATGATGAGAGAGAATGATGAGAGAGAATCATTGATTGGCTGCCTCCTGCACACCCCGTACTGGGGATCTAGCCTACAACCTGGGCATGTGCCTCCGGCCGGAATGAACCTGGTACCCTTCAGGCCACAGGCCAACTTTCTATCCACTGAACTAAACCGGCCAGGGCATGTAGCTGTAATTCGTAAGCATTTGGCATCACCGTCGGCACCCAGACCAAGGCAGGGGCTGAAAAAAATCATCCCCCCCAGATTCGGTTTTCCCATATCTCTGAACTGATGACCTATTTGGGTCCCAAATCTCTACAGCCCCCTTTCACTCGCATCTATCCCTGTGATCCTCAAACTTTTAGGTTCATACAAAACCCTGGAGGTTGTTGCTAAAATTATAACTCAGCCATGGCCCGTGTGGGTGTGTGGCTCAGTTGGTCGGAGCGTGGTCCCTACACCAAGGGGTTGGCTCACCGGTCCTGGCGGGGTGTGCAACCCAATCGATGTGATGTTTCTCTGTCACATCGATGTTTCTCTTTCCCCGTCTTTCTCTCTCCCTTCGTCTCTCTAAAATCAATTTAAAAAAATTATGATTCAGCGAGTGGTCTGCGATAGCGTCTGAGTCTTAATTTCTAGCAAGCTCCCATGACGCTGATGCTTCTGATTCATGACCTACACGAGTACCCGGCTTCTCCTGTAGAAAATGGGTCAACAAACTCAGTAAAGGGCCCGAAAGTAAATATTTTAGACTTTGCATGCCATAGGGTCTCTGTCAAAACTACTCAACTCTGGCCCCAGCCAGTTTGGCTCAGTGAATAGAGCGTCATTCCCGTCAAGGACACATACTTTCGTGGCAGGCTCCATTAACGCCCGGACATGTGTGTGTCTCTCACATAGATGCGTCTCCCTCTCTCTGTCTCCCCTCCTCCCTTCCACTCTCTTAAAAAAAACAAAAACAATGGAAAATTGTCTGTGGGTGAGGATTAACAAAAAAAGACAAAAAGACTACTCCTCTCTGCCCTGTACCTTGCAAGCAATCACAGATAATATATGAACAAATGGGCTTCGCTGTGGTATGGGTACTAGCATTAGACTTTTATATAATTTTGATCTGTCACAGGATAGTCTTTTTAAATTTTTCCCAACCATTTAAAAATGTAGAAACCATTCTCAGCTCAAAGGCTGTGCCAGAACAGGCTCACAGAGCCTGAGTTTGTAGCCCCTGGTCTAGGCGCTGATTTCTAGACAATACTGTGTGTCATTAAGACCTGGGCCTCTGAGGTGGGTGGGTCCTCTGTATGAACCTTGGCTACCACTTACTAGCAGCTTCCCCTTTTAAGCCTTGGTCCTGCCATCTGTACAATAAGAAGTTACATTACCTACCTTGTAAGTGTTGCTGTTGAAAATTTGATGAGATGATGCATATAAAAGGCTTAGCCCCCTGCCAAGTACATAGCACATCTCAGCTGTTGGTGTCATTATTGTCGTAACACTAGATCCAGAAAGTGAATTGACGCATTTAAATCCGTTATTGTTTTGTCCAGTTGCAGCCCAGACTCCCATAACCAGAACACTTGGTAGGTCATGAACTTGAGAGGGTGTATCTGGGCATGGTTTTTGCATGATGCCAGCCCTTCCTAAAGTAACTGTATGCATTTGCCAGGACCGAGTAACGAAGTACCATAAACTGGGTGACTTACACAGAGAAATTTATTCTGTCACGGTCTGGAGGCCAGAAATCTGAGATCAAAGTTGGCAGGCTTGGATCCTTCTGGGGGCTCTGAGGGAGAATCTGCTCTATGCCTCTCCCCAGGCTTCTGGGGTCTGCTTCTAATTGCTGTCATTTCTTGACTTGTAGAAGCATCACTCGATCTCTCCCTTCATCTTCACATGGCGTTCTCCCTGTGTGGGTCCATATTATCCCTTCTTTTAAAAAAATCTATTTTTATTAATTTCAGAGAGGAAGGAAGAGGGAGAGAGAGATGGAAACATCAATGATGAGAGAGAATCATTGAATGGCTGCCTCCTGCATTGGGGATCGAGCCCACAACCCGGGCTTGTACTCTGACTGGAAATTGAACCATGACCACCTGGTTTATAGGTCAATGCTCAACCACTGAGCCATGCCTGCCGGGCCAAATTCTCCCTTCTTATAGGACACCAGTAGTCGTACTGGATCAGAACCCATGATCAAATTCTGAGGTCTTGGAGCTTAGACTTTGACACAGTTTTTTTGGAGAACACAATTCATAACCTGAACTCTCCGGCATTCCAGGCCACCCCATCTTCTTGTTGCTGATCATGCCTGTAGAATTATATTGGGTTTGGAGTCAGTTAAAGGACATCATAGGAAACACATGGATTCTGGAGCCCACCCAGGGCCTGTGTCCTCAAACTGTGGCCCGTGGACTCTCCACATCAGCTACCTGGAGAGTTTATGAAGAAGGCAAATTCTTTAAAAAAAATATTTTTATTGATTTCAGAGAGGAAGGGAGAGGGAGAGAGAGATAAAAACATCAATCATGAGAGAGAATCATTGATTGGCTGCCTTCTGCACACGCCCCCTATTGGGGGTCGAGCCAGGGCATGTGCCCCTGACTGAAATTGAACCTGGGACCCTTCAGTCCATAAGCTGATGCTCTATCCATTGAGCCAAACCAGCTAGGGCAAGAAGGCAGATTCTAAAGTCCAGTGTCAGCCCATTGAATCACAATCCCCTGAGCCCATGTCATGGTCTCCTCGGATCCAGCGTGGGGACTGGGAAGGCATGCATTGAAGGCCTTTTGATGACAACAATCCCCACCCAAAGTCATGGTCACAAGGCCCTCAGTGATACCTGGTGGCTGCTGAAACCACTTACAAGAGAGGTAACCTAATCAGATACTATCAAAGTCCTTCCCTAAGTCACTAAGGAAGCAAAGCTAGGTAGCTGGCTTTATCAATATTAAAATGAGAGTAGCCAATCTTTTGTTTGACTAGTATTATCCATATAGCAATCCTATCAGGCTGATACCCCAGAGAGGGCTAATTAAAAGTCTTCCCTTCAGGGAAGATAAAACCAGGGAAAATGCATACCTCTCCCTTTGGGTTCCTGTAGCTTTTTATTCATCTCTTTGTGATGCATTTGTCATATTGTAATGATTTATTTACATGTCTCTATCCCCCACTAGATCTGAATACCTTGAGTTCACCTCATTCTCCCCAGCACCCTACTGTGGTCCGGAGCACAGTAGGTGCTCAATACCTGTTCTGCCCTAGGACTGAGAGGAGGTTGTTCTGCTGAGGAGCTTCCTCAGGGCCACCTTTATGTCCTTGTTCCTGAGACTGTAGATAAATGGGTTCAGCATGGGGATGACCACCCCGCACATCAGGGCAGCTGCCTTGTCCTTCTGGGAGGAGGTGAGTGAGGCGGGCTGCAAGTACACGGCAAAGATGGTGCCATAGAACAGCGACACCACGGTGAGGTGGGAGCCACAGGTGGAGAAGGCCTTCCATTTGCCCTGAGCAGAAGGGATCTTGAAGACCGCCCGGAAGATGCAGGTGTAGGAGAGGAGAATGCACGAGAGCGGGCTGATGCCCATGAGAATGCCAAAAGCAAAGATCACCAGCTCATTGGTGTGGGTGTCGGAGCAGGAGAGCTTCAGCAGGGGTATGAGGTCACAGAAGAAGTGGGGGATTTCGGAGCCTGCGCAGAAGGTCAGCTGAGCCATGAGGCAGGTGTGCACGAGTGACTGGAGGTTGGTGATCAGCCACGGCCCACCGACCAGCAGCCCACAGACACGGGGGCTCATGATGACCAAGTAGCGCAGAGGGTAGACAATGGCCACAAACCGGTCAATGGCCATCGCTGCCAGGAGGAAGCTGTCCATGGTCCCGAACAGGTGGAAGGCATACATCTGGACAAGGCAGCCGGTGTAAGGGATGGCTCGGCTCTGGGACCAGAGGTTTGCCAGCATCTTGGGCACGGTGGTAGATGAGAAGAAGGCATCGACGAGGGACAGGTTGGAGAGGAAGAAGTACATGGGCGTGTGGAGGTGGGAGTCTGAGACAATGGCCAGGATGATGAGCAGGTTCCCAAAGACAGTGATCAGGTACATGGAGAGGAACAGCCCAAACAGGAGGGCATGATACTCTGGCTTTTCTGAGAGTCCCAGGAGAAGGAATTCTGAGACGACTGTTTGATTTTCTGGTTCCAT
>NW_006287458.1:109554-117685 GCF_000327345.1 Myotis davidii | reverse complement strand
GGGGTGGGTGGGTGGGAGAGGGAAGCAACGTAAGCTGGGAGTCAGAGATGCAGGCCTTGTCCCGGTTCTCCACTGAGATCTGTAGGATTCTGTGAAAACCCATGGGATCCTTACAGCAAATCTCCTTGTTCTGCTACCTTCAGTGGATTTCTGTTTCCCCAAATTAAACCATTCATGCCTGAGATAGTCTGTGTCTCAAAGACCTGAGTGGTTTAAAGACAACTTGCATATTTTTCACAAACATCTCTGTGTCTCTTCAGAAGAGCAAAGATTTGTAAAAACAAAATAAAGTGGAACCAAACCTAAACTAACGCAGTTTTATTTTTTTTAGATTTTAAAAAATGTTTATTGATTTTAGAGAGAGAGGAAGGGAGAAGGATAGAGAAATAGAGACATGGATGAGAGAGAAACATCTATCAGCTGCCTCCTGCATGCCCCCTACTGGGGATTGAGCCTGAAACCTGGGCATGTGCCATGACAGGGAATCAAACCTGTAACCTCTTGGTTCATGGGTCAGTGCACACTGGCCAGGCAGCAATTGTTTCTAATGATGCCTTTTTATCAAGTCTTTCCAAAGCATTCCACTTATGTTTCATAAAACCACACTTTCCCCTCCCTCCCTCACTTTCTTTCTTCTTCTTGTAGTTCTTTCATTTAGGTAACATCTAATTAAATGATACAATTGCAACAGCAACTATAACCAGCATAACCGGGTTGAGGATTAATTACCTAAAGCGATGCAACTCAACTGATGAGAGTAGAATGGCTTCAGTGAGTTAGCTAGAGTTTTCTGGCCCGAGCATGCTGTGTGCTGGCACAGCAATCAGTGTATTTTCAGGGGAAATGGAGACCATGGATGGACCCAGAAAGCTAGTTACATGGAGATGTTTTTTAAAAAAATATATTTTTATTGATTTCAGAGAGGAAGGGAGAGGGAGAGAGAGATGGAAAGATCAATGATTAGAATCATTGATTGGCTGCCTCCTGCACTGAGGATTGAGCCTGCAACCCAGTCATGTGCCCTGAGCAGAAATCAAATTGTGACCTCCTGGTTTGTAGGTTGATGCTCAACCACTGAGCCATCCAGGCCAGGCTAACCAGAGTTTTTACAGAAAAAAAATAACACATAGAGTTTTAAAACTAATGGCTTTAAATATATGCTTTGGAAATATATTTGCCGTCAGCAGTAGCTTTGCAAGACAAGAAATTTTATATTTTCTCATGTTCTACACAGACTGTCACTATCGACTGAAACAGCTTTTCACTCTCAGTAAAACAGCTGTAAAAAGGTTTGTTCAAGCCCTAGCTGATTTGGCTCAGTGGATAGAGTGTTGGCTTGTGGACTGAAGGGTCCCGGGTTCAATCCGGTCAGGGGCACATGCCCAGGTTGTGGGCTCAATCCCCAGGAGGGAAAGTGCAGGAGGCAGCTGATCAATGATTCTCTCTCATCATT
The DNA here is from genome assembly GCF_000327345.1 of Myotis davidii. Lineage (NCBI taxonomy): Eukaryota > Metazoa > Chordata > Mammalia > Chiroptera > Vespertilionidae > Myotis > Myotis davidii. Next base: position 116,232 of record NW_006287458.1, on the reverse strand, counting down.
GATGCTTCTGTCTCTCTCTCCCTCTCCCTTCCTCTCTGAAATAAATAAAAAAATATAAAAAAAGTTTGTTCAAAATGAAAACTCAGAGACATAGCCCAGACTGTTCAAAGGTAAGCCATTTTTATAAAAAATGACAGAGGTGTGAGAAAATGCCTAGTTGATAGAGAGCAAAGTGTACTACGTGCTTATCCCTGTAGTTGATACAATGACAGGAAAAGGGAGTTTATAAAATAACATTCTGCTATAAACTAATATGAAAATAACGAAGAATTGCTAAAGCATTGAATACAGGAGAGCATGATTTAACAAAATGCAAACATGTAGGTATGTTCTTACCATATTCTCATTTACCCATTTTAAATTGCGACGACCCTGGCTGTATTTCCCCGCCCATTTAGGAAGGGATTTGGAGCTCATCCTAGGCCATCTATACTAATAAAAGGGTAATATGCTAATTAGACAGGGAGGCCTTCTGGACGACCTTCCAGACCTCCTTCCGGACAAAGCCATGGCTGGGAGGGCCGAGGCAAGCCTCCAAGGCTGGGAGGGCCCATGGCTGAGCCCCAGCTGGGTGGGCAGGGCCTCCCTCTGCACAGCATTGATCACAGAGCCCTGGCAGGGTGGGCAGGGCAGGTGGGGCCTCCTGTGGGCAGTGATTGATCACAGGGCGGGCAGGGCCTCTGTGTGGGCAGAGATTAATGGTAGAGCCCAGGCCTGGTGGGAAACGCCTGCCTTTGCTCTGCATTAATCACAGAGCCCTGGCAGGGTGGGCAGGCAGGCAGTGGGGGGCAGTTGGGGGTGAGCAGGCCAGCAGGGGTGGTATTTGGGGGCAAGCAGACCAGCAGGGGTGCCAGTTGGGGGTGAGCAGCTGGCAGGCAGAGTGGTTAGGGGAAATCAGGCAGGCAGGCAGGTGAGTGGTTAGGAGCCAGCAGTCCCGGATTTGAGAGGGATGTCCGACTGCCGGTTTAAGCCCAATCCTTGTAAACTGGCAGTTGGACATACCGTGAGGAGTCCCATATTGGAGAGGGTGCAGGCCGGGCTGAGGGACACCCGGTGCACAAATTTCATGTACCGGGACACTAGTATATATTTAAAAGAAAGAAGTGTCAAAATAGGGGCTTTCAGGAAGATTAGCAGCACGATCTTCCCTTTAGTAACCTCAAGAGATCTCCAGCAAAGCCTTATGTTACTTCTTAAGAATTTTTGGAGTTAGGTTTGAGGATTTTGTCAGGTGACACTAAGGTTTCTCTGGGCTGCCTATACCATGTGAGCAATCCTCGGTTGGTGACATGAAGTCCTGGGTTGCACTAGGGCAGTGGTTCTCAAACTTGAGCGTGCATCAGTGTCACCTAGAGGGCTGGCTAAGACAGGTAGCTGGACCAGTGCCTCAGAGTACCCGGGGAGGTGCTTGAGAATCAGCACTTCTAGGAAGTTCCCAGGGGTTGCTGATGCTGGCATGGGGACCACTCTTGGAGAACCCCGCATTGGAGAAAGCAGGTTTGCAGTGTCTCTCCCATTTGTGCAGGTGTCTGCCAACCACAGACACTCAATGCCTTTCCCCCCCAGGACCTTCTACGGAGGCCTGCCCTCTGTGCCTTTGTCCACTCAGCAGGTAGAGTATTGACCTCAGTCCTTTCTCTTTTTCTCTCTGGCCATCCAGGAAGGCAAAGGAGTCCTCTTCCCCAATCCCACCCAGTTCACTCCCCTTCTCCATCATTCACGGACTTATCAGTATGGTGTCACCAAGGGGACGGTCTCACAGGCCTCCTTCTCCACTGGCTGCCAGAGGATCCCGAGGTCAGCACTAAGCCCACACAAAGGGCAGGGGGCGACGACTCCGCTGTGATGGCTGGGGCCAATCTGATGTCTGTGAGCGAAAAGCATGTGTCCCACCTCCGAGCCTGGGGCAGGTGAGCAGGGGGTCAGGGACACAGCAAGATATTTACTGTTTGGGGTCTCTTGGGGTCTCCAATCCCATGGCTCCTTGTTAAGAAGGAAGATGCTAATTATTTTGTTTCTACTCAAGTCACTAGGGGCTCACGCTCATGAAGACACCTTCCTGGGGTTCCCTCCCAGCTCAGACGGGGACCATGGCAGGTCCCAAGCAGGGTGGTCTGGAGGTCCAAGTGCACTCAGATGTCTGCATTCCAGATGTTCTTTCATTCATTCCATCACAATGGAAAGTCCATGAGGAAAGGGAATTTATACTGTTGGGTTCACCAATGAGATCTCCTGGAAAGTGATAAACAATCAATAAATGTATGTTGAGTGAATGAATTTATCAAGTGTTTCTTGGTCACCTGCCATAGGTCAGGTGCTGGGGTTGGCCCTGAGGTTTTGAACCATGTTCTTGTTAAAATTGCCTTCCTGTCAGTGACACAACAGGGCTCAGTCTTTATTAACCTATTGTAGTCCCTACCGAACCCACTTTGCATGGGAATGAGGGACTCTCTCTTCTGCTTTTGCCCACCAATTTTGATGGGCTTTGTTCTTTGTCGTTGGGGTGCCCACATCATGACTCTCATTTCTGTTTCCCCAGGAAGCCTCTGTATCTTCTAGAATCCTTCTATTTTTTACCTTCTCCTCCATTAGCTCCCACCACAAGTCTTTTGCTTTTTTAAAATTGAATTTATTGGAGTGATGTTGGTTTGCAAAACCATACATGTTTCAAGTGTACAACTCAATAAAACATCATCTGCACACTGTGTCATGTGCCCATCACCCCAAGCGAAGTCTCACTCTGTCCCCATTCCCCCACCTCCACCTACTCCCATTCCCTTTCCCTCTGGCTGTTACTACACTGTGCCCGTGTCTATGTGTTTTGTATATATGTCTTCTGTTTAATCCCTTCACCTCCTTTTATACTGTCTACCCTCCTACCTCCCCTCTGACGGCTGTCAGCCTGTCCCATGTATTCATGCCTCTGTTTCTATTTTGTTGGTTTATTTTGTTCATTAGATTTCACATATAAGTGAGATCATATGGTATTTGTCTTCCTCTCACTGGCTTATATCACTTAGCATAATAAATCCAGGTCCATCCATTCTATCACAGAAGGTAAAATTTCCTTCGTTTTTACTTTTTGATGTCTTGAAAATTTCACTTTTAAAAAATGTGTAATATTGACGTTGGTTAAGAAAGGATTCATGCCATGAAATAATGAATTGCCACCCCCCAACTTAGGCACCCCCAACCCTCCAGTTCTTAGCAATCTTTGCCCATTTCCCTTCCCATTTGTTGATCTTTTTCTTATTAATTTCTAGGAGCTCTTTATATATGAGGTGAATTAGCCTCAGTGGTTAATCCCTGTTAATGGTTTCTTCTGTAAGCTTCCAGAATCTCTCTCTACACACACACACACATACACATACATTTATTCTCCACTCCCTTTTGTACATAAAAGTAGCATACCATAATACTGTTCTACACCTTAATTTAGCTTGGTGATATTTGAATATTCTTAATATTTTTAAACATATATTTTATTGATTTTTTACAGAGAGAAAGGGAGAGAGATAGAGAGTTAGAAGCATCAATGAGAAAGAGACATCGATCAGCCACCTCCTGCACACGCCCCACTGGGTATGTGCACGCAACCAAGGTACATGCCCTTGACCGGAATCAAACCTGGGACCTTTGCCTCCGCAGGCCGATGCTCTATTCACTGAGCCAAACTGGTTAGGGCTATCCTTAATATTTTTAAAGCTCCTTATTTTTCATTGAACAAATGGTACCATAATCCACGTAATTAATTTTCTGTTGATGGTGCCATAATTTGTGCAACCAATTTTCTATTGATGAATGTTTCCAGTCTTTGCTAAAATGAATACTTTGTACACATATTATTTCACACTATAGTTTTGTCACTTTCAAAATGTTATATTAATGGAATCATACAGTATGTAGGTTTTTGACAATACTTGTCTTTTTTCACTCAGCATCATATTCTCGAGACCCATCTGAGTCGTGTTGCATATATCAATAGTTCATTCATTTTTATGGCTGAGTAGTAGCCATGGTATGAATGAACCGTAATGTGTTTATCCAGCCATTCATTGAAGGTTGTTTTCAGTTTTGGCTATCTTATATAATAAAAGCCTAACATGCAAATTGACCAAACGGCAGAATGACTGGTCACTATGATGCACACTGACCAGGAGCTGCCCCAGCCCGCAGGCCCTAGGCCAGCCAGGGTGGGTGCCAGCAGGGGTCCCCCCAGTCACCCCGCTGGTCACCCCACAGATCAGCCCTGATCGCTGGCCAGGCCTAGGGACCCTACCCATGCATGAATTTCATGCACCGGGCCTCTAGTTGAAAATAAAGCTGCTATGGACATTCGTGTGTAGTTTTTTTGCATGGACATACATTTTCATACCTTTAGGAGTATGAATTCTGGGTTATATGTAAAGGGTATGTTTAACTTCATAAGAAACTATTTATATGATAGAATATACAAAAATTCTTATATGTTTATAAGAAACTATATATAAAACTATATTTATTCTCCCCCCCCTCTCTCTCCAGCACCCCAAAACCCATTTATGGCTCCCACATCCTTACTCTATCTCTTCTCCTCCCCTCCCCCCATAACCACTTCCCTGGTTTCTAACAGCATATATGAGTTGTGCTTTTTCTTGGACTTTATTTAAACCCAGTCATATAGTATGTGTCCTTTTTTCTGATGCCTTTGACCTAGCTTTATATTTGTGAGATTCATTCCAGTTGTTGTATTTAGCGGTATTTTATCTCTTTTTACTGCTTTACAGTACAATTTGGTTAAGATATTTTGAGTTGAGTTTTTTTTCTTGGAATAACGAATCCTGAAAATTGATATCCAGTATTTAAGTGAGCTTCATAAATAAAATACTCCAAAGATCTAAACACCTACTCATAGGTGCTCGATAAACATTCTCCAGGAGAGGCTGGCTCAGAGTCAGTTGGCTGGAAGGTGATAGAGTCTGAATTTTGCCCATCTCATCGGACCTCTTTCTATGGTAATGTACATTTCCCTCTGTATATGGCTGTGATCTCTGGGAACGTTGGGAGGTAAAAGAGTACAGTGGTTAAATTCAGACAGGCCTTAGCTCCCCCACTTTGCAGCTGTGACAACTTTGGAAGTGAGTAAATACAACGGAGCCTTCCTTTCCTCACCTGAGACAGGAGGGTGGCACTATGACTCGCCTCACAGGCAGGTTGTGAGGCTTAAATGGCACAGTGCGTGTATGGTTCATAGGGCAGCTGCTGCACACAGCAAACACGCGGTAAAAGTGCCTGTGGCTATGTCACGGTAGCTCCTTTGAATGCTGGCTCCTGGAGCTCAATGGGCTTGCATGTGTTTCCAGCCCCTGAGGTGTTCCCCCCGAGCGAAGCTGACAGTGTCGCATTCTCAAAGTCACAGCCCTTAGTCAGATGGAGCCAAGAGGGACTGAAGTCCAGCTGGGGGAAAGGGAAGGGGAAGGCGATGCTGACCAGTCTGATGAACTGGGGCCAGGTCTATAGTCAGCAAGGAATTGATTCACTTGGGGCAAAGCAGAAAGTTTCAGGTGGTGCCACACCTCAATGCGGGTTGTGGTGACCGATCCACGTGGAGGAGCACTGAGCAAGCTGTCCTGGGGCTCTCCTGCAGGTGGCAGGCGCACCTCACCGTGCAGAGCTGGCCAATCGCCCTGTGCCTCTAACTCGGTATGTTTGCAGCTCTGGGCTTCTAGAGGCTGATGATTCCCTCAGAGGAGATGCTAGGCCATTGCAGCACCCGGACACAGACAGTTAAGAATTTGTTGCTGTAATTGGGCATCTCTAGGCTTCCTCATCGACTGCAGTGGTCCCAGCAGGGAGAGCTCTGGCTTTGTAAACAGACCACGTTAGATAATCCTTGTTACCTACGGGGTGCAGGAATGTTGCACATGATGTCGCCTCTCGAGTCTCTTTCCTTATCTGTGAAAAGGATTGATAACCATGGCTGTCTTCTCTCAGGACTGTTTCTGTGCACTCTTCAACCTCTCAAGTCTTGATCCTTTGTCTTGACTGGGTATCCAGTACACTCTTAGCACATCCCACTCAGGATAGCCCAGCCCTGTAGTGAATCTGCTCAAGGGAGAAGACAGGCATAGAAGCCAAAACACTCCATTACAATAAAGTAAGTGGTATAACTGAGTAGGAGTGACGAGGAGAAGACATTGGGTCTGGTCGCTGCTGTATTCGCAGCTCCTGGAGGAAGGTCAGTGCTCAACTGACATTTGCAGTATGAAAAAAAATGAGTGAACAGAGTGCGATAATGGAGGAAGGAGCAGCCTGTATGACCTGAAAGGGCCAGGGACGCGTCACAGAAGGGGTGGTGCGAGCCAGCACTTGAAGGAGAAGGGAGTGTTTGTGAGTATGTTTGTGTGCGTGTATTGTGTGGGCACATGTGCGTGTGTGTATATAAGTGTACATGTGTTTGTGAGTGTGTACATACGTGCATATGTGTATTCTGTGGGCATAGGTACATGTACCGTATTTGCCGGCGTATAAGACGATTTTTTGGCCCTGAAAAATATGCCTCCAAGTCGGGGGTCGTCTTATACGCCGGGTACACTTCAGATAGACTGCCCATAGAGCTTGCCCCGTGCCATAGTGGCCTCCCGATGCCCGCCCACTTCATTCCACATACCGTTCAGGCATCAGCAGCGCTGCTGGGTG